>NC_090730.1:113803124-113808124 GCF_036898095.1 Palaemon carinicauda | reverse complement strand
ATTTAGGAAGTGGCTATGGTGTACGTATTGCTCACAGAATTATTCATGAAATCTCTGCTGGGGAAAAGAAGAAGAAGCAAATACCCATCAAAACGAGAGATGGATCTATTATAACAACAGAAGATGAAGAAAGACAACGTTGGGTGGACCATTTTAGTGAGGTCATGAATAGGAGATATGAAGGGAATAATTTGACTGTCATACCTGAAGCTGATGAAGACCTTGGTGTGCCCATGAATGAATTCAGTGTGTTTGAAGTCGAAGCTAATCTCAAAACACTAAAGAGATGGAAAGCCCCGGGATACAATGGAATAACTGCCGAGATGATACTGGCCGAAAATGAAGTGACTCCCAGATTTCTCACAAGATTATTTTGTAGAACGTGGCATGAAGAGGCAAGACCTGATGAATGGGAGATAGGAGTGTTTGTGAAAAGGCAAAAAAAAAAAAAAAAAAAAAAAAGGAGACCTGACTGATTGCAATAACTACAGAGGCATAACACTTAAGTCGGCTGTTATGAAAATATATAGTATGCTCATTCTAAAGAGACAGGAGAGAAAGATTGATGAAAATCTGAGAGATGAACAAGCAGGATTTAGAAAAGGTAGAAGTTGTACTGACCAAATTTTCATTTTGAGACATTTTGTACAGCAATGCATAGAATATAGAAATCCCCTTTTGATGGCCTTTGTGGACTATGAAAAGGCCTTTGATAGCGTGCACTAACCAATTTTGTGGAGAGTCCTGTGTTATTATGGAATTCCTTTTAAATATGTAAAAAAGGAGACCTGACTGATTTCAATAATTACATTAGCATAACACTTGAGTGAGTTGTTATGAAAACATATAATATGCTTATTCTAAAGAGACTGGAGAGAAAGATTGACGAAAAGCTGAGAGATGAGCAAGCAGGATTTAGAAAAGGTAGAAGTTTCACTGACCAAATTTTCATTTTGCGACATTTTGTACAGCAATGCATAGAATATAGAAATGCTCTTTTGATGGCCTTTGTGGACTATGAAAATGGCTTTGATAGCGTGCACCGACCAAGTCTGTGGGAGTCCTGCGTTATTATGGAATTCCTTTTAAATATGTAACTTTGATTAAATCTGTTCATGAGCATAGCAAGTGCAAAGTTAATGTGGCCTTTGTGGACTATGAAAATGGCTTTGATAGCGTGCACTGACCAAGTTTGTGGAGAGTCCTGCGTTATTATGGAATTCCTTTTAAATATGTAACTTTGATTAATTCTGTTCATGAGCATAGCAAGTGCAAAGTTAATGTTAACGGAGTCTAATCAAATGAATTTCCTGTGAACAGCGGAGTACTCCAAGGGAATGTGTTGTCAAATATGTTGTTTATCCTCTTCATGGATTTTGTAATAGGTAGAACAGTCAGAGATGCTGGAGAAGGATTGGGCTGGATTGGTGATTGGAATTTAGCAGACCTAGAGTATGCTGATGATGCTTTCCTTGTTAGCAGAACACCACAGGATTTGCCATGCTTGCTAACAAGAATGCATGAAATATCACATGAGGTTGGGCTAAAGATAAATAGAAGAAAGACAGATGATGAGAACTGAGTATGCAATGGAAGGTGAAATATCATTGGAATCATTAAAATATTTAGGAACTATGGTCTCCAATACAGGGTCTTTAGAATTAGAGTTTAGTGAAAGATGAAAAAAGCAAATCAGACAATAGCTAGGTTAAATAAAATTTGGAAACAAATCGCCTGAACTTACATACAAAAATCAAACTATATATCAGTTTAGTGAGATCGGTGTTACTGTATGGACATGAGTCATGGTATGACAATGAAACAATATTCAATAGAGTTAGTAGATTTGAGAACAAATCCGTCAGAAGAATATTGGGAGATAAATGGCAGGACAGGATTAGAAATGAAATTATTAGAAAGATTACTCGAGAGCTATATGTGGATGAGATCATGAGGGGTAGATGGAGATGGTGTGGACATGCTCTTCGCACTCCCAAGAGAGATTAGTTCACCAAACTTTCAGCTGGGCTCCACAAGGCACTAGAAGAGTTGGAATACAAAGGCCTACATGGCTGAGGACTATGAAGCGCAAAGTAGATGATGAATGGAGAAGTATTCAACTAAAAGCTCAAGATAGAGACGACTGCCGAAATCTAGCCGTAGGAGATGATGATGATGATGATGATAATGATGATGATATATATGTATATATATATATATATATATATATATATATATATATATATATATATATATATATGTATGTATATATATATATATATATATATATATATATATATATACTGTACATATATATATAAATATATATATATATATATATATATATATATATATATATATGTGTGTGTGTGTGTGTGTGTGTGTGTGTATACAGTACAACATATATGCATACACATATATAGCCCTAAATCCACCATATATTGGGGAAAACCGATTCATAGTAATGAAGTCGGCCAACACAAGAAACTGGAAATAATTTTCATTTTGGAGAGTACACTGAATCTTTGATAACTATGATATAAATAGCCGGCAAACATTGCTTCTTTTAATTATAGTTCCACTCATGATATTAACATGAAACTTTATGTTAAAAGACATTTTTTGGGGGTGGATGGATATTTTTGTCCAAGTGGTTCGCCGTAATCATGGCGTTTGTGTTGGTCTCCGACGTTCCGTTTGTTTACAAACCATGGACGCCGAATGGACTTTGTTTACAGAGAGATTATTAGCAAGGTGTCGAGGGAGGGCTAATGGATGTTTAGGGACTGTGGGAAATAGTTTCCTATAAAAGGTCTGTTGGTCTTTCCTTAATCTTTGTTACATAAATTTTTGATGGAAGAGATTACGCATTTCTCTTGCAAGTTCCCTTAACTTTCCAGCGCCTGTGGCAGCTGTGTGTTTTCAAACAAGTATTTCTTCAAATCCCAAGATTTGGAAAGTGTTTTATTATTATTATTATTATTATTATTATTATTATTATTATTATTATTATTATTATTACAATATAAGCTAAAACCCTTCTTGGAAACGCAGGATGCTATAAGCCCAAGGGTTTCAACACAGAAAAATAGCCCAATGAGGAAATGAAACGAGGAAATAAATAAACCACAAGATAAGTAATGAAAAATTGATATGAAATATTTTATGAACAATATAACCAACATTAAAGTGGATCTTTCAAAAATAAACAATAAAAACTTGACAAAAATAAGAGTAAGAGAAATATGATAGGACATTGTGCCCAAGTGTACCCTCAACCAAGAGAACTCTACCTCAAGACAGTGGAAGACCATGGTACAGGGCCTATGGCACAACCCAAAACTAGGGAATAATGGTTTGATTTTGGAGTGTCCTTATCCTAGAAGAGCTACTTACCACAGCTAAAGAGTCTCTTCTATTCTTACTAGAAGGAAAGTAGCCACTGACCAAATACAGCGCAGTAGTTAACCCCTTGAGGTAAGAAGAATTGTTTGGTACTCAGTGTTGTCAGGTGTATGAGCACAGAGGAGAATGTGGAAAAAATATCCCAGACTATTCAGTGTATGTGTAGGCAAAGGAAAAAGGAGCCGTAGCCAGAGAGAGGAATCCCATGTAGTGCAGTCTGGCCAGTCAAAGTATCTCATAAGGTGGCTGGTGCCCTGGCCATCCTACTATCTATCAATATGATTTCCCAATTCATAAAATATCAGTCAATCCTATTATATCCTAATCTATTTATTTCAGCTCTTCTAGTAACACAAATATCTTCTTCCTTTGACAAGGTCCTGACATTGTACGTAAGTTGCAAGGGTCAGTTTCCAAAAGTGGCCTTGATATATATAAATATATATATATATATATATATATATATATATATATATATATATATATATATATATATATATATATATATATATATATATATATATATATATATATATATATATTTGCTAAGAGAAAGGCATTTTAAAAACCTTGATTTTTTGTGACCGATGTAGTATTGTTAAATGTTTGGAGCCCTCTTCTGTTTCTATAGTTTTTCCTGTTCATAGGTTATCACCATAGTTTAAAACTAAAGGCAAATATTATACTTATCAATTAAATAATTTAAGAATTGTCTTCTCTAAACTAGAAATCAGACAAAATTTAAAATATAAAAGCTGTCAAAAACACGAAGATAAAATTGGAACTAAAAAACAATGATAGATAAAATAAATTGTAAGTAAGAACATAGTAAGCTTTGAAAACGGATAGCCCTAACTTGATCGATATTGGAATGATTGTATATCAAAGATATTAGGAATTTTAGTCTCTTTTTAGGTAAATTCATCAAGTAGGCCTACCAGTATTCTTTGATAGTTAGTGTGTAAAAATTGTAAGTGGTCACATAAAAATCGTCTAAAAAATACAATTCTATTATTGCTGCAATCTGCTGTCAGATTTCAGGAAATTGTATCTATGGGTGTAGAAAAAAAAATAAAAAAAAAGGTTTTGCGGGACGCCCCATAGATCACCCTCTGTCAGTACCTTTTCAGAGTTCAGCCTCACCCCTGCCCACCCGAAAAAAAAAACACTGCCACCCCCCCTGCAGTGCTTGAATAGTGGAGTGGAAGCTGCCAGAGCTATGCAACATGGATAGAAAAACCAGAAAGGTTTTGGGTATCTACTTAGCACTGCACCCAAAAGCGAATATTGCCAGGGTCTATATACCACGAAGTGAAGGAGGAAACTCATCAGTATAGAAGATTATATGAACATTGAAAGTAAAGAACCTTAAGACCAGTGAAGTTGAATTGCTAACGAGTGTATGGGAAGAAAATTTAATAAAGGAGGATAAAGACCCTGAATTTTACGAGACGACGGGAAAAAATAGATTAGAAGAATGGAAAAGAAAACCAGCGCAAGGACAATTCCTGAGCAAACTGAAGCATGGGAGTGGCTATAGAGAGGAGAACTTAAGATGGAAACGGAAAGGATGACAAAAACAGTAAAAGACCAGG
>NC_090730.1:113753124-113798124 GCF_036898095.1 Palaemon carinicauda | reverse complement strand
TATGGTAATAGATACTGATTTAATCTTTTTTTTATATATATTATTAAACACGTTTGATAGAAACAATAAATATATTTTAATAACATTAATATTATTAGGCCTTTTATTCTGTTCTTCACTTCATCTTCTGAATATAGATAAATTGGCATGCATAATATATATATATATATATATATATATATATATATATATATATTTATATATATATATATATATATATATATATATATATATACATATATATATGTAAATATATATATATATATATATATATATATATATATATATATATATATATATATATATTTATATATATATATATATATATATATATATATATATATATATATATATATATATATATATGTGTGTGTGTGTGTGTGTGTGTGTGTGCGCGTGTGTGTGTTTGTATGCACGGTTGCTGTATATATAAAGCAAAATATGTTAGTTTGACGAAAGGAACAGAATAGCAGAAAGTAATGAAAATGAGCTGCCGTTTCTAATAGAGGAAGCGTCAATCACCTCTAAATCATAATATTTATTTACACAGTGACACATCTTCATAATTTACGATCTGAAATGTTTATAATTTAGTTCAAGAAGGTGTTTCTTTATACCTTTTACAACATTCCCTTTGATTTACAAGCATATTGATATACAGTATACGTTTATTTTTTATTTATTTTTTTTTACAAATCTTATATGCTGTGATAAAAAAGAAATAAAAAATATTGTTCGAGCATAGCAGATAACATACACGGTATACGTTTATCTTTTTTTCACAAATCTTATATGCTCTGATAAAAAAAAAATATTAGTCGTGCATAGCAGATGACATACATGATTGCCTTACCTTTTATATTTCTGATTTGGAAGGGAATTCGGCCATAGTTAATAGAATCAATTATAACATGTATTGTAATACTTTTCACAAGTGAACTTATGATCATGACCTCTCAAAGGCATTTTCGATACACATAAGCAAAGGGAAAAGAATTAGGCCATAGTTAATAAAATTAATTATGACATGTATTATAACACTTTTCATAAGTGAACTTATGATCATGACCTCTCAAAGGCATTTTCGATACACATAAGCAAAGGGAAAAGTAACTTTTTCCTTCAAAATTATTTGGATTAAAGATAAGTTAAGAGATGAAAACCATACTGTGAACCACGTAAATTCCAAAAATTCTCGTGTCAATACCTGGACCCACTTGAACGACCACACACAAACACACAAGCACTCACTCGGATCTTGAACGAGAGTTACCCCAGGACTGGCAGAAGATTGACAGAAAGGAACGTGGAGCCGGGAAGGCAGGGCTCAAGTTCACTTGCGTATGTGTGTTTGTGTGTTTCTGTGTGTTTATGTACGGAACAAACATTGGGCGTGGGGTTATGGCTCCCTCCTGGCCTTAGGTTAAAAGGAAAAGGTGAGCGATACGAGAAAAAAAGAGGCAATTTGGTGATCGTTGCTTTATCGAGATTGAGTATTGTGCAAACGTTATCTTGACCTTCGAGCAGCAATTAAAGTGATTGATATGCGAATAATAATAATAATAATAATAATAATAATAATAATAATAATAATAATAATAATAATAATGATAAAACTAAAACTAAAACTAATTTTAATACTAATAAAAGTAATACTAATACTAATAATACAAATACTATATGGCTTAAAAGACCAAGTTGTAAATAATGTCTCGTAGAGAGAGAGAGAGAGAGAGAGAGAGAGAGAGAGAGAGAGAGAGAGAGAGAGAGAATGGTGTACGGCGTCTAATAGCTTAGAAGCAGAGGATTTAAAACTTCGAAGATTAAGTTTTCATTCCTCTGCTATCTATGATAACATTAATGGTCATGAAGCTGTACACAGCAATGGCAATATAAATTATGATAAAAAGGTAGCACCAGTTATAATAAAAACAGCAGTAACAGTAATTGTAGCCTATTACTACAGCTATTAATTATAATATTGCTAATATTACTGATATTGCTAATACTAATATTATCATCAATACCACTACTAATACTACTACTGATCAAACTACAAATACTATTAATGCTAATACTAATGCTGCTACTACTACTACTACTACTACTACTAATGATAATGATGATAATGATACTGCTAATATTACTAATGCTGTTACTACTAATATTACTACCAATACTATTACTAATACTACTAATAATCCTGTTTCTTATACTAATACTAATGCTACTAATAATACTAATGCTAATAAAATTCATACTACTACTACTACTACTACTACTACTACTACTACTACTACCAGGGACGTGCAGAGAACTTTTTCAGGGCAGGTGCTCAAGTGAAAAAAAAGGGCAAAAATATAGAAAGGAATGAGGCTAAATATATACCGGCTCAATATTCTTTCAAATTTATTTAAAATAGCCATTAATAATTCAAGAAAGAGATGAACATGACTGATATCATAGGTACCAGTAGGCTAATATTTTTTCATGAACATAAAATCTATAGTACTGACTACCAGTAGAACTAGGAAATTTAACAAAAGAAAAATTATATATATTACTTTTACATAAATGACTGCAAGAAAATCCAGACCTTATCATTTTATATTTATAAGAGAACCCTTCAGTGTGCCATTTCTTTGAATATGCTGATTACTTCACTGTTGTTGATTGTGATATCCTTTTCAACTGCTAGCAACAAAAGATCAGATAATCTTTCTGCACTGGACAGGCTGCGTAGCTTTGTCTTCACCAGCTTGAGTTTGGAGAAGGTCCTTTCCACTGTTGCAGTTGTGACGGGTAGAGTGGCATAAATTGTTAAGAGTTCAAGCATAAGTGGCAATATCTCCTGGATATTGTTTTCTTTCATCAGGTTGAGTATTGTAGCTGCAATGTTCTGTAGCTGCAATGTTCTGTGGCAGGCAAGGAAATGAGGAATAGAAGATCTTTAATTCCAACCGTAGCTTGTCTACTTCTTCTAATTCATAAAACTGACATAATTTTTGCAATGGCTTGAATGCCTTTTCATTCACAGGCTCTTTCCAGTTATCTTGGACTGTCATACAATGAAAGGCATTTAGGATACCCCATGTGTTGTCTCCACCTTTAAATTTTCTATGTAGCTCCTGTGATATTGTATCTAAAAACACATAAAATGCTCTCATACGGTAGTACTTATCCAAGGATTGATATTGCTGGTCCTCAGTAGCAGATGTAGCACTATACTTGTATCTTTCAGGCCTTTTTCTTCTTCTGCCTTGTCCAGAAATCCCACAGGGGAGGTCGATGGCCATGGATTCAGCTCTCAGTTTCTCCACCAAACTGAAAAAAGTTACAAACTGAATACTTGATTTTGCACTTTCGACTAATACTAGATTTAGGCTTTGTGCATGGCAGTGTACGGAGAGTGCCTTTGGGTTCTGTCTTTGGAGTCTGGACTGTATTCCATTGTATATTCCTCTCACATTTGCCGCCCCATCATATTGTACCAACCGTGTTCCACACAATTGTACATAATTCCTTTTGTAAATATTATGCTTGTATCTTCGCTCTTCCCTCGCACTAAAACGAACATAAAAATTCATGTCTGGTTTTTCCTCTGTAATATTGTCTGTCTTGTGAACTTGTTATGTCCTGTTGCCTTGAGGTTTTGTATATAAGGAGAGTGTTCTACAATAATATAACTCAGTCGATTACTTCCTGTCTTTGAGTTCACAACCATCTCTCGGCTCCGTCACATTGGTGACCCCAGAAGTCGACTCGCTCCCACTGCCTTCCACCCCCACCTCCCTCGTCCCTCCATCGTTAGTACTATGGCGGACTCTACTACAGCAGTTGGCGCTGCGGCCGCCCTATTGAAACTTTCACCGTTCGCCAGGGGAGAGGCATTTGCTTGGTTTCAGCGCGCAGAAGTCCAGTTTCACATCAAAGGCGTGACTCGCTCAACCACCAAAGCAGATTATGTTCTCGCGGCGATACCCGAGGACACCTTCCCGGAAATATCCGACTGGCTTTGTGAACAAGGAGACACGCCAATAGCGTATGACGCCCTCAAGACATACCTTCTGCAGCAGTACTCGCCGTCGCCAGCTGCTCTCGCAACAACCGTTGGGGGACCAAAGGGCTTCGCTTGCCCTCAGGGAAATGACCAGTATCGCTCGCCTTCAACCTGCAGCAGACGACTCTCCTCATGAGGTGAACCTACTTCGTGCCCTTTGGATACGCCGTTTACCCTGACCTATACCCGCTGCCATACCCGATGTCGATAGTTTACACATAAAGGTGTACCAACCGTATGTCACACAATTGTACATAATTCCTTTTGTAAATATTATGCTTGTATCTGCGCTCTTCCCTCACACTAAAAAGAACCTGAATGATCATGTCTCCGTTTTGCTCTGTAACATTGTCTGTCTCTCGAACAGGTCATGTCCTGTTGCCTTGAGGTTTTGTATATAAAGAAGCGTGTTCCTTAATAAACAACTCAGTCGTTTCCAATCTGCCTTTGAGTTCACACCCTTACTCGGCGCTGTTACATTGGTGACCCCGGATGGCGACTCGCTCCCACTGCCTTCCACCCCCACCTCCCTCGCCCCTCCATCGTTGGTACTATGACGGAGGCAGACTCTACTCCGGCGGTTGGCACTGCAGCCGCCCCATTGAAACTTTCACCGTTCGCCCGCGGAGAAGCGTGTGCTTGGTTTCAACGCGCTGAAGTCCACTTTCGTATCAGGGGCGTGACTCGCTCAACCACCAAAGCGGATTATGTTCTCGCGGCGATACCCGAGGACACCTTCCCAGAAATATCCGACTGGCTTTGTGAACAAGGAGACACCCCAATAGCGTATGACGCCCTCAAATCATACCTTCTGCAGCAGTACTCGCCGTCGCCAGCCGCCCGTATATCAAAGCTTTTTCAGCTCTCGCAACAACCGTTGGGGGACCAAAGGGCTTCGCTTGCCCTCAGGGAAATGACCAGTATCGCTCGCCTTCAACCTGCCGCAGACGGCTCTCCTCGTGAGGTAAACCTACTCCGTGCCCTTTTGGATACGCCGTTTACCTGAACCTGTGCGCGCTGCCATACCCGATGTC
This sequence comes from Palaemon carinicauda, assembly GCF_036898095.1. Lineage (NCBI taxonomy): Eukaryota > Metazoa > Arthropoda > Malacostraca > Decapoda > Palaemonidae > Palaemon > Palaemon carinicauda. The sequence continues at coordinate 113,793,030 of NC_090730.1, read as the reverse complement.
GATAGTTTACCCATAAAGGACTTGGTGACCAAAGCCGACGCCCTTATGGACAGCCACTTTAAGACCTCCATCAACGCCTCCACCCCTGACGACGAGGATGCCTATTCAACGACAAGCGAAGCTGACATGAATGCCGTAGGACATACACGCCTACCCCGTGACGTGCCGAAGCGGCGACAAAGCCGCCCACCACCCACCAATCGCTCGCGCCCCAACGAACGACTTTTACAACCACTTACTACCTCCCATCCGCCGCAGTTTTGCTACTACCACTTCAGATTCGGGGCAACCGCGAAGAAATGTGCCAAAGATTGTCAATGGCCAAAAAACGTGTAAGTAGGCCATCGCTTGTGGCGGTGGCCTCCCATGTTTCTAATCTTTTCTTTTTACAGGATGCAGGAACGGGCGTGCGATTTTTGGTAGAAACGGGTGCTTGTCGTTCTCTTTTGCCAAGGAAACTCTTGAAGGCACAACGTAATCTGTCTACATCTGCCGACGTCCGCTTGATAGCTGCCAACGGATCTGCGATACCCACCTACGGTTACGAGAACCTCACATTATCGTTCGGAAACGGTAAATTCAATTGGAAGTTTCTCGTTGCTGACGTCACAATGCCAATCCTCGGTGCGGATTTCCTCTCTCATTTCCACCTTCTGGTCGATGTCGCCCACCGACGATTGGTCAACGCAGACTCGTACTTGTCGACACCTCTTCAACCCGCCCCCTCTAACCTCGCTCTCCACATCAGCGCACCCACGGATGCCTACGCCCACCTCCTCACGTCGTACCCGGAAGTTTTCCGTCCAGAACTTCGCCAAACGCCCACGGTTCCTGCCAAGCACGGTATTTATCACCATATCAAGACGACGGGACCCCCAGTCTTCGCAAAATTCAGACGTCTGGCACCGGAACGATTGGCAGCCGCCAAACAGACGTTCGCCGAAATGGAGAAAATGGGCCTTTGCCAAAAGGCCTCCAGCCCATGGTCGTCACCCTTACACATCGTTCTGAAGAAAGACGGCTCCCTCCGTCCGTGCGGGGATTACAGGCGCCTGAACATGCAAACAGAACCGGATCACTACCCCCTCCCAAACATTGCCGACGTGACCTCCTACCTGCACAAAGCAAAGGTTTTCTCTACGCTCGATCTCCTGAAGGGGTATTATCAGGTGCCTATGAACCCAGAAGACATCCCTAAGACTGCCATCACCACTCCGTTTGGTACATACACCTGTTTTGGCCTTCGTAATGCTGGGGCCACGTTTCAACGTCTCATGGATGGCATCTTAGGGGACCTCCCTTTCTGTGTATGTTATGTGGACGACATACTTGTGTTCTCCTCCTCAAAAGAGGAACACCTCCGTCACCTGCGCATCGTGCTCGACCGCCTGCAACAAAACGGCCTTGTAGTCCGGTACAACAAGTGTACCTTTGGCGCCGACCAAGTATCGTTCTTAGGGCACCGCATCACTCCTGAAGGTGTCCACCCCCTCCCTGAGAAGGTAGCAGCCGTTCAGAACTTCCCCGTGCCCTCGACCGTCAAAGCTCTGCAGGAATTCTTGGGCATGATCAACTATTATCACCGTTTTCTGCCAGCCATTGCCGCCACTCTTGCTCCCCTCTACGCCTCCCTCAAGGGCAAGCCGAATGACCTGAAGTGGGGTCCCCTTCAAGAAGCAGCCTTCTGCAATGCAAAGAAGGCCCTATCAACTGCTGCGGCTCTCACTTTTCCTATCCCACACGCCCCTCTCCTTCTCTCCACCGATGCCAGCGACGTCGCTATTGGTGCAGTACTCGAGCAGGTGGTCAAAGGCTCGCCCCGCCCATTGGCCTTCTTCAGCAGAAAACTGTCCAAGGCAGAATCGGGTTATTCTACCTTCGATCGAGAATTGCTGGCGGTTCACTTGGCTGTCCGTCACTTTCGCCATTTCTTAGAAGGTACGCCCTTCGTCATTCGCACAGACCTCATGCCTCTGGTGCACGCCTTTACTCGACAGTCTGACGCCTGGTCCGCCCGTCAACGCCGACATCTCTCCGCCGTGGCTGAATACAATTGCACTCTCCAATACGTCCCTGGGAAAATGAATCCCGTTGCCGATGCCCTGTCAAGAAACACGTTGGCTGCCGTTCAACTGGGATTGGATTACAACGCCCTGGCTGAAGCCCAACGACAGGATCCAGAGTATCAAGCTTGTAGGACATCCTGCACGTCCCTCCGTTCGGAGGATTTTCCCCTCGAAGACTCCAACACCACCCTCCTCTGTGACGTCAGTACTGGTAGACCGCAACCTTGGATTCCTGCTCCCATGCGCCGACAGGTGTTTGATTTCATTCACGGCCTTTCACATCCCTCGTGCCGTTCTACTGCACAGCTGCTGAAGGCAAAGTTCATTTGGCACGGCATTTCTAAGGATGCTAAGGATTGGGTCCGCGCCTGTACTTCTTGCCAAACTTCCAAAGTACATCGACACACGAATTCAGGAGTGGGCACCTCTCCTCAACCTCAGCGTCGTTTCGCACACATTCACGTCGACGTTGTAGGCCCCCTACCCACATCACAAGGACATCGTTACCTGTTTACCGTCATCGACCGCTCCACTCATTGGCCTGAAGCCATTCCCATGGAAACTGCAACGTCCGCCTCATGTACATCTGCCTTACTCTCTGGATGGATTTCAAGATTCGGTATCCCTGAGCATATTACTTCTGACAGGGGAACCACTTTCACCTCTCAATTATGGACGTCATTAGCGAATCTCCTGGGCATCACCCTACACCAGACAACGGCCTACAACCCCGCTGCCAATGGAATGGTTGAACGTTTTCATCGCACCCTCAAAGCAGCTTTGATGTCCCGCTGCAAGGATTGCAACTGGTTTACTCAGCTTCCCTGGGTCCTCCTTGGACTAAGGACCACTCCTAAAGACGCCCTCGACGTCTCGGCAGCCGAAATGGTGTATGGCGACCTGTTGGTCGTCCCTGCCGAGTTTTTTCCTTCTACGACCTCCTCCGACGATCTCCAGCGCATACGTCACGTCGTGGGAAAATTTACTCCGTGCCGCCAGACTTACAAGCCCCCAGCGAAGTATCACATACCAACAGACTTGCACTCTGCAACGCACGTCTTCCTGCGCAACGACACTAGCAAGCCACCAATAACGCCCCCTTACACGGGCCCTTTCCTTGTGATCCGACGCAGTCCGAAAGCATTCCTCCTCAACATTCGGGGTAAAGAAGACTGGGTCTCCATTGATCGTCTAAAAACTGCTTATCATCTGCCAGATGACCCGCCTACAGTTCGCCTCTCTAGATCAGGGCGCCCTATTTAACATGTAAAGTATGTCATTTTTAGGGGGGGAGCCATGTACCAACCGTATGTCACACAATTGTACATAATTCTTTTTGTATATATTATGCTTGTATCTGTGCTCTTCCCTCGCACTAAAAAGAACCTGAATGATCATGTCTCCGTTTTGCTCTGTAACATTGTCTGTCTCTCGAACAGGTCATGTCCTGTTGCCTTGAGGTTTTGTATATAAAGAAGCGTGTTCCTTAATAAACAACTCAGTCGTTTCCAATCTGCCTTTGAGTTCACACCCTTACTCGGCGCTGTCACAAAGGACTTGACCAAAGCAGACGCCCTTATGGACAGCCACTTCAAGACCTCCATCAATGCCTCCACCCCTGACGAAGAGGATGCCTATTCAACGTCAACTGAAGCTGACATGAATGCCGTAGGACATACACGCCCACACCGTGATGTGCCGAAGCAGAGACAAAGCCGCCCACCACCCACCAATCGCTCACGCCCCCACAAACGACTTCTACAGCCACTTACTACCTCCCATCCGCCGCAGTTTTGCTACTACCACTTCAGATTCGGGGCAACTGCGAAGAAATATGCCGAGGATTGTCAGTGGCCAAAAAACGTGTAAGTAGGCCATCGCTCGTGGCGGTGGCCTCCAGTGTTTCTAATCTTTTCTTTTTACAGGATGCAGGAACGGGCGTGCGATTTTTGGTAGACATGGGTGCTTGTCGTTCTCTTTTGCCAAGGAAACTCTTCAAGACACGACATAGTCTGTCTACATCTGCCGACGTCCGCTTGGTAGCTGCCAACGGATCTCCGATACCCACCTACAGTTACAAGAACCTCACATTATCGTTCGGAAACGGTAAATTCAATTGGAAGTTTCTCGTTGCTGACGTCACCATGCCAATCCTCGGTGCGGATTTCCTCTCTCATTTCCACCTTCTGGTCGATGTCGCCCACCGACGATTGGTCAACGCAGACTCGTACTTGTCGACACCTCTTCAACCCGCTCCCTCTAACCTCGCTCTCCACATCAGCGCACCCACGGATGCCTACGCCCACCTCCTCACGTCGTACCCGGAAGTTTTCCGTTCAGAACTTCGCCAAACGCCCACGGTTCCTGCCAAGCACGGTATTTATCACCATATCAAGACGACGGGACCCCAGTCTTCACAAAATTCAGACGTCTGGCACCGGAACGATTGGCAGCTGCCAAACAGACGTTCGCCGAAATGGAGGAAATGGGCCTTTGCCAAAAGGCCTCCAGCCCATGGTCGTCACCCTTACACATCGTTCTGAAGAAAGACGGCTCCCTCCGTCCGTGCGGGGATTACAGGCGCCTGAACATGCAAACAGAACCGGATCACTACCCCCTCCCAAACATTGCCGACGTGACCTCCTACCTGCACAAAGCAAAGGTTTTCTCTACGCTCGACCTCCTGAAGGGGTATTATCAGGTGCCTATGAACCCAGAAGACATCCCTAAGACTGCCATCACCACTCCGTTTGGTACATACACCTTCAATTACTCCTGTTTTGGCCTTCGTAATGCTGGGGCCACGTTTCAACGTCTCATGGATGGCATCTTAGGGGACCTCCCTTTCTGTGTATGTTATGTGGACGACATACTTGTGTTCTCCTCCTCAAAAGAGGAACACCTCCGTCACCTGCGCATCGTGCTCGACCGCCTGCAACAAAACGGCCTTGTAGTCCGGTACGACAAGTGTACCTTTGGCGCCGACGAAGTATCGTTCTTAGGGCACCGCATCACTCCTGAAGGTGTCCACCCCCTCCCTGAGAAGGTAGCAGCCGTTCAGAACTTCCCCGTGCCCTCGACCGTCTAAGCTCTGCAGGAATTCTTGGGCATGATCAACTATTATCACCGTTTTCTGCCAGCCATTGCCGCCACTCTTGCTCCCCTCTACGCCTCCCTCAAGGGCAAGCCGAAGGACCTGAAGTGGGGTCCCCTTCAAGAAACAGCCTTCTGCAATGCAAAGAAGGCCCTATCAACTGCTGCGGCTCTCACTTTTCCTATCCCACACGCCCCTCTCCTTCTCTCCACCGATGCCAGCGACGTCGCTATTGGTGCAGTACTCGAGCAGGTGGTCAAAGGCTCGCCCCGCCCATTGGCCTTCTTCAGCAGAAAACTGTCCAAGGCAGAATCGGGTTATTCTACCTTCGATCGAGAATTGCTGGCGGTGCACTTGGCTGTCCGTCACTTTCGCCATTTCTTAGAAGGTACGCCCTTCGTCATTCGCACAGACCACATGCCTCTGGTGCACGCCTTTACTCGACAGTCTGACGCCTGGTCCGCCCGTGAACGCCGACATCTCTCCGCCGTGGCTGAATACAATTGCACTCTCCAATACGTCCCTGGGAAAATGAATCCCGTTGCCGATGCCCTGTCAAGAAACACGTTGGCTGCCGTTCAACTGGGATTGGATTACAACGCCCTGGCTGAAGCCCAACGACAGGATCCAGAGTATCAAGCTTGTAGGACATCCTGCACGTCCCTCCGTTCGGAGGATTTTCCCCTCGAAGACTCCAACACCACCCTCCTCTGTGACGTCAGTACTGGTAGACCGCAACCTTGGATTCCTGCTCCCATGCGCCGACAGGTGTTTGATTTCATCCACGGCCTTTCACATCCCTCGTGCCGTTCTACTGCACAGCTGCTGAAGGCAAAGTTCATTTGGCACAGCATTTCTAAGGATGCTAAGGATTGGGTCCGCGCCTGTACTTCTTGCCAAACTTCCAAAGTACATCGACACACGAATTCAGGAGTGGGCACCTCTCCTCAACCTCAGCGTCGTTTCGCACACATTCACGTCGACGTTGTAGGCCCCCTACCCACATCACAAGGACATCGTTACCTGTTTACCGTCATCGACCGCTCCACTCATTGGCCTGAAGCCATTCCCATGGAAACTGCAACGTCCGCCTCATGTACATCTGCCTTACTCTCTGGATGGATTTCAAGATTCGGTATCCCTGAGCATATTACTTCTGACAGGGGAACCACTTTCACCTCTCAATTATGGACGTCATTAGCGAATCTCCTGGGCATCACCCTACACCAGACAACGACCTACAACCCCGCTGCCAATAGAATGGTTGAACGTTTTCATCGCACCCTCAAAGCAGCTTTGATGTCCCGCTGCAAGGATTGCAACTGGTTTACTCAGCTTCCCTGGGTCCTCCTTGGACTAAGGACCACTCCTAAAGACGCCCTCGACGTCTCGGCAGCCGAAATGGTGTATGGCGACCTGTTGGTCGTCCCTGCCGAGTTTTTTCCTTCTACGACCTCCTCCGACGATCTCCAGCGCATACGTCACGTCGTGGGAAAATTTACTCCGTGCCGCCAGACTTACAAGCCCCCAGCGAAGTATCACATACCAACAGACTTGCACTCTGCAACGCACGTCTTCCTGCGCAACGACACCAGCAAGCCACCACTAACGCCCCCTTACACGGGCCCTTTCCTTGTGATCCGACGCAGTCCGAAAGCATTCCTCCTCAACATTCGGGGTAAAGAAGACTGGGTCTCCATTGATCGTCTAAAACCTGCTTATCTTCTGCCAGATGACCCGCCTACAGTTCGCCTCTCTAGATCAGGGCGCCCTATTTAACATGTAAAGTATGTAATTTTTAGGGGGGGAGCCATGTACCAACCGTATGTCACACAATTGTACATAATTCTTTTTGTATATATTATGCTTGTATCTGTGCTCTTCCCTCGCACTAAAACGAACATGAAAATTCATGTCTGGTTTTTCCTCTGTAATATTGTCTGTCTTGTGAACTTGTTATGTCCTGTTGCCTTGAGGTTTTGTATATAAGGAGAGTGTTCTACAATAATATAACTCAGTCGATTGCTTCCTGCCTTTGAGTTCACAACCCTCTCTCGGCTCCGTCTCAATATCCTTGTCCAAGCATATCATCTATGTTATTTGAAAGCAATGACACTTGGGGTCTTTCCAGTATTTGTTGTTTTTTTTTTTATTTTAATTACATCAAGGTGCAATTTAACTACATTGTCATACTTGCTAAACATTGTCTTGCCAAGTATAGAGTAATGGAGATCAACCTACATAAAATTTCTCTGTTTCTCTGCTTCTCTTTTGTCTCTAGCAGCTTGTACTTCCTGATTAGCTGTTTCTAAAGAAATATCTAATGCTTGACTTTGGAACCCTTTCCATCGAACCATACCAATCATGTGAGATTCTGAACTAGCGTGCTCCTTTATTTTCTCTAAAGCTGTCCTCTAACGGCTTATGCCCTCTGATTTCCAAGCTACTCGTCCCCTGTACTTTTCCTCATTCAAAAACAGACGACAGCTAAAACTGAACATAGCATCTTTCTGAGGTGAATACTGTACTCCACCCAAGAGTTAATAATAATAATAATAATAATAATAATAGTAATAATAACTATTATTATTATTTATTATTATTATTATCAATATTATTATTATTATTATTATTATTATTATTATTATTATTATTATTGACACAGATAGGTGGCATAGGCGTCGGGCCTATAATACATCCCTCTCTAAAGGGCACTTTTAATACAGTAGCAAAAGGGGCAGGTGCTTGGGTACCCCTAGCACGCCCCCCCCTCTTCACGTCCCTGACTGCTACTACTACTACTACTACTACTACTACTACTACTACTACTACTACTACTACTACTACTAATAATAATAATAATAATAATAATAATAATAATCTTAACTTAATTCTCTGGCACCCACGGGATGTATAGTACCCTGATGAATTCAGGCCATTTTCTCTTTACTGTACCATCTCTCCGAGGTCAACCCAATTCTCAGATCCAAACTCCCTTCGCATTGTCATCAGCCACGTTTCTCTTTGTCTACCACTTCCTCCCATGCCAAGCGGCTTCCATTCAGGTACATTCTGGACTAACTTATCCTCCCTTCCTTAGATGGCAGGATGCCAGAAAACCTAAAATCAATCAATCAATCATCCTCCCTCCTTAGAATACCTCCCATCCATCTCCATTTCGATAATCTAAATGTATCGTTTACATTGGGCACCCCTGCCACCTCACGAATTGCCACATTTGTAATATACTGCTGCCATTTGATTCCCAAAATCCTTCTCAATGCTTTTTTCTCAACAGCAAGAAATTTTGCATCAGTTGTTACAGTGCTGTGCCACGACTGGTTTCAATAACTTAATACAGCTCTCACAAGTGAAATGTATACTTTGATTTTGCTGTGACATGATATTCGATTGGACCTCCAAACTGCTTGTTCTGCCATCACTATTCTCTTCTTGAATTCTGTAACTAGTGATCTATGGCTGGTAATGATAGTTCCTAAATATTTGAAAAAGTTTAAGTTGGGTAATATTACTCCTCCGATAAGGCAGTTCGTCTGATCACGACTCAGAATCTGCATAACCTCAGCCTTTTTCTGGTTGATCACTAATCCAACCTTTCTCCCCTCCAGTACTAACCTACCAATCATTTCCTGCATTTCAGCCATTGTAGAGGCAATTAGAACTATATCATCTACATATTCAAGATCACATAATCTGTGGTTCCCTTTCCACTGAATGCCATTATTTATTCCTTGTATTACCTTGTTCATAAGATAATCAATTATCATAAACAATGGAGCGGACAGGATTCCACCTTGTAGTACTCTATTCTTGACTTCAAATGTATCTGTAAGACTACCATCAATCATAACCCTACAACTTCCACTATGCATATCCATTATGATGTTTACAATCTTTTCTTGTATCACATAGTGCCTAAAAATCTTTATTAATTATACTATGTGAAATACTATCAAATTCTTTCTCAAAATCCACGAAGTATAAAATAAGTGGTAATTTTAGTTTGAATAGGGGTTTGTACAGTACTTTATTGTGCGATTACTGTAATAAAACCAGTTGTAGGGCTTATGTATGGTACGTAGGTTCATTATTCCTTTATATTACATTATCATTTGGTTTATTTTCTTTTTCTTTGATATAATACTGTACAAATATATTCCTAATTTCCTTTAGCATATTATCACCCCCCCCCTCTCTCCCCCCCCCCCTCTCTCTCTCTCTCTCTCTCTCTCTCTCTCTCTCTCTCTCTTCCATTAGTGATATGGAAAATTATCTTGGCAAAAGGCCAAATAATCATATTGCTTGAATATGCTCATGTAACTGTATGCTTGAAACGTTAGTATGTTTACAGATTTGGGACCTACGTTTTACCTGCTCTCTCGGCATGTGGAAATGACACTGCAACATTTCTATGGTCTAGATCAGGGATGGGGAACCCTTTTTTGGACGAAGGCCATTTTGCAATTCCTCAATGCTCCTTAAGGTCGCATAGAATTTTTTTTTTGTTATCTTATCTTCCAAGTAATTTATTAGTAATCTAAAGAAAGAGTGAGGTTTATAAGAATTTAAAGCATTACATTTTCAAATATTTGAATTGAGTACTTTTTATACGAGTAATCAGTAAATGAATTATATTGAAAACTAAATTTTAAAATATTTCATTCAAGTTTTGGGTAGTTTTCACACTAATTAAATTAATATGGAAAGCATGTCATTTTCAAATGATTTTAGTTAAGCAAATAGGTTCTTTGTATTGAAGTGATAAGTAAAATAGTACTAATCTTTTGGAAAAGATAGCTTATGAATATCAACAATATAACCTTTTCAAATATATTATATTGGCAAGTAGGTACTTTTTAAACAATCTCATAAAAATGCAACATCCCAGTAAAAAATTATGTGTTTAAACAGACTTAGCTGTTTTCACTGAAAAAAAAAAATCTATTATTTGCTTTCTTAAGATTTTCATTAAATCCTTAGTTTTTAGCCATCATAGCTGGAACACCATCAGTGCATAACTTATAATAAGGAAGTAGAATTTGGTACCCCTTTGTGATATTACTTTTTGAAGTTGTTAAAATGTCTCTTCCTCTTGTCCTTGCGTTAAGGTTACCTAAGGGAAGCTGTTTTTCATACAATCAAAACTCATCAGTGAAAGCACAAATAAAATATTTTTATGCCAAAAATCTGGAACCTGTTGACTCATCTAAAACTAACATAGATCACAGTGAGGAGATGAACAAAACAGGAACTCCTCATCCATCATACTTTAGATTATTCGCTCACTTACTGCAACTAGCAATTTTTCCTTGACTTCAATGAATCCCAATTTAATACAACTAGCAGTTTTTCCTTGTTAGCTACAACAGCTGTTGCAGCTGACAAGAAAAAACTGCTAGTTGTATTAAGTTGGGGAGGTACATCACTGAACACAACTTTCCTATTGGCTGTGTGTACATATTTGTATGTGTGTACATACAGTATAATGATTTCAAACACACAATATTCAGTGTCAAAACCGAAATATACTACATATACTGTACATGTATCAAAGGCCGTAGAAGGCCGCACTCGATGGTCCAGAAGGCCATATGCGGCCTTAAGGTCGAAGGTTCCCCATCCCTGGTCTAGATTTTCTAGAGGGTTGTAATTATAGCTTGGTCTCTTTTAATAGCTTTTCTCTCTCTCTCTCTCTCTCTCTCTCTCTCTCTCTCTCTCTCTCTCTCTCTCTCTCTCTCTCTCTCTCTCTACAAGATGAGCTCAGAGAAATATTTGCAATTGAATGTAGGAATCGATTTACAATCTTAAAGACTTTAAGAGATGAAGAGCAGACAATTGATGAAGAATGGTGTGATATTAAGAACATATATCAGTCAATTGGTAGTCAAGTTTTGGGACATGCAGTTACAAGGAGAAAACCATGGATATCAAATTATACTTGGGATACTATAAAAAGGAGACAAAGGCAGGAATTGAGTGTTGAAAGTTTTCGAGGAAGAAATTAAAATTACAAGTAAGAGCATGCCAAGTATTCCAGTATTGATAGTGAAGTCAAAAGAAAAATTAGGAAAGACTGGAGAGAGTATTTAGACAGGAAAACAGATAAGGCTGACAAAGCTATGGATTCAGGGAGTGACTATGGTGTAAGAATTGTTCATAGAATTATTAATGAAATCTCTACGGAGGCAAAGAAGAAGAAGCATATACTCGCCAAAAAGAGAGATGGATCTGTTTTAACAACAGAATATGAATAGAGGCAATGCTGGATGGAACATTTTATAGAGGCCATGAATAAGAAATATGAGGTGAATAATATGATCATTATACCTGAAGCTGAGGAAGACCTTAATGTGCCCATGAATTAATTTAGTGTGTTTGAAGTTGAAGCTATTAATACAAAAACTAAATAGATGAAAAGCCCATGGATACGATGGAATAACTTCTGAGATGGTATTGGCCGAAAATTAAGTGACTCGCAGAATACTTACACGATTATACTGTAGAATGTGGCGTGAAGAGGCAAACCCTGCTGAATGGGAGTTAGGAGTGTTGGTGACAATGGGAAAAAAAGGAGGTCTGACTGATTGCAATAATTACAGAAGCATCCCACTTACGCCAGTTGTCATGAAAATATATAGTATGCTTATTTTGAAGAGACTAGAGAGAAAGATTGATGAAAAGCTGAGAGATAATCAAGCAGGATTTAGAAAAGGTACAAGTTGTACTGACAAATTTTCCATTTTAAGACAAGTGGTACATTAATGTGTAGAATATAGAAATCAATTTTTGATGGCAAATGTGGACTATGAAAAAGCCTTTGATAGTGTTTACCGGTCAATTTTGTGGAAAGTCCTTCCTTATTATGGAGTTCCTCTTGAATATGTAAATTTGATCAATTCTATTCATACGCATAGCAAATGCAAAGTTAATGTTAATGGAGGCCTATCAAATGAATTTCCAGTAAACAGTGCAGTACCCCAGGGGAATGTGTTGTCACCTATGTTGTTTATACTTCTCATGGATTTTGTAATGCATAAACAGTTGGGGATTGTGGTGAAGGATTTGGCTGGATTGGTGACAGCAAATTAACTGACCAAGAGTATGCTGATGGTGCTGTCCTTATTACCAGAACACCACAGGACTTACAAAGTTTACTTACCAGAATGTATGAAATATTGTACGAGGTTGGGTTCAAGATAAATAGAAGAGAGACAGAGATGATAAAGAACTGTATATGCAACGGAAGATGAAGTATCATTGGAAGGAGAAAGGATTAATGAAGTGGAATTATTTGAATATTTAGGAACTATGATCTCTATTACAGGATCTTTAGAATTTGAGTTTAATGAAAGAATGAATAAAGCAAATCAGACAATGGTTAGGTTACGTAAAATTTGGAGTTCAAATCGCCTGAAATTGCATTTAAAAATCAGGCTATACATCATTTTAGTGAGATCGGTGTTACTGTATGGAGACGACTCGTGGTATGACAATGAAACAATATCCAACAGATTTTGTAAATTTGACAGCAAAACCTGCAGAAGAATATTGGGAGTTAAATGGCAGGAAATGATTAGAAATGAAACTATAAGAGAGATTACTTGAGTACCATATGTGGATGAGATCATGGTGAGGGGTAGATGGAGATGGCTTGGGCATGCTCTTCGCACTCCCCAAGAGACATTAGGTCACCAAACTTTCAACAAGGCACTAGAAGAGCTGGGAGACCCGGCTCTCTCTCTCTCTCTCTCTCTCTCTCTCTCTCTCTCTCTCTCTCTCTCTCTCTCTCTCTCTCTCTCTCTCTCTCTCTCTCTTATTTGATTATTTAATGTTATGTTGATTCTTTCAATAGATTGATGAATTTCTGTGGTAATTAAATTAATTCAATATAGTCAGAATTAAGATATTTTTTAGAAGTACAGAGCATGGAGTATGTGGTGTAACAGACTTGAGCATTTCGTGAATACCATAAGTACTTATAATTGTGTTCAATATATTTTTCCCATAAATATTGAAATGATTATACAGTATAATGAAAAATAACGAATGTAATAATGATGTCGCCGCCCTCTTAAATAAGAACCGTCACGTAGCTCATCGTTGTATCAATCAGCTTTCTCATTGCTTTCGATATTCACATTATGTGATGAAGCCGAAGGAGGACGAATGCAGGTATTCGAAGTATAATTTAGACCCTTAGGCTGGACTCTTGTTCGAATCTTCTGACATATCTCCGATTTGACCTAGAAATACCAGGTGTGTCGGCACCAAACTCATACACTGAAATAATGATGAAATGAAAAGAAAATAAATAAAAGTATAATCAATTGCTTAAATGGAAACGGAAGTTGACGAATTTAGTTTTAATGATTTTTTAAGAATTATGTTCAGTCCTCTGTCACTATATCACACGCTCAGATTCGGTTTTGGAATTATTTGAATCAAGATAGATAATTTCATATTTTGATAATGCCGAATATCAGCAACATTAAAAGGGAATCAATCTTTATTAAGTTGTTAAAATATTTATGATTGAGTTCTTAAAGATCGACTTAATATTTGATTATATTTTTCAAATGGCTCTAGGAAAGATCATTTTCAAAATATCTGTGATTACAATTACAACGTTAAGAGAAAGGTGAGTGGTCAGTACCTCCATTACATCTCATGTGGTGCACTGTAGGTAACAGTAACCTGTCACCATCTAGATATAATATTTTCCTCTCAAATGGAAGCAGCTCATGAATAATCCTCCATGGTTGCCAAAAGTCTGGTTTCAAAGTTTATTGAGACCGTATCTAATTAACATTGTTAGTGATCTTGATATTTTTCGTGTGTTATTTTTATTATTACTCATTTGGAATTTCTTCGTTACTTCTCTATTCCTTTCCGCACTGGGCTGCTTTCCCTATTATAGCCCTTGGGCTTATAGTATCCTGCTTTTCAAAATAGGTTTATATCTTAGCTAGTAAGTATAATTTTAATATCAATATGCCAAAATTCATAATATGATAGGTCCTTCACATTGCATATTCAGTTTGTCTTTTCACTCAGTGTGTTTTTCAATCTATAGCTTACTGATATATATTATGATCCAATAGCATTCCCCTTTGTAGGAGGAAAACATATACTTATTCAGACATATTTTTACATTGATTAATCAATTGGATTAAGATTAACAGACACAAGATTTTGAAATAATTGTCCCATCAATTATTTTAGTTCTATTAGTTTAATAGCATAATCTATAGTAATTAAACGAATGTAAATTAATTTTTTAATACCCATTTTCTTATGGAAGACAGAATTTCCACTCAAAGTAACAACTGCAGGGTTTCTTCAGTAAAACTCCCATTTGTCGTGATTTAAACTTATTGATAGGGTCTAGATAGATTTTATCGATCACAAAATTACAATATTTTCATAATGTTTAGGAAAGTCAAGTAATTTTATTCAATTCATTAAGATAAATTCAGCTCAGAAAATTTGGCCAAACAAGGAAACATTCCAAGAAAATAACTACAAATCTAAAAACAAACACTTCAAAGTCTCAGGAGTTTAATTGAATCATTATAGCCATTTAATTCATTCATATCAAAATTTATCAGAATAAAGTCCTTATTCATTTTTTATTGCAAATACACAAAGGAAAATATTATATAACGTTTACAAACAAATTAAATCTGTTAATTACCTTTATTTCTTCAGAATAAATCAGTAAACTGAAATACACAAAACACTTCAGTGATGGCAGAATTTTGATTTCTAAAAATTACTACATAAAATTTTGTCATAATAAAATCCCGCCTCATTTTACTCTTTATTTAGAGTTATTTCTTATTTCATTACTTCCTTTATTTCAAAACAAGACGAGATCAATTTTGAACAAATACAATGTAAGTAAAAGGAAATCTAAAACATTAAACGAACATCTTTCTAAAGGTTCAAAAAGTTCAAAAGTCTGTAATCCTGCTTGTAGGGCTTTTCATATGAATGACTACCCTCTCCTGAGTTCAGTGGTTGGGTTGCATGAAGCCGAAGCCAAGGAACTGGGCAGGCATTCGAACTCCTAAGAGAAGACTGAGTTTGCAGTTTGGTTGACCAGCTGGTCCTTATCATCACCAACCTTCATGTGTCCGACTTGAACCAGAATGACTAAGTACGTTACGACCAAACTTAAGCACTGAAATAACACAAAAAAAAAAAAAACTTATAATAAAAAGTTTTACTGAGAATATTAGCACAAGACTAAAATCTAAAAGAACTCTTCCGGGAAACTTGCACATTGCAATTTTCCGGATTTGTAGGGTAGGATCTATTTATGCAAATGTGGCATTAAAGAGTCCTTTCTATATGAAACTGAGGGTACAGACATTTTACCTACCAGACATTTTCCCCACTGGATATATTCTCCACCTCTATATCCCCCTAGGACAATATCCCCACTGGACATTTTCCCCACCGGACAATTTCCCCAACTCTATATCCCCATAGGACAATTTCCCCATTGGACATTTTCCCTACCAGCTAACTACACTGGTGGACTGTTTCCCCACCTTATACATTATAAGCACAAAACACCTAAATTAGAATTCTTTAAAATAATATCCCCGAAATAATAACCAATGGGGGAACGTGCGCAGCTCAGAATGTATCACTTGGCAGAACATAGGAGCAGAGATGTTTTTCTTATTTGCGAGCGAAGCGAGCCACGGCGGAGCAAAAACCATTAGCATTCCTTGAAAAATATCCCCGAGAGTAATAGCGGATTAGCACTGCATGCAGTGTAATTAATTTAGTTGTCAACAAAATGGTTACTTTTTATTTCTTTTCATGGCTTATAACATTATGGTGGGGGAAATGTCCGGTGGGTTAAATATCATTGGGGAAAATATCCGGTGGGGAAGATGTCCGGTGGGGAAAATGTCCTGGATCCCCTGCAAACAAGTTTCAAAATAGTCATCATTTGATAATATTTCCTGATAAAAAACTTCTCAACCACTTAAAAAAAGTCCAAGAAACTTAAAGAATCCTTGTAATAAATTTCTAGTGTTTGGAAAAGCACAACTACTTGAGTAATGTCTTTCTTATGGTGGAGCTCGCCTCGATCTAAAACGAAAATCAATTGATAAATTGTTTTATATATATATAAGCATGTATATCAATAGATGTAAGAAAACAGGAGAGAGAGAGAGAGAGAGAGAGAGAGAGAGAGAGAGAGAGAGAGAGAGAGTATTTAATCATAAACACTTACAGAAACGAAAGTCCTGTAATTGAGAGTGTACCAACCGCACATGTCCACTTCCCTCAGGGATTCGAGGTCCTTCAGTAATCGGGAAATCTGTTTGGAAAAAATACCTATTTTTTATTTTGACTGGTTTGGTTTTGAGCAACTAAAGTATCTAAAATTGATTTTTTTATAATTGCTTCTATAAACTGTATACCATTGATTTCAGATGAAAATGATTGAACAAAGAAAAATGGTTATTGCTATTAATGTTAACCCTTTGAGAGACATTAGACTTTTTATATGTCCGATTTTTCTACTTCCTTCGGCAACATTGTTCGTTCTTCACGTCGAGTAATCACCAGATTTTTCTCTATCTTTGATTTAGATTTTTCTCTTTCTATCAAAGATAGAGAAAAATCTGTTAATTTGTGCAAATGAAAGTTTACAAAATATGTAACATTATATGTCAATGGAAAAGACTAGAACGTGTTATCAATTCCTATTTTTCACAGTTTTTGTGCTAAATTTACTTAAGTGAAAGCTTGGGGCTGGAAGGCCAAATCATTGGTTGCGGGGTTGGTGCGCATAGGGTTGAGCTCAACGTGAAAAGTCAACTTTGGCTGCATTATAGTTTTTACCGGATTTCAAATTACAAAATATATAGAACTTTTTGAACATCACATATTGAGATCCATTAGAAAGGTCTTTCATTGTAGCTATCGACAAAATTAATTCAATAGGCAAAGCTTAACAATGGCTGGCCTCCTTTCCAATTGAGTCAAATGTGAAGTTCTTATTGCATTAGATTTGCTTCTTTATCTTATTTAAGATCAGTAACTGCAAGCCTTGTGCGTAAGACAAGATGAACAAGTGTAAATTTCCCTCGTGGAGGAAATCACATAATTAGTTATGAATAACTTTAAAATTGACGCCTCTCAACGTGTTGATGTTTTTCTGAACAACTTTCAACGAGGCCACGTTTACGCCAACCTGAAAAACTATGAGTGTTTCTTTAATATAATTTTATTTAGTTTCACTAAGCATGTCTCATAGTTCTGGTAAATCTTTGAATTGAGCAATACATTGTTATAGTAAACCTTTCCAATCTTCGTTTTCGATGGTAGTTTCCACTCTGTGTTTCCCAAGACTGCATTGGCAGGTTGAGTCAGTCAGCTGTACAAGACATTATTTCAACCGTTCCATAAGTCCCATCCACAAACCGACGCCTTCATTTACGGTTTCCAAGACTGACAGTTCATCAGCTCACTTCTCCTAAGGGTGGAACACTGACAGTGGGTATCTGGAGATCCTGACAATCTGATTGATCATATAAAGAAGCCTCTCCACTCACCTGTTCCTTGATGACTTCGTGTTGGGTATCAACACTGTTGGCCTTCAGAAGGGTAGCAGTTTTGTCCACCTGATAATGAAGATTTTGATAACAGTAGCAAGGGTAATATTAGTAATATCAATTATATTAATGATACTTGAAATAGCATTAAGAAATATTTTCTTTTTAAAATCATGTATTGTAAACAAGAATGGAATGGTCGATGATTTATTCAAGTCACATTTTTCAATGTTGATAGAATGATTTTTGAGAATTGCGATACATGACTAAAAGTTTCATGTATTTGAATTTTTTTATGGATAAATTTAAAGGCATGAAATCGTTCACCGGATATTTTCAAAGCCCAGCTATTAACAACTGAAATTCTTTAGTTTTCCTTTCATTTGTGCAATTATTGATCTAGTCTCTACTCATTTAAATTAACTGATTATTGCTTTTTTACATTTTTTCAGTAATAATGGTAAGTTTACTCACCTACATAATGTCATACCCTGCATTCAATTCCCACAGCATCAAACACAAAATAATCAAAACTGTTTTATCTATTCTAAATTATTTTTCAATTACCTGTACTTCTATCCCCGCCAAAATAAGGAAGGAACCATTCTTCATTCTTTCACATCTTGTTTATATGAACTCCTAAACAGATGTAAAAATCATCATAATTTCGGCTGTAAAATACAAGCAGGAGTTTCAGAAGTTTGCTACGTCCAAAGCAGGATTATTTGCTAATGAGCTACTGACGCAAGTTGCAGATCATTACACTGTTGTATAATACCTTAGACACATAATATTCATATACGTTGGATTAACCCCCTGAGCTGCTCTACTTCCCTGCTAAGACTAGGGGGAACCAGGCTGTTACTTAGATGATTTAACTCTAGGTCATAGATGCAATAAGGTGTAAAGTTAGGATTTTAAGAATGAAACTTAATGGGATACCCATCAGGTATCACAATGTGTCTAGTCAAAGTTCACAGACATTGCACCACTTCGCAGTTACACAAGTTCAAAATATGCAAATATTGCATGGAAGGCAAGATGTTTTCAGTTTTATTCTATAACACAATGTAGGATTCTCTCCCTCCCTCTACGTTTTCCATGTCATATAACCTACTTCTTTTCAATGGGCAGATTTACCATGACTTAGTGAGGAAAATTTATGAGCACAGTGCTCTTTCCACTACAGATCTAGGGTTGGACGGTCATACCCACATCAGAATCCTTTAAAAACATATATATATATATATATATATATATATATATATATATATATATATATATATATATGTCTTACACACATCGATTACCAAAACAAAAATCATCAAGACTTGCCGATTTTGAAAAAGCACTTCCGGTGCTAAAGAGGTAAATCAGGATGAATACTCCGAAAGCAGCATTGGTAGGTGTGAACCCTCCGGCAAAGACCCCAGTCATGAAGAGGTATCCGAAGCTAATTGTGGTGAGCAGCATCAGTAGAATCAACATAGTGATGAGTTCGAAGAAATAGCTGAGCACATCTTCCTTGCAGGCTTTCATCTGCGGTCACGACCAGTAATGTTCATTTATGGGAAACTTATCTTATACCAATTCTAGTAACAATAGGACCGCTATTATCATGACATCTTTGGTATTATAGACAAGAAAATATTGAATCAAATCACACACGTTTCTTGAAACATTGACTAATTCATTTCGTTCCCCAAATATTGACTGGAAGTAGGTAGTGAAATAAAGTTGAATGATTTACCAGGACTCTTACCTGGAACACTAATCGTTCGATTGTGCAGAGGGAATACTTCATTTTGGAAAGGTCGTAAGCGGTGATGCCATCTTGATTACTTCTTGCCTCAGCGTTCACCGAATCCAAATCAGCCAGTGGAAGGGACCAGCGGTTTGACTTCCTTTGTTGTTTTGAAGGCTTTCCAGTGATCTCAGTTACAGTCTCAAACAATATATTTGAAATCAATGTCATAATTGATCTAAAGAAGAGAAATGGGAGCATTGAGCGTACTGATGAAGCATACACATTTAAAGGAAAGGCTATCATTGCAGGAATGTTCATTAAGTGGAGATTTTCTCTGGCAAAAGAAATTGTAATGAGAGCTATAAGTAAAGGTGTCATGACCGTGACGAGAATTTTGATGCGTAGTTGTTTCTTGAAGGATACAGAACTCTTTCCAAAAATAACACAGTCGTGGTTTTGCACAACAGACCTAAAAACTTTGTTCTTAGCCAAGATGATAATGGGTATAAGCACCGCGGCGGAATTTGATAATCCTAGACAAACTACTGCTACTATCACTGCGACATTATGCTCATTAAGACTAAGAGTAAAGATGTAGCAGTAGTATGGGTTGAGGAAGCTCAGCAAAGTGAGAAGAATAGACCAACATAGATACCGAACAGAGAACTCTATATCCCCAGTGGCATTGGCAGTCTTCTCCAGGTAGTAGGGAATAAGGCCGACTATTCGCAGAATGAGAAACATATCCTGTAACGCCCAATTCTCCTGGGACGTTGTCATGGTAGAAGCAGCTTTTGCAAAAATTGGAAGAATAGTCCTCCACTTCACTAACCCTGAAAGTATACTGGCTGGTGCTCTACATAAGAGGCTTTTTTGCTAATCTAATTAAACGGCCACTTCAATGCATGAAGCAGGGCCGACCTTCGGAGGAGGCTATTTGCTTTGTCAATATCTTGTGCCTCGTAGCATTAATGAGATTAGATAAGAGTTATTAAATGTGTCAGCACATGAAATTGCTTATCGATTTATCTATTGATCTGCATTTCGGTATTTGTTGGTCTTTCAATTAACTCATAGCAAAAAAGAAGGCTTCTAATGGCTTGAAATGTGAATTAGTTTGCCACCAGAATAAATTGTTTATCAACCAATTTCTTAAAATGGTAACTGTTCTGTTTCTGGATCCATTTTGAAACAAATAAGCTAGTTAGTACCAAAATCTCCCAGAAAAGTAATGGGAAAAATACTTAATATGGCAACAGACCATGACAATATGATGTGAGGGGCAGTAGGCTTTTAGCTTCACTCTCCAGCATTCAGAGGATATGCTTTAATTTTTTTTTAATTCTAATCCTTCTGTTCCCAGTGTTCTACATCAGTTTAAATAATAAGTAAACATTGTTAATTGGTTAATGTTGAAGTTTTTAAGTTGGAAGCATGCATACCCAAGCATGCACGCACACACATACACGTGCACGTATAATAAATATATATGAATATATATATACATATATATATATATATATATATATATATGTATGTATATATATATATATATATATATATATATATATATATATATATATATATATATATATATATATTGTCACGGTGCCTCATTATAACTATTGTTTCCTTTTCAGCACCTTTCTGTGTTGAATTCTCAATTAAGGTAAATAATATTCCAAAGTCTGTCATAGTATACTGTATATTATAACCATGAGCAATTAATTGAAATAACTGAAAAAAAAAATAAAGCCTTCATGGCTAAAGCCTTTAGAGCTATACTATCATACAAAACTAATATAATGCCATTGGGTATAACAAAAAAAAAAGGAGTACAAAAATACATGTTTCACATAAATCAAAGTAGCTTACCAACATTTTTGGGACTTGTATTCACTTGAAACAAAAATTAATAAAAACACATTACTGGCAGCATTTCCCTTGCTTCTGACTGAGACGACAGTTGTTTTGATTGTGTTTACTTATATCCAGTAGAACGGTATATATATATATATATATATATATATATATATATATATATATATATATTTATCTATGCATATATATACAGTATATACATATATATATATATAAATATATATATATATATATATATATATATATATATATATATATATATATACATATGTATATATATATATATATATATATATATATATATATATATATATATATATATATATATATACATATGTATATATATATATATATATATATATATATATATATATACAAATACTAATGGAGTTGTTCACCTAAATCTTCAAACAGTACTCACTGAGTCCATCTATTAGCAAAACAGGGAACCATGTATGATGAGAGATTCTTGACAAACCAATGACGTCACAACTGGGTGACACCATTACCTCCGAGGGTAAAAAATACAGTGCACCAGAATTATAAGATTCTTATAAATAATCAAATTAACTTCTTATCTTAGCGACACAATACATTTACCTAATTGATATACTTATGTATTATCATTATCACAATAAGATAAGTATTTGAAGTAAGATTAGTTATTTAATAGAAAAAGGAGAACCTAACTCACGCATATCGTAAAGTGGTATCTTCCATCACGTCCGGGCACAAGGCCTGGGCAATCTAGACCAACCAGCCTTCCATCACGTCGTTAGTATATCATTCAGTATATCATTCATTGGTAGTTTTCACAGACCAATTTCACGTACCTTGGATTTGAAATGTTTCAAAATTATTATTATCATTATTATTTTTATTATTATTATTATTATTATTATTATTATTACTGCCCATGTTTTTAAAAGTAAAATATTACAAGCCCAAGGGCTCTAACAGGGAAAGTATGACACCTAGAATGACACCTGTAATTTTAAATGAATTATGTATAGTTAAAAAGACATTGTCAATTCAAAGATCTGGATGTTGAGGAGTCATTGCCCTCGACCTACTTACAATCATAATTTGAGTTTTGATAGGGTTAAATTTCACAATGCTGCACAATTTGCATCATGCACCAATTTGGGCTAGATTAACAACCATAAGTGTATATTCAGGAGATGGAAATAATGCAAAAAGAGTAGCATCATCTGCATGTTCAGTGAGCTTATTTTCTAGTCCAAACACATATCAATTGTATATAGTATGAGATTATGGAACGAGAACACAACCCTGAGGACCACCAGATATTACAATTCTATATTTACTATGGTGTCCTTCAACAACTAATCTCTGCAATCTATCATCTAAAATTTCAATAATGATCTTAAGAAACGACCCACCTACTCCCATCTGTTTAAGTTTGAAAACAAGGCCCTCACGATTAACACAGTCAAATGCAGTATTAAAATCAAAGGCAATCATACGAATTTCCTGACCATAATCAAAAGATTTTTGTACAGGGTTGGAAATTGTAAGATCATCACAGGCTCCGAGGCCTCTGCGAAAGACAAACTGCAAGCTATGGATCAGATGGTTACTTTCAGCTTACCTATTTATATGTTTTGCTAAAAGAAGTTTAAAAACTTTATATAGGCGAGTTTTGGTGGTAAACAGATTTGCTCGATGGAATAACATTACCAGTTCTTTAACAAGTTAAAAAAGAACCGCTTCTTGCTAACTTTCGAAAAATAGTAAACAACCTAAAGCTTTGTACCCTGAAGAAGTGTACATAATACACGAAAGCGCTTGGTACCTGGTCTTTTCCTTTCCTGTTTCCTATGGATTTTACACTTTAAAGCTAAGAAATCAACGGTTTTTATAAAGAAACAAAGGAAAAATACCCTATGGGTCTACACCTCCATAAGCATCAAGGTCTATCATAAGCGTTTTAATTTCACGAGACAGAAAAGTAAAACTAGTTAGTTTAGCCTCAGTGAGGGACAGAACCATCTGATTTAAGTAAAAGACAAACTATCTAGTCTACACCAAGGAGTATAGAATTGAGATTAGCCCACCATTTATACTCCTGGGTTGTATCTGAAAGATTTTTTTTTTTTTTTTTTTTTTGGTCAAATTGTATTCCTATTTAGCAAAAGCTGTTACCTGAGTATAGTTATTACTGGTCAAATCTGGTGTTACCTTTCCAAAAAGATAAACCTCTCTTTTTTTTTTTTTTCTTTTTTTTTCTTTTTTATATAAGCACGTCTACAATCATCACTGAACCAGGATTTCTCCTTCACTTGGTATTTTAACATACGAGACAGGATATGTATATCGATTATGGTGAAAAGATTTCTCTTCAACAGAACAACATGCGCAGCCCCTTCATACAATTATGACCAATTCAAATGTAAAAAGATCGCTTGAAATGTCATTCTTTATATCTTGATTAAACAGAATAGGATGAATTTCAAGAATGAAGAGGCCTACTGAGAAATATACCACATTGACACAATTGGCGATTATCAGTTTTAGAGATTCAATCTGGAACACAACTGTGGATTTTTTATTTTAGATATTTGAATCGCGTACATATGATTACTGATGTAACCTTTGGTATGTTTATAGGAATAAAAAGAAAAACTATTATCATACCGAAGTTTATGGTATGTTTCAAAAATTTTCTTCAGCAGTTAGATTGTTCGTTAGATTTCACAGAAACTGAATCCTTTAAATCATGGAAACAGATATTAAACTTGTGTAAATGCAAAGGGCAGACATCATGAAGTAAAATATTGACAAATATTTTGAAATATTTATTACATAAAGAGTTCAACAACATTTAGTCCACCTCAGTGGTGAAAAAGAGTAAATATATTTATAAATTCATTAAATTTATCTATGATTATATTCTTTCTTGGACATAGTACGAAGTCGAAATCCTGAACTCATCCGTTCATGCGGATGTCTTAGTTTGGTTTTGGCCGGATCCGGTTAAGTCGTCAACAGTCATCCCTCCGACTTGAACCAGAATCACCAGATAAGTCGCCACTAAACTCAGGCACTGCAATTAGAGTAAATTAGTATTAATCATAAGATGCTTCCTTGAATAAAGGGAATGTTAACTATCTTTAACTAGTGCACGTGGCCCTTTAAAAATGACGGCTACATAGATTGATATACACACACGTACTGACACCCACGCCCTCTGACCATGGTATGACTACTTTTTCTTCCTTTACCCGGGGGACGTAGAGAGTTTAGCGTAATCGGATATATATATATATATATATATATATATATATATATATATATATATATATATATATGTACGTATGTATGTATATATATGTGTGTGAGTGTGTTTGTGTGCGTGTGTGTGTATATACACACACACACACACACACACATATATATATATATATATATATATATATATATATATATATATATATATATATATATATATACCATCATCATCATCTTCATCATCAGCCGCTACTAGTCCACTGTAGATCAAAGGCTTCAGATATGTCCTTCCACTCCTTTCTGTATGTGGTCTTTTTATGCCAGTACACACCAGAAAATTTTCTTAGCTCATCAATCTGCTGTCTTTTCTTCCTTCCCGTGGTTCCCTTAAGATCTTTAGGGACCCATTCTGTTATTCTTAATGTCCATCTATTATGTCATTCGCATTATATGTCCTGTCCATGTCCATTTCATTTTCTTATCTATTTATCCTCTACTTTAGTTTGCTTGCGCATCCACTTTTGCCTTTGTTTCTGTCTTTGAATGTTATCCCATTATTATTCTTTCCATAGCTCTTTGAGTTGTAACTAGCTAGTGTTCTAAGACTTTAGTAAGGCTCTAAGTTTCTGATGCATAAGTTAATACTGGTAGAACCATCTGATTAAATACTTATCTTTATAGAGTAAGTGTAATTTTACTTTTCATAATTGTCCTTTTGTTTACCAAAATCTCCATTTTATGCTTATCCATCTTTTAATCTTGGTCTTATATACTTGTGAAACACATATTGATTATCCTAGGTAAATATTTTCATTAATAATCTCTAGAAGTTCGCTCATAACCTTTATTCATTGTTTCTTAATTTTCATTGAACATTATCCTAATTTCACTCATTTCAATTTTCAGTCCTACGTTTCTGTTTTTCTTTATTCAGATATTCTGTCATATTTTGCAGTTCCTCCCATGATTAACTGAACAGAACCATATCATCTACAAAATATCTTAAGTTGTTAAGGTATTTCCCAATAATATCAATTCCTACATTTTTCCAATCTAAATTCCTAAAAACTTCTCCTAGGTATGATGTGAATAATTTAGGAGAGATGGGGTCTCCCTGTCTAACTCCTTTCTCAATCGGAATTTTCTCACTATCTTTATGTAGTTTTAGTATTGCTGTACTTCCTGTATAGATATCGCCAAGAGCTCTAACATAAGATTCATCTATTCCTTGTCTTTGAAGATCTTCCATTACTGCTGAAGTTTTGACAAAATTAAAAGCTTTCTCACAGTCTAAAATGCCATACATAATGGTTTGTCATACTCTGTTCATTTTTCAATTGTCTGGTTAATTACATGGATATGGTCAGTTGTTGAATACCCATTTCTAAAGCCTGTCTGCTCTCTTGGTTGATCTAGCCTAATATGATCTCGTAAATATCTTATACATTACGGAGAGTAAATTTATTGGCTTGTAATTTTTTCCGGTCTTTAGTGTCTCCCTTTTTGTGAAGCCTCTTTTCATGTCTTTTCACTTTTTTTTTTTACTTTGCCTACTTTCACTTTTGTTACTGGGTCAGGCATTTCATCATTTCTATAAGCAAAATAATTTCTTATATCACTATTCTATAGTGTTGCATAGAAATCCTTTGCAATTTTATCACTCCATCTCTAATGTTGATAATATTTCCACATTCATCCTTTAAAGCAAAGATCTATTGGCATCCTGTTCCAAATGTTCTTTTCCTTTCCTCAGTGTTTCCTTAATTTTGGTCTGATTGTGTTTACGAATGTCTTGGGGCTTTAGTTTGTTTATTGTTTTGATTAGTTCTGCTAATTCTATTTCATCTCTCTTTGATATTACCCTTATTCCCAAACTTTGGTCTTTTCGGTTAGTTTTCCTTGATCTTGTTTAAGAACTTTTCCACCTATCATTTGTATTGATTCCATACAAATTTTGTTAAATTACTTGTTGATTTCTTCTTTACTTGCTTCCATTTCATCATGTAACAAAGAGTATCTATTTTGTATTGCTAAACGAAAATCATCTAATTTTTCTCTTGTTAAAGGAGTGTTTATTTTCTTTCGTAAAAACTAGTTTTTCTCTTTCTTTCCTTATATCTAAACAAATTCCACTTCTCACGATTCCATGGTCATTTTAACTCGTTTAACACTGTTACATCTTTAATCAATTTACTTTATCACTGAGAATAAAATGTAACTCAGTTTTTGTTGCTCCATTTGGGGTTCTCCATGTCCATTTTCGTAGTTCCCTTTTATAAAAAAAAAAGATGTTCATGATTTTTAGATTGTTTCTTTCAACAAATTCTACAAACATGTCTCCTCCGACATTCCTTGTGCCAACTCTAAATTTACCAACTGCTAATTCTCTTTCTTCTTTTGACATATCTTCACATTGAAATCCCCCAATATATATGTCAATGTAAAATTAGTCTTATATTTTTTTGTTCACAGATATCTCCAAATCATCATGAAACGTTTCTATTTCTTCCACTGTATGGGATGTTGTTGGTGCTTACGTTTGAATTATCTTTAGTTTTATATATATATATGTATATAATGGATTTTGAGTGAAGCGAAAAATCTATTTTTGGGTGAGATGGCCATGTCGTCCTGATGGAAGTTCCTATAAGTAGCTTCCTAAGGGATATATGTACTACAGTGATATTCCCAGAGAATTTTACCTTTAGGTCTCCAGAATTCTAACTCCTGGCGCGAATATCCTTAAATTTTCTCTAAAGGATATCGCATAATATCAGAGGACGTATTCTTGACACGCCATATAGCAATCTGCACCCCTAATAGCGTTTACGCTTCGAGGGGGAAAGTGGCAGAATAGAAGGTGAGCCGTATCAAAGTTACTCTAGTTCTCGTACTACTATTGAGTATCACAACAGCGCCATATCCAAGATGGCGGACATTACTTGTAGCATTGAGCATGGTGCTACAGATACAGTACTTCGGGAGGGATACTGTGAAGATCTTTTCTTTTAGAAAAGAAGGGTGGGTCCATCAGGTCGACATGGCCATCTCACCCAAAAATAGATTTTTCGCTTCGCTCAAAATCCGTTTTTTGGGCTCAAGCCATGTCGTCCAGATGGAAGCGTACTAGAGCATTAATGTATCTGTGGATTTTCATCAGTGCCTTAACCTTGGGACAACATTTCTATGGTCATTTGGACCAATTGAGACAAATGACGTTACCGTTATCCGTCAACATCACTAATCATAAACGATGCTAGTGCTTTCTGCCCCCTACAGGGAAGAGTAATTCTAGACAGCAGAAAAGGGGCCTCAAGGTTAGCATTTATTGTATGAACAAACATAAGTATACACTGAATATACAAACAGTCTTATAGTTTGTATATATTGCCGAATCAATATCAGTGTCTCTTATATCCATTGTTTGCGAGCATACAATTATATGAAGAATACTTACTTCAGTAAGTCAAAGAACTCTGGCATTTTAAACATGCAATTGTCGGGCGAATTAGGACGCAATTACATTCTAATAGACATTTATTTCTAATAAATGACTAAATGAATTAACAAGTAAAACGAATGTAGCATGATAACGGAATTATACATGTAACATATACAGAAATTATATTTCTTTCTTGAAAGGAAAGAAATGACGAGTGCCACTCTCAGATTGAAGAAAAATTTATAATGAAATTTCTCTTCGTAATTTCTGTACCGGTTACCTTCTATCAACAATGTGTAATACGTACACACGGCACTAGTGCTATCTGTATAATTCCACACCTGGGATTTTGAACAGAGTTAGTGTCACCATGGTAACACTCATTCAGAGGAGGTCACACTAAAAGGGATGACTCCTTCTCCCTTTAATTGACAGTCCCAGTCAATTAGCTCATCGCAGAATTAGACGGCAGGTTTAAATACACTACCCGCCGCCACCACATAATGCTTCAGTTCATGGACCTGCTTAGCATAGTGTTTGTAGAACACTCTGGATGATTCCCATCCAGTATATGAGTGAAGACGTTCAAGGTCCCAATTGATTAACTGTTTATGACAGTAATTAGGGGGCAGGTTTTAATACGCTACCTGTCGCCACTACATAGTGCTTTAGTTCATGGACCTGCTTCGCATAGAAGTCCATATACTGAAAGAAGTTCAGTGATGAAGCAATTTCTCTCAGATCATGACCTGCGGAAGTACTGTCAGGATCTGCTCTACGAATAAAGTAGGTGAGCTTCGCCCTCAGTTGTTTTAGGGATAAGTTTGATTCAGAGGTTTCTCCTTTAAAGAGCTGTCCTCCCCTGAAGTCTGAAGTTCTATGAAGATAGACCTTTAGACACTCTACAGGACATAGAGAGACATCTTCCTTCAGAGGGCAGATTCTCCAGGGACCCCACATCTTAGTGGGTAGCTCATTCTTAGCAAGAAAGGTTGGATCAGGGTGGAGATTCAGTTCTCCCGCTTCTGTGAACTGAATGTGGCCCTCATCTCTAGATAGGGCCACTATTTCACTAACTCTAGCCCCAGGGGCTATAGCGAACAGAAAAATAACCTTTTGGGTTAGATCCTTAAGGGAACAATCTTCATTGTTCACAGATGAGGCATAATGTAGGACCTTGTCCAAAGACCAAGAGATGGGCTTTGGTGGTGCTGCATGCCTAAGCTTGCATATGCCTTCGGGATCTTATTAAAGATTTCATTCGCCAGATCCACTTGAAAAGCATATAGAAAAGGTCTAGTCAAGGCTGACTTGCACGTAGTTATCGTGTTGGCTGCCAGACCTTGATTATAAAGGTGGACAAAGAAGGACAGACAGAAGTTCATTGAAATTTCTTTCGGTCCTTTTGCTTTTACGAAAGCAACCCACTTTTTCCAAGAAGACTCATATTGTCTTCTAGTTGACTTAGACTTGTATTCTTCTAGGAATTCTATATTGCCTTCTGAGATCCCAAATCCTTTCCTAACCGCTAGGGCAAGAAAATCATGAAATGAAAGGTTCGGGTTCTCTGAGATAAATTGAAGGCAATTAACTTTTGAACCTTCCGAAATAGTCCTGGGTTCAGAACTAGGGCCAGACTCCGCCTCAGTCCCTTCACTAAAGAGGACAGATTGCTCTTGGGCTACTTTGGAGCCAACAGAACTACTCTTCCCTGGAAGGATCTCAGCATGTTGAGGACCTTTAGCAGGTGATTGGATGGGATGAACAGGAAATCCTGAGTCCATCCCTTCCATACCAGAGAAATGATGTCTGGTATCTCCACTAGAGGATCCTCGTATGGGGCCACATATAGAAGTAGTTTCTTGAAGATGCTCGTGATGAAGAGGTAGGTCGATCTTCAGCTCGGGGACTTGTTCCCATCTGGCAGAGAATAGGTCTCCGTCTGTGGACCATTCTAACTCTATCAGCTTGAGCCCAAGTAGAGCATCCACTGTCACATTGCGGATCGATTGTATATGAACTGCTGACAGGTGCCATCCCTTTAAGGAAGGGATGGTTAACGTCACCTGGACTGTATGAAACGTTCTCTAGCATTGTCGATTGGAACGTCTCATTATCGCTTTGGTGTCCCATATCAGCCGTAGGAAGTCTTATCTGCGTGGAGAGAGTTTCCCCACTCATGACAGGACCAACATGGTCTTGGGACTTTCGGGCTTTGACCTTTGTTAGAGAAGCGATTAAGGAAGGACCAATACTGGTCTTTTTAGATCTCTTCGGCCGTTTGATGGGTATCTTCTCCAGACTCTTAACGCATCTTTCAGCAGTGCTCTTAGCACTGGGTCTGTCTCTATTGCAAACTGGAGAGAGTTCAGACCTCCTCCCTGTTAGCATCTTGGAAATCTGACTGATTACCAGAGTCTCTTGACCGACCTTGCAATCTCCTTTTACATTCCCAAGGGAAAGGAGAGTTGGTGTGACCACAGGTTTCAATGGTTTTTTAGCCATTGAAACCTTTGAGCTGGAGAGAGTCGAGACTTCTTGAAGCTTATCTTGCATCCGCGATGTTCCGGAACCGGATCATTACCTTGGATGTTCATAGACCAGCCACTTCGGGTGCTGCCCACCCTAGCCTCTCGTTCAGGTACATTGTTGCCTGAACCCTTTCTAGGCTTGGTTTTTGTGTGACTGTGTCTGCCAATCCTTTGAAGATATTTAGGACTGTGTCTAGTCCGACAAGTATCTTTCCTAGAATATACATTACCCTCTGTAACTTGAATCCTAGATAGGAGGGGAGGTGGTGATTGACTGGAAGTTGCCAATAGACAACTTTCAGGTCTGACAAGACTACGAACACCCCTTTTTGAAACAGGGTCCTTATGTTCAGAAGGATTAACATTCTGAACTCGCTGTTCTATTTGAACTTATTGAGTGGCGACAAGTCCAGAATGACTCTGAGTCTTCTTGAGTCCTTCTTATGAACACCAAACAGCCTTCCCTGGAATTCGATGGACTATAGTTTCCTTACCACCTGTATGCTCTAGAGCTCTCAGGTATACTCCTCCAGGAGGGTTTTGGATTATAGGAAGAGTTGAGGAAATGATGGTGGAGACATTTCTACCTCCTATCTTAGTCCCATCTTGATTAGGCCTTGAACCCAAGGATCAAAGGTCCAGCGATGCTGAAGGAACCTCCCTCCTACCAGAAGCATCTTTATGCTTCGAATGATCCGTGGGTTTATATTTTCGACTACCTGCCTGTGGCACCGTGGTCACTGCAACTGTGGGATATTGTTGAACAGCTCGATGTATATTTGCAGACTTTTCCATCTTCCTTTTAGGTTGGGAACCCACAACCGTGGAAGACTTTTTCTTTGAAAGGAGGCCCCACTTTTGGAGAAGTCTTATGTTCTCCGTGGTGGCGTTCTTAATCACTTTTCTAACTACCTCGTCTGGGAAGAGGGCCTTACCCCAGATGTTGGAAGATATGAGCTTCCTTGTTTCATGTTTCACTGTTGCGGTAGCGCACACAAACTCCCTACATGCTCTCCTAGCCTTCATAAAGGCATAAAGGTCTTTTACTAAGGTAGCCATATGCATTTTGGCTAAGACCATGAGCATGCCTGGGGTACCTTGATGGGTTGAACACAACTCTATGTAGTTTTGTAGGGATAGGGAGGCTGCAAGTCTCTCCTTTGTCTCTTGTTCATTATACAAGAGAAACTCGGATAATTTAGGGAGATTTTCGTTAAACTGTCGACTGGCGACATCTGCATCTAGTCTTCCTACTGAAAAGGTTAAGTGGCCTTCCTTCCAGTCCTTCTCCTGTCTGGAAAAGCCTAGTGACAGAGGCTTGCATTCCACGAGTGCAGGACATGGTCTACCTGCCTCCACTGCCTTGGCAACAGATTTAAATGCCTTCCCATAAAGGGGAATGAAATTGAAGCAGGAACAAGAAAGAAAGGGTGCCTGTTACCTAGTGTGAATACCTTAGACACCGAGTAACCCGCCCTTTTCAGGCTACTTGACAGGATAGCCTGTGCCTTATCATGGTCGAGAATCATGACCTCCTTCGATTCCATTCCTTTTCTTGACATTGGTTCATACTTCAGTCGAATGAAACAATTAGGGAAAGCGTCAAAGTCTGGCCAAAACTGTATTTTGTCCAAAGGAACAGCACCCATCTTCTCCGAGATGTAGAGTTTGCCGTTTAAAATCGGCATCAGCTCCGCAAACCTCCAGAGATTGGTTTTGGAGCATGTCGGAAGTGTCGTTTGTATGACCCTTGAGGAGCGACAAGTGGAGCTTTACGAGGTTCTATCTTGCATTTCGCTTCCTGCTTATCATCTTGTTTGCGAAAGTTTTCTTTTAGATTTTTCACTTGGGCCCATAATTGGACCATTCCATCTAATAGAGGGGTAGAAGGTGAAGATGTCGATGTCAATGGCACTAGAGCCGGCATAGACGGAAACAATTCCGACACGACATTCTCCCTTTCTTCCCGTGGGCGCTTCCTGCCCTCCTTCCCAAAGGCTATCTGGCCGTCGGGAGATGTAAATCGGCCTAGGGCACCACTATTTCCTTACTTGCTTTCAGAAATAGTAGCTTACGCATCCTATCATTAGGTAGGTAAGGACCCGGAGAGATTTTCTGGAAACCTCTCACCCAGTTGCGTAATTTGTAACGAGCTGCATCCCTAGTCTCTATCGACTTGGGATTCTCGAAACCCTCGGACATTAAGGTCTGACATACATTGCAAACCTGCGGGTTCCAATAATGTAGGGATTCGGAAATAATATTGCAGGGGGCATGAAACCTGCATGTATCATGACCGTAAAAACACTTACTCTTGATCTTGCAGAAGACTGCAACACATCATCTGGTGTTCCTCCTGTAAAGAAAGATAAACAGAATGAGTATACGAATGATTATCTCACTGATAAGCAATATATAAAAGTCATCTTTTAACAAAATAGCTTAGGATAGTAAGCTATAAAGGGATAGTGAGAGACACATACTTGTGTATCCCCTGCAAGCAAATGCTGTTACCTCCCCTCAGTATTAATTATAAGGAGATTCCTCTATCAAGGGAACTCCAACTAAAAGGGTTCTTACCCCTAGAGGTAGAGAAGTGTATAAGTCACTGTGCCTTTTCATTCTTAACACTGTGGGGTAAGGATGACTGATTTCTTAATCAGAATATTGAAGAAATACTATTCTTTCAATATAGGAGTGGTACCAGCATAAGCTTGCACAAGGGTACCCAAGATATGTTAGAAATAACTACTATATAATCATACTATAGTTTTATATTTGCAGTATATACTATGTTGCAAATTACTGGCTACTGTATAATTATATATAATGTAGTTCAGCCAGTGTGCTGCCTTTGTGGCAAGCATCTGACGGCACGGTCCAGCTAGCATGACGCCAACTGGACTAGGAAAAACAAAAGACATATATTTGTGTATCCCACCCAACCTATTTGCTGTGGCCTCCCTTACAATATTAAATCATAGAGTTTCCTAATCAGGGAGACTCAAGGATAAGGGCTCTACCCTTTAAGGGTTAGGAGTGTAACACCCCAGCCCTTAAAATATTTAATATTGTAGGGTAATCTGAAAACTGATTTCTAATCAGAATATTGAAGAAATTATATTCTTTCAATATAGGATTGGGCTCAGCAAATACCTGGGTAGGGATACCCAAAATATATTGGAAATAACTACTAGTATAATATATACAGTAGTTTTTCTATCTGCAGTATATCCTATACTGCAAATATACTGACTACCTGTATAAATATATACCGTAGTTCAGCCGGCATGTTGCCGGCATAGCTAGTTCTTGCCGGCACATCCAGCATGCTAGCTAAAAGAGAGAGAGATAGTATGGAGTGAAGGCTACCTATTACTGTGTATGTATATAGTAATTAAGGATGTAAATTCTAATTTTACTGCCTTTCTCCAGAAAGAAGGTTCAAATGGAAGGGGAGAATGTAACATTCAGGCTTCCATTCAGCCACAGTACTATCGCCGGTAAGGTCCCGCCGATACACCGCCGGCAGGCTAGCCTCCGGCAGCACTAGTACAGTCGGCGTGCTGCCGGCTGAGTCAGCACCTATCTGTGCAGGCCTGGCCAGCGGTACTCCAACAATAGAACTTGTGGCTAGCAGTCCAAGGGAGAACTGAAGAACCTTGGTGACAGAAGGGACTTCTCACTCACAGCCATCATGGCTGCCGGCAGCCGCCAGCAGCCGTCATGGCTGCCGACAAATGACATGGCTACCAGCAGCATGCATCGCCGACGGCAGCCGTCATAGCCGCCGGAAGTTTGTAAGATATATGGTCACTGGCATTCAATATGGCCGCTGGTAGTTGTCATGCCTGCCTGCAGCTGGCATAGCCGCAGGCAGCCGGACAACGGCTGTAGAGAGGGAGTCTGGCCGGCTCCGGCAACCCACCGGCAACGGTAAGGTTGCAGGACGCTGGCTCAAGAAAGACAATGGCTCGGCCATCATAAAAGAACAGATGGGGAGGAAAAGGGTCCTATATGAGGTGTGGTAGGAGCCGGCAATGTTGCTGGACCTAAACACCTTGAAGAAACTCTGTTTCAGTATCGGCGCCATCCTAGGCGGCAGGAGAATCTTCTATTATCCAGCCTAGGGTGTGCCAATACAGTTAAGGGGACGGCAGCAGTGCCGCCTCCTCTCAACAAGGGAGGAACAGAGTTTCAGTGCATCGCCATCGTAGGCCTCAGAAGTATACTACTCTTCAGCCTATGGTCTGCGAGCATAGGACTAGTCTACTAGGCCACAGGGAGAAGGTGGTGGCATCATACAACCACTTCAGGTGTAGCCTAGGGAGGGCTAGCCTCCTATGCCAGCAGCCTAGCCGGCAGGGGAATGACTATTCACCCTGCCGGCCAACTGCCGACACAAGACTAAATACTCTGAGGTTCTGATTGAATCCCAAAACTTGCCATCTGCTGTTAAGGGACGAGACAGAAAACCCTAGGCTAGTCATGCCTGAATTAAAAATTCAAGGCCAACCCATTAGGGTTGTAGCCTAAGGCTATCCTCAGAGGGAAGAGAGATTACCCTAAAATCTCTATTAGAGACGAGCATCGGTTATATAATAATTCAAGGAGATATCAATCTCCAATTAATTGATAAACCAATACACGAGGGTAACCGGGGAAATGTCGAAAGAATATGTTGCCTAGGTTAGGTTACCTAGGCAAGGCGAGATCTCGGTTACCTATATCACCGAAACTCTGACATATACGATCGACACAGAAAAAGGAAAAATTATGCATATAAATATCTTTACAAGTATAAAATGCCTAAATAGCTTTCATAATCAAATTATTAATGCTATTTGAAACCGGGAATGTCGTTCTACTAACTAAATAACACATGCCCAACGAACGATAGCGCCCATGGCGTCTCCGATAACAGGCCTAGCTCCTAATCTTAATAAATTACTCTAATTTCACTGTGAGACGGGAACTAAAATACACATATTGTAAATATTCAATACTCAACTTTCCAGAGGCGAAAGAAGCTGGAGATTGCATAACAATAATCCTTGAAAATCGATCGAAAATGTCAGATCAACAGGGAACACCACCATGCAAATTCACTACAAAATTAGGAATGTCCGCCATCTTGGATATGGCGCTGTTGTGATACTCAATAGTAGTATGAGAACTAGGGTAACCTTGATATGGCTCCCCTTCTATTCTGCCACTTTCCCCCTCGAAGCATAAACGCTATCAGGGGTGCGGATTGCTATGTGGCGTATCAAGAATACGTCTGCGATATCCTTGAGAGAAAATTTAAGAATATTCGCGCCAGAAGTTAGAATTCTGGAGACCTAAAGGTAAAATTCTCTGGGAATATCACTGTAGTACATATATCCCTTAGGAAGCTACTTATAGTAACTTCCATCAGGACGACATGGCTTGAGCCCAAAAATATGTATATACATGAATATATATATGTATATATATATATATATATATATATATATATATATATATATATATATATATATATATATATATATATATATATATATATATATATATATATATATATATATGTATATACATACATACATATATATATATATATATATATATATATATATATATATATATATATATATATATATACATATAAATATATATACTCTTTATTACATAAGGGATATATGGGTTATCGTTTATGGTTTTCACAAGATTTTTAGACCTGTAATATACAGCACATTTTTTTTCCATCAGATAATTGGAGATATCATAATCTGGCTTTTGTTACAGCTATCGTTGATAAAAATCTTTTTCTCAAAATTGTTCTGGGTTTTACTCAATATATTCGCGTAGCACAAATGTTTCATTCCTGCTGTTCTAGTTCATAGTTTCTTACAAAGACCCTTCTCTAATTCAGTGTGAATTTTCTAGCATCACTTAGTTATGAGACTTCACCATTACGTAAATGTTCTCTATTTTTATTTCAGATAAGATCACAAATCTTTAGATATGAAACAAATTATAAGGATTTGCTTCTAATATAAGTCTGCTAAAAGTAATTTCCTATTGACATCTCTTCTTATGCTGAATTTTCAATGCTAGTTCTTACATCATGCTGTTTAAATCTGCAAGTCTTATTGTTAGTTATTGTTATGAGATAGCCATTCTACTTAGATCTGAATTTTTGAAACTTGAGATGAAAAGAGACTCAAAATACTTACAGATACAAATGTCCTGAAATCGAGTTTATACCATCCACACATCTCCATCTCTTTCAGTGGGCCTATAGCCATTAGAAGCCGATATACCTATAAATTTAAAATAGTGACTAAGTTAGGTTACTATGAAATTTTGAAAGGTGGGTTTTCCCTTTTTATAAATAGAGGGAGTTTTTCTTTGAATAGTGGTTGTATTTTCCAAGATGGAGTTTGTTGCATTTTTATGACTATTTTTTTAAGCTCTAAAGATGGAGGAAATATTTCTTTTTCAAGACGGACACTGTTGTGTTTTACTTTTCCAAGATGAAGACTGTATTCTTAAGATAGGTCTTTGTATCTAACCTGGCCCTTGCTGCGCTCTAACCTCATTCCACAAATATAAGTTCTAGTTTTGGATAGAGTTTTCGTATTTTTAGATAGAGACTTTTTAATTCTAAGCATATATTTTTGTATTTTTAGATATTTTAAACAACTATTGAATCTTGAAAATGAGAGAGAGGACCTGGGAAGAACACAAAGGGGGGAGGGTACAGTGATAGAGATACGGAACTCAAAAGGGAATTGGGCGTTGAGTGAAATGAAAAATGTTAAAGCATCGGGTCCATCAGAGCTTGAAATTGAAATGATCACGATGTTAGCTACAGGGGGAAGAATGGACTCTGCTGTTGTTAAGAGTAATATTGGAAGAGAAAATAATGCCTAAAGACTAGGAGGAGAGTGTAACAGAGCGTGGTTTGAAAGTTTTTTAGAGGGTATAAGATTAGAGGTTGTAAAGATTGGAAATCTGCAGTATGGATTCATGAGGAGGAGAGGAACTGTGGATGCTATATCTATAATAAAGGCAGCTACAGAAAAAGAGGCTAGAGGGAAACCAGAAGATCGTCTGTGTTTTTGTAGATCTAGAGAAGGCCTATTACAATTTCCCAAGAGAAATCAATGTTTTGTGCTTGAGTAACAGTAGTTGAGGAAACCGAAACCTTTGAAGTTAGTGTTGGATTACACCAGGAGACATTAGTTTTCTATTTGTTCTGGTCATGGATACGTTGAATGAAGAGTTGTGGGAGTTGCTATATGCCTACGATTTGGTGATTGCCTCTGAAAAGGGGGAAGACCTACAGCGAATGATTGTAGAGTGGTAGGAGACTTTGGGGTGGCTTTAGGGTAAATGTTAATAAGACTATGGTGAGCAGAAAGGAAGGTCAGAAGAGGATAGCCATACATGGAAGTAGAGGCTCGTTTATAAAATAAGTAGAGCAATTTAGGCACTTGGGAAGGAGGATGTGAGCTGAAGTTTAGAAGACTATAAAATCAGCATGTGGAAAGTGGAGGGAGGCAGTGCAAGTGGAAGTTAAAAGTCAAGATATACCACAGTAATGAAACCTCTGTTAATGTATGGAATTGGAAACGTGGCCTCTAAGACAAAAGTAGGAAGTAAGGCTTGAGAGAACAGAGATAAAAATTTTGAAGTGGATTATGGGAATATCACTGCTTGAAAGATTGGAAAATTATAAATTAGGTAGAATGGTAGGCGTCAATGAGTTCCAGAAGTTACCTAATTTTGTTAGAAAAGACATGATTTCTTACAGGGAAATGGCGGAGGAAACTGACGCGTGTATGGTACCAAGGTGGACAAGGAATTAGCCACTTTACCTGCTCTTTGATGTCTCGATCAAGTGACTGGCTGCTGAGAACTGTGAGGATTCCAGCGGCCTTTCCAATCTGGAAAAAGACAATGATTCGCTTTTTGTAAACAGCTCTTTTAAAGATAGCATTTTCTGTTTTTTTTCTAAAATATCATCTTTTACATTCTTCCTTTTTTTAAAAAGTGTTAATCCTTTTGTGCATAAAAAAGGCTTTCTAGCTAAAGTGATGAATATCATGATGAAAGTATATTTTTATATGGCCTGATTGAAGAAAAAAAAAATCTTTAAACGTCAGGTAGTTAAAATCAATAAGTAGTCTTCAAATACATGCATTCTCCAATATCCTTCTAGTGGCATCTCAAGGTTCAAAAATTCCTTACCGTTTTTGTGAAATTATCTCCTGTTTCACAGATGTGGCCAAGCGCAGATATGGAGGTGATGAATAGCACTACGCTAAAACCAGACAGCCATATTTTATGGAATATTGCATAACCACAAGAAATCAACGTAAGCGTTGACATCATTATGCTTATTGTGATGATCTCTAAGAAATAGCGGACCAGTTTGTCTCTGCATTCTGTTATCTGTAAAAGTTGAGTCTGGATTTACCTCCCTAAAATCTTGCATTAAAAATTTTAAATGTTCTATTATCTTCACGTGCATAATTACAAGGATGTTGAAATTTACTTCATAGTGGAATTTTTCTAAAGTGGAAAAGCAGACGCAAGAAGAGATTATAGAAGCTGAAAAATAAAAGGGAGGAGACAGTAAGAGAACCGTTCACACAGTGTTTTGGCTAACACTTTCTTTTACACAGTTATTTCAATATCCACTTAGTACTGAGCCTCTGAAGATGCTGGAAGATTATGTTTTTATCTACCGCGGAATCCCTGGTAAAAACTTAATTTTTAAGGAACTTTAAATTCGAAACAACCAATTCTTACCTCGATTGTTATTTGTTCAAGCTTGTAGAGCATTGTCATCTGTGGACATGTGTCGCAGATCCTCTTTCCTGTAATCTCTGCCTCAGTCAGTAGGATTGGAGGAGGGTCAGAAGAATTCCTTGGTGAAGGAGAATGACAAGCCAACATTATTCTGTTGCAAGGAGACACTTGTGCTGCTGTTGCAGAGGTTGTAGCCTCTTTCACAGATTGCAGGTAAGACAGAGACGTCATTCTGCAGATTGCTTTGAATATTACCAGGTATATCAAGCTACGTGTCATTGACAGCAAAGTTACTGCGGCTCCATAGATAACCCCTGGCGTGTCAAGTAAGTATGTATATTTAATTTTGAAAAATGTTATCAGGATGATGGTAGTGACGTTGAAAACCACCAAACCGAGAATCGTGACACGGCTCATAACCTTGTAATCTTTTGGGGTGTTTCTAAGGATAAGATGGTGGTGACGTAGAATGGAGGCCAGATCTCGACT
>NC_090730.1:113749188-113752624 GCF_036898095.1 Palaemon carinicauda | reverse complement strand
CAGGCAGTTAAACCAAAAATCACTAGGCCAGGCAGTTGAGCCAAGCATCATTTTGTCAGGCAGTTAAGCCAAACATTATTAGGCCTGGCAGTTAAGCCAAGCATCAATAGGCCTTGCAGTTAAGCTAAGCATCATCATGCCAGGCAGTTAAGCCAAGCATTATTAGGTCAGGCAGTTAAGCCAAGCCTCATTAGGCCAGGCAGTTAAGCCAAGCATCATTAGGCCAAGCAGTTAAGCCAAGCATCATTAGGCCTTGCATTTGAGCCAAGCAACATTAAGATAGGCAGTTATGCCAAGCATTATTAGGCCAGGCAGTTAAGCCAAGCATCATTAGGACTTGCATTTAAGCCAAGCAATATTAAGATAGGCAGTTATGCCAAGCATTATTAGGCCAGGCAGTTAAGCCAAGC
Organism: Palaemon carinicauda; assembly: GCF_036898095.1. Taxonomy (NCBI): domain Eukaryota; kingdom Metazoa; phylum Arthropoda; class Malacostraca; order Decapoda; family Palaemonidae; genus Palaemon; species Palaemon carinicauda. The sequence continues at coordinate 113,752,214 of NC_090730.1, read as the reverse complement.
ATCATCAGGCTAGCCAGTTAAGCCTACCATCCTTAAACCTAAAAAAAATAAAAATAAAAAAAAAAAGAAATATGCCAGGCAGTTAAGACAAGCATCATTAGCCTAGGCAGTTAAGCCTGGTATCCTTAAACCTAAAAAAAAAAAAAATATGCCAGGCAGTTGAGACAAGCATCTTTAGCTTTGGCAGTTAAGCCTGGCATCCTTAAACCTAAAAAAAAAATATGCCAGGCAGTTAAGACAAGCATCATTAGCCTTGGCAGTTAAGCCTGGCATCCTTAAACCTAGAAAAAATATATGCCAGGCAGTTAAGACAAGCATCTTTAGGCTAGGCAGTTAAGCCTGGCATCGTTAAACCTAAAAAAAAAAAAAAATACCAGGCAGTTAAGACAAGCATCATTAGCCTTGGCAGTTAAGCCTGGCATCGTTAAACCTAAAAAAAAAAAAAAATATGCCAGGCAGTTAAGACAAGCATCATTAGCCTCGGCAGTTAAGCCTGGCATCCTTAAACCTAAAAAAAAAAAAAAAAAATAAAAGAATAATATTCCTTCCACAAAATTAATAATACCGGTATATTCCTTTTATATAATAAGCGACGTCGCTATAAAATAAAAAGTTTTTTCCTTCACAAAATAACATAAAAATATATTCCTTTCACAAAATAAAAATAAAATATTCCCTTAAAAAAATAAAAAATATTCTTATCACAAATTCTTTTTTATTTTTTTATTTATTTATTTATTTTATTTATTTATTTTTTCCTATTTTGATTTTTTATTTGTTTTGTTTCTGACCTCTTAATTATTTTGGATATTTTCCTACTGAGTTCGTTCGTTATGAACCTTATTTTCACAAGTTTCCAAAACCTGGACTATGGATCCAAGGGGGGCCCATGAGTAAGAGACCTTGTCCCGGTTTAGTTTCTTCTTTGGTTTCTTTATCAAAAGTTTTCTTGGGGGTCCGTCTTCTTCTTGTTTTTGTTCCTTCACAACGACTACTTTATTGTCATCATCTGCTGCATTTTCACACGTTTCAACGTCACCCATTCCTTCTTCTTTTATAACGTGTTCCAAATCTCTCTTCTGAAGTTCCTTCTTCAGTGAAGAGATGACATCCTTCGCTGCGGACAATTCTTTCTTCATTTGATCTTCTAAGTTGGTCATTCGAACAATCTTACCGTTCAAATTTTTTTCTCGTTTATTTTTGTTCTCCAGTTGTTCTCGAAGACCTTCGTTCTTCTTTGTAATTGTGATCACTGCCTCCTTTAGCTCATTATTTTATACTAGAGCTTTAGAAATCTCCCCCTGCAGCTCTTCTATTAGACTTTGGTGTCCTTGGCTTTTTTTGTGATCATTAGCACGAGCCTGCATCAGCTCTTTTTCTAGTTTGATTTTTTCTAGAGCCAATTCTTCATAAAGGAAGCTTCGTTCCTCATTGGATGTTTTGAGATCTTCAGCTCGTCATGAGCCTCGATTTCCTTCTTGGTCTTTTCCAGTTCCTCAGTCAACTGAACTATTTTCATTGTGTTTTCTTCATCCAAAGTCACTTTATCTTCAAGCTCTTGTTTCAGAGCTTCTTTCTCTTTCACAAGTGCTGATTCCTTCTGATTTTGGACAAAATTTTTCTCCTGTGCCATTTTTAGCTCGGCTTTCAACTCTAGAATTGATTGATAGTAATCATCAATTTGATTTTCATGGGCTTCAATCACAGCCTGTTTAATGGCAAGTTCCTCAGCCAAGTTTTCATTCTTTCGCCTGAGATCTTCAATCTCGGTGTGTCCGTCCGTCTGAACAGTTACATCTGTGTTAGAGACTGGTCCAGTTTCTACTTGAACTTGTACATCTCTGTTAGACGTAAGATGTTCAGTGTCTACTTGAACTTGTACATCTCTGTTAGACGTAAGATGTTCAGTGTCTACTTGAACTTGTACATCTCTGTTAGAGGTAAGATGTTCAGTGTCTACTTTAACTTGTACGTCTCTGTTAGAGATAGGATGTTCAGTGTCTAGTTGAACTTGTACATCTCTATTAGAGACAGCACTCCCTGTGCCTCCTGACAGCAGCAGCTGTTCCTCCTCGTCGGAAAGCAAAGGATCCTTCCCACTGATTACAGCTTCCATCTCCTCAGAAACTGAGTCGAGTTCCTCCTGGTCCAAGACAGGCTCGAGTGCCTCACTCTTATCCTCCTTGGCCCAGAATTTCCTCATCAGAAGACCACCTCCCAAAATGAGGCGTAGGCCTTCCAGTTCCATCAACCGGGGTTGCTGGTCCTGAAACCCGTGTTCGGAAGATGGACCTCCAAGAAGATATTTCTTCCCGTACTCGCTGATCGCTTTCAATGCGTTGTTTGTAAACATCTTTGTTGTAAAACTCAGAATGCAGATCACTTGACTTTGATCAGGTATAATTTGAAGAAATCGAAGTAGGTCCTCGCAGAAATATCGACTCCGAGATTGAAGAACTTTTGAAAACTGGAGAAGTCTTCGTTGGCTTCGAGATCGTCTCCTGAAACTGATTCCGATTATAATTCGAATGAGAGCCAGACTGAAGACGTCTTCGTTCGCTTTGGGAAAAATCTTCACTCGGTCTTCACCGAAACTACCTTTCTGCTCTTGGAAACATAAGTTTGTCTATATTCTCATTTTTTTTTCCAAAACACGAATCATATGCCGCCATTGAATATTCTTTTAGTAATTTCTTTTCCCCGAAGGAAATATATAGAAAGATTGATAGATAGATAGCTAGATAGAATATAGAGATAGATAGATAAATAGATAGATAGATAGAATTATATTTATAAGAAAAAGTTGAAATTCTTACGAGGTGTGAATGAAGACTCGGATGAAAACAGGATGGTGTGAAGCCCTCTGAAGACATCGTTAGGTCGGAGAAGATTCTTCTACAAGTCTTCACCGAAGATTTCTATCTGCTTCAGTAGAAGACTTGCGTTTTCCTCCCCGAAGGAAATCTTTAAAAAAAAAGAAAAAAAAATAATAATAACAATTAATCTCGTATCGAGTTCCGCCATTT
>NC_090730.1:113734188-113746688 GCF_036898095.1 Palaemon carinicauda | reverse complement strand
ATGAGTCTCTTCTACCCTTATCAAGATGAAAGTAGCCACTGAACAATGACAGTGCAGTAGTAAACCCCTTGAGTGAAGAAGAATGTTTTTTTAATCTCAGTGCTCTCAGGTGTATGAGGGCAGAGGTGAATATTTAAAGAACAGGCCACACTATTCAGTGTGTATAGGCAAAGGGAAAATAAACCGTAACCAGAGAGAAGGATCCTTCCTTATTCTATCCATTTTATTATTATTATTATTATTATTATTATTATTATTATTATTATTATTATTATTATTTTACTGATTCGTAGAGGGAATGAACAAAAAATTATTTAAAACTGATACTAATATCAATTGATTGCGCAAGTAAATAGCTTAGATATTCAATTACTAAAGAAATATTTGGTTTAATGTATATTTTTTTAATTTTAATGCAATACATATACTGTACATGTGTGTATACTCTATGTATACACGCATATATATATATATATATATATATATATATATATATATATATATATATATATATATATATATATACATATGTATATATACATATATATATATATATATATATATATATATATATACATAGAATAGAGAGGTAATTAAGAAAAGATATTTAGTTACGCATTAAATATTTCTTTTCCTGTACAATTTGTTAATTTGAATGTAATTCACATATGTGTTTATAGTGCATATATATATATATATATATATGTGTGTGTGTGTGTGTGAGTGTGTGTGTGTGTGTATGTATATATGTGAGAGAGAGAGAGAGAGAGAGAGAGAGAGAGAGAGAGAGAGAGAGAGAGAGAGAGAGAGGAGAGATTGTGAAACGGACATTTCACATTTTATGAGAGGAGGAAAGAATGTGTTGATATCAGTCATAAATGAATGCTGTATTATCTTTTGTTTATATTTTCTGGCACTCATTCATTCCTCATTTTTTTTCTTTTTTTCTACAGGTAAGCTCGGCCGACCAACCGAAGTCTTGAGTAGGTAAGAGGGGTTTATGTCAGCTTTTGAATATTATTGAACCATCCAAGACACTGTGAGTCTCCTTTTTCAAATCAGGTCATCCTTATCTATGTGTATTTTATGTTCGCTCTTACTGTTCCTCTTGAAGATGTGTGAAATGTAGTAGAAACCGGTCAGAATTCCTGCTTTGTATTTTGGGGGTTCCTAGTATTTTACAGTAATATATATATATATATATATATATATCCCATTATCATGTTAAAAAATAATAAATTTACACCTTTTAATACGATCGAACCCTAGTCTTTCAATATGAGCTAGAAATTTATTTGTATATGTGTATGTATATCTATATATACATGTATATACAATATATATATATATATATATATATATATATATATATATATATATATATATATATATATATACTTTATATATATATATATATATATATATATATTAGTATTTTTTTTTCGTCCTTCAAATAAGGCATTACTTTTGTATGTAGTGTTATTTTCCCTCGACCAATTTGCAAATAAAACAATAATTATAGATACTTTTTGTCATAAACAAACTATTTAAAGGAAGCAAGTAGCCTATATCAATTATACAATTACCTAAAATAAATTTACATTTAATGTTTTTTCTTCATTGTAGGCGTAAGTGCAATTAGACTTCTGTTTAATGTATTTTTATGGAAGATTTTTCACCGCTGGTAGAATTGTAATCTAGAACTGGCAAATATGATAGAAACATAAACTACTATCGTTTCCAGAGGTCGTGTAATAGTGTTTTTCCCAAATATCTAACAAACCGGCTTATGAATTTCCATGAAACTACAACAATGAATGTTTCAAACATTGGCCTAATTTTTGGTGGTACAATGAATTGACAGATGTGCTTAATTAACCCGTTTACTCTTAGAAAAAAGAGGAACTTCTTCCCTTCCTTCAGAGCGTTTCGAAGAAGTGTTACTTAAATTAATCACGTAGCTGTGACGCAGAGGTTCCTCCCAACCCTCCTTCGGTGTTTACACCTATGGCTATCCTAGTACTCCCCCACCCCCTTCCTTCTTGCCTTCTTTCCTTCATTCCCACTGTTATTAGGCTACCGAGTAAATCCCTGTTAGGAAAGACTGTGTACTGCACATATAAAATGAGCCGGAGAAGCAATAAAATGTTTTATGGTGGTAGATAATGATTAGATGGTTAACACAAATTATCAAACATAATAGAAGAGGTTTAAAACAGGGGTGTGTTATCGCACTAAGAGATATTCTACTCGGACTCCTACAAATTTTAGATTTGCGACTAAAAAATAAAATAAAATAAAAACATTAGTAGAAACAGAAAACAATTTTTTTCCTTGCGAGTGATGTTGAGTAAAATGTATAAGTGTCCATTTCTTGTTTTTTTTTTTTTCATCCATCATAAATATATGGTTTTCAGGAATTGGTGATAACATTATTTTGGAAAAGCAAAGCTAATGAATACTTTGATACGAGTATATCAGCTTGGTCAATGGAGTTCTCAAAGTAAGGTTGATTGGTTCATTAATTGAAGTCTGGTATAATTCAAGTGACAAAGTCGCAATGACATTTGTCACATACCTTTCAAGTAACAACAATAGGTACTGGTACTTATAACGTAAATAAATATATAAAATTATAGGTTGAAATATAATAAATCTTTTGTATGTATGAACACACACACACACACACACACACACACACACACACACACATATATATATATATATATATATATATATATATATATATATATATATATATATATATATATATATTATATTATATATATATATATATATATGATATCAAAATTTATCAAATGGCCGATGTCAATGCCCTTATATGAAACATCTTTTAGAAGTCTACCTTCTAAGGAATTCAAGCTACTCTCTGGTGAAATTGATATGATAAATTGTATCTCTGTCATTTTCTTCCTGGCAATTGATGTATCGAGTAACCTGTGTTGTATGGAAGAATGAGTCCTACGGCTTAATCTAAAGAAAACTATATTTCTATCGCTTTACCAACACTCGCTTGAAGTGTGAAGTGTAGGGTTAGCATGGCTTCTTTCGTATCCTGTCAGTCTCATTCTTGATCTTCAATGTAAGTGAGTGGGTAAGATATAAAACGTTGGTCTTGTGTTTAGGTAAAGTCTAAAGTCACGAATCACATTACCAGGTATGCTGAACTTTTACTGACATAGAATTTCGTATTGCTTGGGGTAGGTCATATGACAATTATCTATGGAGTTAAACAGGCGTTTAACAATTCGGGGGATGGGAGGTACAGGGGAAGAAACGTTATAACAACGTCACTGAGGGACGTCATCACTTTTGCGAATGTGTGGGTGGCTAAGACTGGCTTTAGCCTCATTTTCTTAAGTAAAAAAGTTAATGAAACATAATTGGCAATGCACAGTATTTCCCAAAATTAGGCCATTGTATGAAGCGCTCCCTGCTTTGATATCATGGAAATCCATCAGTTATTTTAGGAGTTATTTAAAAAAAAAAAAAAAAAAAAAAAAAAAAAAAAAAAAAAAAAAAAAACACTATTACACGGCCTCTGGAAACGATAGTAGGTGAGATTTAATTTCATTCGATACAATAACACCCTTTTCCTTTTCTCCTTTAACCCGTCTCTTCTTACTTTGTTTAAGAAATAGAGATTTCTTAGTTTGAATGCATCTTCCAGAAACCAAGTATGGTAGGCTAAATCTAGAAAGCAACTCTATGAAATAAATTCCTTTACTTGATAAAAGGTCCTCTAAGATTTAGAGTTCTAAGGAAAAGACCTGTTGTGACTCCTTTTCTGCTGTTAGCCTTATGCTTTGTAAAATAATGAACTGGTGAAATTAGTCTGGGAGTGTTTCCCACTAAAACGTCTAAAATTGGGATTATGTTTTCACCTTTCTACAATAGAATCTTTATATATATATATATATATATATATATATATATATATATATATATATATATTATATATATATATATATATATATATATATAATATATATGCATATATATATATATATATATATATATATATATATATATATATATATATATAAGAATTTGGAGCATTGCTAGTGCCTTAGAACATAAACTAGTTGCAACTGAAAGAGCTACGAAAAGAATAATGATGGGAAAAACACTAAGAGACAGAAAAAAACCGCAAATATTCGAAAGCAAACTTAAGTAGAAGATATTCTAACAACATATAAGCAAAAGAAATGGTCATGAACAGAACATATAACGAGAATGACCAACAATCAATGGACTAAAAGAATAACTGAGGAAGAAAAGACGACGGACTGACTTCTTCATTATAAGGCTCAATACTATACAGTATTCTATGAGTTTTATTTCAGCTATGATCAAGTTGTGGAATGATCTTCCTAATCATGAAGTTTTAATCGGCAGACACTCAAAAGTCCAAAATTGCAATAAATATTCCTATGTTGAACAGGCTGACATAAATCTCTCTTTCTAGTATATGAAGATCTATTGTAATGTTATTGTTCTTAACCAATCTTATATCAATTGTTCATTACTTCTCTTGTAATTTATAAATTTCTTTATTTCCTATCCTCATTGGGTTATTTTTTCCCTGTTGGAGCAGTTGGCTTTGTAGCATTCTGCCTTTCCAACTCGGCTTGTAGCTTAGCTAATAATGATAATAACTAGCTGAAATCGGGACAGATATTGTTTAAGAGATCGGCATTGTCTTGCATGATGTCACTTACTATCAGGCAGTTCACTGTAATATTGCTAAATTTAAGTAAATATCATCCCATAAATCCCTGAAAATTTCATTTAGATATGTGAAGTATTTTACGAGTAATTTACGGCGCCGCTGAAAATGGGCCTCCCGCGGATATCGAAATATTGCTATTGTGACTTTTCTATAGTAAATATCAATGCAAAAGTTGGTATGAATGTAGTTCACATAACTCCCATCAAACCCTGTGAAAATCATTTGTATATCTTTAAAACTCTTGGAGTAGTTTGCTCCTCCTCACTGATTTTTTAGCTAAAAATCGTCAATTACGAACAAAAGTGACAGCCAGGGCATGCTTATAGCAGGTATGAAGATGAAAATTGGTAGAAAAAAAACTTATATATATATATATATATATATATATATATATATATATCTAAATAATACCTTAAAATTTCATTTCAGTATACTTATTGATATAGGAGTTACTGACCCCCCGCCGCCGAAAATGTCAGCAGAATTATCTAGGAACAATTTACTCCACCGCCAAAATAACCATTCAACCCAAACCGAAATAAACGTTTGCTGTGGCTTTTCTAGGGAAGATATCTACATGAAAACTGATATGTACAAAGTAAATATAATCTCATAAATTCCTGAAAATTTCATGTAGACATGTGAAGTATTCTACGAGTAATTTATGGCGACGCCGAAAATAGGTCTCCCGCGGATATCGATGGCTATTGTGACTTTTCTATGTCAGGTATCAATACGGAAATTGATATGAATGTAGTTCACATAACACCCATTTAACCCTGTGAAAATCATTTGGATATCTGTAAAACTCTAGTTTGCTACTCCTCACTGATCTTTTAGATAAAAGTCGTCACGAACAAAAGTGACAGCCAGGGCATGCCTATAGCAGGTATGAACATGAAAATTAGCAGAAACAAAGCTTATATATATTTGAATAATCCCTTAAAAATCTAATTTGAATATAATTATTGATATAGGAGTTATTGACCCCACCCGCCGAAAATATCAGCTGACCCCCCCCCCCCCACCTCCGCTCCAAAATCTGTGGTTAGGGAATAACTAGGCTACGGGTTGGGTGAGATTTTTTTTTTTTTTTTTTTTTAATTTGGCATTTCATATAGGTCCACTCAATTCGTTCTTGACGAGGATAATAATAATAATAATAATAATAATAATAATAATAATAATAATAATAATAATAATAATAATAATAATAATAATAATGGTAATGGAAATAATAATAATAATAATAATAATAATAATAATAATAATAATAAGTATATCTTGTATGTCGTATCAAGCGATTAGAAGGACAGCTACTGCCTTGCAGTAAGGATTGTTTTTTTTTTTTTTTTTTTTTTTTTTTTTTTTGCAAAGACTAGGCCCACTTCCAAATAACTATGAAAACTGTTAGGCCTACCACTAATAACATTTTTTCAGCGAAACTGGAAAATGAAGCAGCAATACTTAGTTTGCTTGTTTCATAAGTTATCTTACTCGGGTCTTGAAATTGTAAACGTGCTCTGCCCGCCATAACTTGATGAATTCAACAACTTTTATCGACGTCAATGACCTTCGATATCAGGATGACAGACAACTTTAAATCCTTCATTCATTCATTCAACAACTTTTATTTAATGGGATGTTTGGGTGCCTCATTAAAACACTTTTTTTTTTTTTAAATTAGTGTTAATAGTTTTAAGACTGTTTGAAATATGAGCCTTGAAAACTAAATCAAACTCGGCACCTCTAATTTGCTAACCATATTGATGAATTGTGCCTGAGATCGTAATGAAGTCATTATGAGTCTTTTGAGATACCTTGTGACACACTCACACACACACACGGACATATATATATATATATATATATATATGTATATATATATACATGCATACATACATACATATATATATATATATATATATATGTATATATATATATATATATATATGAGTGTGTGTGTGTGTGTAAGGAATGGTATTTTTGCCTTGATGAAACTTCATATGTAGAAGGAAAACCAGAAAAACTCGTGAGCAAAAGCAAATTGATAAGCACTGATTAATAAGATGTTTATAAGGAAATCTAACGGTGTAATAATGATAACATATAACGAAAAGGAAACTGTTTGATCAAAATACACTAAGATAAATAAGCTGATATGGGAACTAAAATAAACAAATAAGTAACTAAAAAAGTAAATAAATGCCACATCAAGGCCACAGAGAGCAGTTGCATGTGATTGTTATGTGTTTATTCTAGATCCAATGTCACCCTTTTTGTCTGAGTACAATGTTAATAAAATAGTCTCTCTTTTTCTTGTATATTATATATTATCATTCCAGCGTCGTTAGATTTTATTTCAAATATATTATCGATAAGTGTGTAACAATTCGTATACATTCATAAATTTTAGCCCTTATGACGGGATAGATAATTTCTAGAGAGCAAGATGACTTCCTAAATGAATGAACAGTAGATTAAGATGCTGAAAATTCTGCTCACGTTCGTATTCTCTCTCTCTCTCTCTCTCTCTCTCTCTCTCTCTCTCTTACACACACACACACACACACACACACACATATATATATATATATATATATATGTATGTATATATACATATATAAATATACATATGTGTATACATATATATATACATATATATAAATATATATATATATATATATATATACACATATATATGAACATATATATATATATATATATATATAAATATACATATATATATATATATATGTATATATATATATATATATGCGTCTGGCTGTATCTTAACGTGGTGAAAGGATTTGCTCATCGCCATGATCACCAAAGCTATACTAGTCAAGGGACTGAACCTTGCAACCTAATGTCTAGGGTAGAATACCTTACCGTGTTAAAAGATGAGCTGAATTAAAGAATTTAGGATATAGTTGGATTGAATGAAATTAGAACTATGGACTCTCACAGAGTCAGAAGAGGCCAATATATTTGTTTCAGATGATATGAAAACAACAAAGAAAATACAGTGTGATCTCTTATCAATAGAAATCTTGCAGGTAAGGTAGGAAAATTTTTATTACTGGCGATAATATTGTGGGATTAATTATCAAACTAGATAAAAAGTGTAAACAGAAGACATTCAAACGGATGCATTAACAACATCCCAAAGGAATTTGCTGAACGAAACAATCTTAAGATTATGAACATTTTAAAGAAGAAACATACAGTAGAATATAGACATGGAGAAACAAAAAACCCGTAGTAGGGTGGCCAGGGCACCAGTTACCCGTTGAGATACTACCGCTAGAGAGTTATTGGATCCTTTGACTGGCCAGACAATACTAAATTGGATCCCTCTCTCTGGTTATGGCACATTTTTCATTTGCCTACACATAAACTGGATAGACTGGCCTATTCTTTACACATTCTTCTCTCTCCTCATACACCTGCTAACACTGAGATTACCAAATCATTCTTCTTTGCTCAAAGGGTTAACTAATGCAATGTAATTGTTCAGTGGCTACTTTCCTCTTGGTAAGGGTAGAAGCTACTCTCTGGCTATGGTTAGCAGCTCTTCTGTGAGAAAGATACTCCATAATCAAATTATTATTCTCTAGTCTTGGGTAGTGCCATAACCTATAACTGTCTATAACTGTCTTGGGTTGAGGTTCCTTTGTTTGTGAGTACACTCGGCCACACTATTCTTTCTTGTTTGTCTTCATCCTATTTTTCTAAGTTTTTATAGTTTGTATGTGAAATATCAAATTAAATGCTGTTACTTCTCTTAGAATATCAAAATATTTTATTTTGATTGTTTCTTGCTTCTCTAGTTGTTTATTTATTTCATTGTTTCCTTTCCTGGCTGAGCTACTTTTCCCTGTTAGAGCCCTTGGGCTTATAGCATCCTGCTTTTCCAACTAGGGTTGTCATTCAGCGTGTAATAACAATAAGTGATAAAATTATACAGAGGAGGAAATAGAAACTTTTTATGAAGACCTGGAGATATCTATGAAAAAAACATAAAACTCAATTTACATTTGCTTTTGGGGATTCCAATGCTAAAGTTGGTCAAAAGAAGAGAGGAGAATTAGCAGTAGGCAAATTTGGAGTAGGCCCAAGATATGACAGAGGAGACATGGTTGTAGAATTTCCTGAAAGGAACAATCTTAAAATTATGAGGACCATTTTTGAAAAGAAGGAACATACAGTAGAAAGTAGGCATGGAGAAGCAAAAAACCAAATAGGTTCTATTCTCATTAAAATGGTTAAATTATTTGAAGATGTAACAGCGTTGAACAAATTAAAATCTTGTGACTATAGAATGGCGAGAAGCAAAATTTTTCTAGATCTAAGGAAAGAAAGCGAAGAACTAAATTTAAAAAAGAAAATAAACACCTGTAATAAGAGCAAAATCTGGTGACTTTAGCTGAACAAGAGATACTCCCATCTACATGATGAAAAATAAGCAAGTAAAAAGGAAATGAACAGTAATTTAATAAATGTTTTATTAGAATCCGCACTAGAGATACGTGAAAAATATCCCAAACATGATTAAAGAAAACTATCATAAACATAAAAAAAAATAATAGAGAAAGTTTGGAAATGAGGATAAAATCCAAGATGTAATAGAATTAGCAGAACTATACAAAACAAAAAACAAACAAAATACCCAAAACATTTGTAAACACAATCAGATCAAACTGAGGAAACATCAAAGAATGCAAGAAGCATCATATTGATGAAAAGAAGACCTAAAGTAGGGTTCCAGCAGATGTTTGCTTTAAGTGATGAAAATGGAAATATTATCATCAAAAGAGATGAAGTGATAAGAATTGCGGAGCATTTCTATGCAATGCTATACAATAGTTATATAGGAAATGATGAAACACCTGAGCCGGTACCATACGTAACAGTAGGAGATGGAAAGATAGCATTAAAAGGCATGAAAAGATGCAAAGCAGCAGGAGAAGATGGCCTAACAATTGATTCAATAATACCACCAAGTATGGAATCTATAGACTTTGAAAAGGCTTTTGATTCTGACAAAACTTGCTGACAAACCACCATGTATGGAATCTATAGACTTTGAAAAGGCTTTTGATTCTGACAAAACTTGCTGACAAACCACCATGTATGGAATCTATAGACTTTGAAAAGACTTTCGATTCTGACAAAACTTCAGCAGTAATGAAAGTCCTTCTAAAACAAGGAATAGATGAATCTCATGGTAGAACACTTGAAGATATATATAAGGGAAGTATAGCAATCCTAAAACTATTTAAAGGCAATGAGAAAAATCCAATGGAGAAAGGAGTTACACAGGAAGACCCCATCTCCCTAAAATATTCACAAGCTCCCTAGAAGAAGTTTTTAAAAATTTGGATTGGGAAAATATAGGCATTAACATTAATGATGAATACCATAACAACTTAAGATTTGCAGATGACATAGTTCTGTTTAGTGAACCATGGGAGGAATTTTAAAACGTGATAGAAGATTTGAATAGAGAGCAGATATGTAGGATTTAAATGAATGCGAGTATCACTAAAATAATTTCATCGATAATGCAGAGACAACAAATAAGGGTTATGGACAAACCTCAAGGCATTGAATATACGTACCTTAGACAGACAGTAATTGTTTCCCCAGGACATGTTAATAACCTTTGGCACTGGGCCTTATACTAACTAACTCGCTAAATAAATCTCCCTCTTTTGTCGGACTAGCCTTGTAATCCTTAAATAGTAAAATGAGCGATGACCATGTAATTTTATATCCTTTTCCAATCAGCCTGATACCCCACTGACGACTAATTTCTCTCTCTCTCTCTCTCTCTCTCTCTCTCTCTCTCTCTCTCTCTCTCTCCTGCTATAGAAGTAAACTACATAATGTTCTTTTATCAGTAACTATTCATGTCTAATTCAAAATTATTAAGAGTATTACCGTGCCATCTAAACTCCATCCCAACCATTCGCTCTCTCTCTCTCTCTCTCTCTCTCTCTCTCTCTCTCTCTCTCATCATATACTAATTTGAGTTCTGTTCTTTTGAATTAATACACTCCATAACTAGTACTTACGTGGTATAAACATGGGACTGAAATAAAACAGACGTAAAACAGCAATTGTTAAGCTTCATTTGTTGGATTTATGCATTATTATTCCCTATAGTGATTTATCCTACTTTCTTCTCTATATGTAAACAACTAAACTTTGGAATCTGAAATTTTATTTTCCTCCGCAGTGTTTTTCTTGTCTTTATTCGCCAGTTTGTTACGCCTCTTGTTCTCGACGTCCTGTAGAGTATCTGGCAGTGGTTTGTTCCGGGTTTCCGGCAGCGCAAGAAGGGTTAAGCTGCCGAGCAAGCCGGAGACACCGAAGAAAACGCCACCAGTCCACCAAGCATATTTGGCCTGTGGATGGAAGAAAGTGTCAATAACTCTAATTACTCTTTTCTCTTCCTTTGGTCATTCGATGTTCAATAATAAAAAAACTTTAATGGAGACGCAGATTTAAAGAAATTTCAAATGTAGCTAATTACCTAAACCTCTAGACATAATGTGATTCTATACTTGTTGCGATCATCTTTAAAGGAAGTATATTATATTTACGAGCTAGAATCATTTGCGTTGATTGGTAATATATCAAGGAAGGACATTAAGTGCTTACATGAATGGAGGAGTGGATCGAGCAACCAACCACAAAGTGTGAAGGTGTAGGCTATTCCAGCAATATGCAGTGGGTAGGGGAAAGAACTGTAGAGAGGTTACTGTATATTGGACATCACGAACCAGACATTCAATATCAAAAGGAGAAAAGATTAACACCTTCAAATCTACACCCACGAAGAATTTAGGATAATTAGTCCTTATTCATATGGAATCGCCTTCAGATTGAACAGTTTATCTTAATGGTTGTAGATTACAAAATATAAGAAAAATATTGATTCTGAGTTTTGAATTGAATAGTAAAGACTTAGTCAACCTAAATAATAGTAAAGCAGAGAGGGCAGTGGTAAAAATAAAAGAGAAATCAGTTATATATATATTAATGGTGGATGATATCTGTCAAAATTATCAAAGGGCAGAAGAGTTTAGAATCTCTACAGTTAACGATGTACATAAGACATATCGGTGATGTGAATATAAATTCAATTCGAATAGATTTTCAATAGAGCAGTGAATGAACCTGCATGGAAGTCCAAGCACCAGATGATAAAATAAATATAGAATTACTAATGATTGGCTTGAGAGAAAAATAAAAGAAGACCTGGGAACAGCTTGCATAACTTAGTAATCTGTAACTAGCATTTTCTAGAATGATGAAGTATGAATTTTAAGTGATCTGAATACGATGAGCAAGAAGAGCTTTCAAAAGGAATAAATTAAAAGGCCCATTGTTAGATATACTAAGAAAATTATTAAAAGAGCAAAATAGACACTGGGTTTGCAAAGCACAAGAGAGAAATGGAGAAAATTATTGCGATCTTTAACCATGTCCCGTCATGGACTAGCTCTCCTCTTGCAAACACCAATGTGGCCGCAATTTACTGTATACACAAAGAGTCCGTGTCAAATTATGTTGGCAGCGCTCTTAAGATTGAAAAAAAAAATATGTAGTAAATCACAGTGAGAAAATAAATAGGCGTCCTAAAACTATCTATCTAAAGGAGAGAGAGAGAGAGAGAGAGAGAGAGAGAGAGAGAGAGAGAGAGAGAGAGAGAGAGAATCTTACCAGATTTTCAGTT
>NC_090730.1:113724188-113729188 GCF_036898095.1 Palaemon carinicauda | reverse complement strand
GCCCACGTCTCCGCTCCATACACCATTGCCGGTCTCACAACTATCCTGTGCACTTTACCTTTCAACTTAACCCCTAGTTTCCTGTCGCACATTCCTCCACACACTTTTTTTCAAATTTTTCCATCCTGCTTGTATTCTTTGGTTTATTTCTGCCCTCAGATCACCATCCTCTGCAACTGTTGATCCTAAATACTTCAAATTTTCAATTCTTTTCAATCTCTCTCCTTGTAAGCTAACTTCCTATTATATCCTAATGAATTTATTTCAGCTCTTCTAGTAACGTAACAAGATCTTCCATAGAAAGGGGACTGATATCGTATGTTGAGAGGTTCAGTTCCAAAGGTGGCCTGTTTTAGTCCAGAGGTTTTTAGCACTCCCGGCACCTGGGGCAGTTGTTCCTCTGTTGTTGTATTCATGTCTGGGTTTGGCCAGTTTTACATCAACACTTTGGCCACTGCGTATTAGTGATGGTGGGATATATATATATATATATATATATATATATATATATATATATATATATATATATATATATATATATACACATATATATATATATATATATATATATGTGTGTGTGTGTGTGTGTGTGTGTGTGTGTGTGTGCGTGTGACTCAGAAATATTTATAGAGATCTTAAGGCACTTCAGTGAAACAAATTGTCATTCGTTTCCTCGTAAATAATTTTTATTTATAATCTATTTACTGCACTAATTTATTCTTTCACGGACTAATACTCTATAATATAAAAAGCTAAAAACAAATCATATTCGGTAGTAAACAGATTGCCGTCAACAAAATCGTTGAAAAATATTTGTCTTGTACATTGTAATACTATGAATTTGGACTCACGCTCAAATAGTTATGTCAATAAAGCCAAAGTAAGTGAGATGCGATATTTTGGTTAACATATTAGGCAAACGTCATGTTTTAGTCATTGTTTTGTTGTCCTTCAGAAATGCCTTTTCTAATTTTCTTTCTTAATTTTGCCTAAGTAAGTATGAATGAAAGATACCTTACCTGGAACGAGCCACCAACAAGGAGGAACCCAACCATGACTAAAATCCATCTAGCCCAGTCATACCCTAGAATGAAAGATTAGAAGTGAAATTGAATTTGGTGAAAATCCTTGAAATCAATTTTATTGAGGTACAGTATTGAAAGACATAGTAGGGCCGGTGTGAATTTAAGGATTCGGGCCTACGACCCAATATCATAAATATCATGCAGGCTAGGTCATTAAGATGAATCACGTCTTATAAACTACATAAATATAAAAGTTAATAGACAATTACTATAAAGTGTTAGACCTATATGATTTAAGTGTCGTAAGATTTTCGTTCGGGAAAAGTCAGAGCTATATTGATCAAGTATTTTCCTTTATAAAGGCTTGACAAAAATCTTTCCCACTGAAAAAATATGTAAAGACATGTTAAAAATCATAGGACACGGAGACTCAAAATTCAAGGATGCGTTAGAATACGGTTAGAAAACCCTACCCTTCCTCATCCAGGTCAACGCAACAAGTTCTATATATATATATATATATATATATATATATATATATATATATATATATATATATATATATATATATATATATATATATATATATATATACCCGATACTTTATTCCCTTGTAGGCCAACATAGAAACCAAGGAATTTAAAGGAAAATCCTTGACAAAATTAGCGTTCTGACCACTGAATTATATACTTTCAATCTTACCGGAGGGTATAAGGAGCTCCAATAAAAAGCACACGCCACCTCCAAACATTCCTGCGAAGATCATGACCCTCCTCCCTAGTCGAGTTGCCAAAGGAGTACTCAAGATAATAGCTGATCCATCCATGAGCCCCGTCAGAGCCACGTACAGGAATGGACCCGACCTGTGGCGGTGAAAAGATCAAACGTAATAGTTGAAGATTGGAGATTTTTCTATCAATTATATACACTGTCATTATGCATTGTATCTGATATATTTACCGTGCAAAAAAAAAAAAATAATAATAATAAAAATAATCTTGGTCGTCTACCACTATACTAGAATGATAGATGATGGGAAAGTTGGAATGAAAAACTCATACTTGTATTTGGAAATAAATAGAAAGTTGGTGGAAATTACTTGGAAGGTGATCAAGGGAATATAATCAAAATCATAAATATACTGTAGAACTTCGTTAAAAGGACAATGAACGCAAATATTTTAATTTGTCAGTTTTTGTAGGTCAGTTTAAAAACATATATCAATGAATTAGGGACTGAATATCATTTATCATATACAGAAACTTTAAGAACGTGGAAAACATCTGGGAAAATTTTTTCAACATTTTCACGAACTTTTCTTCTGCAGAAATAATTATGAAATCAGATGTGAATTATATAATTTTGAATTAAATGGTGTAGATGATACTGGTGATAAACAAACAATGAAGGAAACGTAATCGACATTACATGACAAATATTGTTGGGGGTGGGGCTTAATCTTGCCTCCTTCAATATCTCAGTTTACCAATATCCGACAACAAATTTATAACCTAATGAAAATATTCAATGATAATAGAAATAGAAATATATTCCTGCAAGGGGTCATTGTTGGGTCGACAGTCAAAATCACTTTACCAAGATCCCCCAGCTCGTCATTTCTTTCGACGCTAGCAGCTTGAAAGTTTTCTTCATTACTCACAAACCCCATTTTCTGACTTGTATCTGCATTAAGGTGTAATTGCCGGTGATTACCAACAACAGAAAATAACACTGTATGATCTTTCTTAATTTTAGGATTAATTATAAGGAGTTTTATCTCTCGTAGAATTTTTTTTTTTTTTTTTTTTTTTTTTGCTTCAGTTGGTGTCTGTGGACATATCTCTTGTTAATACAGTTGAACGCTGCACCAGGGCCATGCAAACATTTTATGTTGCAGTCACTGACTCTCATCATTGCATATGACCTTGAGTCTCCGTTTCGTTTCATACCAGACCGCCACCTTTTCTCATCTTCGTCCACTACTGGTGCTTTACGTTTTACAGCAGTGTCCCTTTTTCTCGGCAGCTTCTGCATACTTGGCCATATGCAGGATAGATATCCTTACCAAATGATAACTTCATCCACAAAATTTGCAGTTTTTCACCATCTTTTAATTTTGTGGCTTTACTGCATTCTTCGCCTCGAATTCCTTCTCTGGGGTCCCCTGCTCTTCCTTTTTGAATTTGCTTCTTTGATGACCTTTGTCCATTTTCTCAATAGAATTTCCAATTCCACTACCTAATTCCTTTAAGTGAATCAACGATTATTCATGTGCTCTGCTAATATCACAAGCCTTCTTTAAATCGAAGTGTGATTCCCGAAGCAGCAACCCTTGGAGCTTGCCTCTTGCGGAGAATACAGTCGTGACGCAAATCATTATGGTCATTATCTTTGCAACACATACTGTATTAATGTAAAGCATATATCAGGTAAGGATAATGTGGTTGCAGATCATTTATCCTGGGCTGAATCGATCGATTCAGGCTTAGTGTAGAGTAAATAATTCATTTATGTATTTCATATGTGTATTTAAGGTGAGTTCCTCTAATGTAGGTATAAGTTTGGCATGTAAATTACGTAAAACTTTCGTCGCTAATTTCATTGTATTCTTCATTCAAGTCAGTATATATAAATTTACTGTATTTTTAAGATTTAACTTTTTATTTCACATATTTTCCTAAGAAGTCTTACGTAATCTCGATTAACTATGCAGTAAAAAAATATACGAGGTATGAACGAAGGCTTATGTAATTTTTTTATGGTATTGCATCATGTTTGTGAGGCAATCTGGAATTCTAATGTTGTCACGTGTTTCAGAATGTTCTCGAAAATCCCAGCATCAGTCTTTATCTTTTTTCATTGTTTGAGGACGAAGGTGGGTGGAGCTAGCTGAGAGAGGGTTGTCTCGCTGGTGCTTTGGTAGGCGCCTGATAGGTAATCGTTGGTAACTTTGGCGTCGCTGAGCTAGCCCCCAAACTTTTAGACCCCTGACCTAGAATAGTCTAGAAGTCACTAATTCAATAAATACAGTACGTGCCCCTAGGGATGCGTAGGGCAGAAGAGACACAGTCTGTCCTGTGAAAGAGCCAAAGTTCATCCTCTTTCTCTCAAGTGCCTCGAGAGTGTCTTCTGCAAAGTGTATAAGTTTAAATACAAAATATATCCTGTGTAGTGTGTTGAAATGTTACGGAAGACTTTATAGGTGATTCCATTTATTGGGTCACTATGACTGCAGGTTTTATATAAATTTTTGTTACTGGCCGTGCAAGTAAGAAACGTGAAGTATATTTGTATCGCTATCTGGTTACTTTGTGTGAGCTAAATTTCGTAAGTTTGTCAGTTACTTTACGCAATTTCTTTAAGAGATTAATCTTTAAAGTGTTAAAGATTAACTATTTTCATTAGTTTTCTAGACTAAAGATTGGTATAAAATTTAATTTCCAGTGAAACAAATTATTATATAATTTTCAGTGTGAACCTTTCTTTTTTTTGTCTTAATCTAAGTTTTGCTCAGACTTAATATTTCGAGTGATTTATTTTTTATGTAAATTCTTTCAAAATGTAATTCTTATAGAATATATTTATTTTTGTAAGAGTGTATTATTTCGATCACCAGTGTTTGTTACAGTACTTTTTCGTATCCCTGTTAAAGAATCGAAGTAAGAGGTTGTTTTGTAAAGTTCCTAATAATAATTACCCAGTTTTGTTTTGAGTGTACTTAAGAGACCTTTGGATATCCAGTGTTTTTATACATTGCCGTCTGGGAGTTATATAATTTTCTAAGAGTTCGAGTACTATTCAAATATAACAGATTAATGTAAACACAAACAGGTAAGTTTGGAACTTGAGAGGTTGTGTAGCTTTCCAGCCGTAATATATAATTCATATTTATGGTGCCCAGACACGGGGCCATAGTATATATATATATATATATATATATATATATATATATATATATATATATATATATATATA
>NC_090730.1:113701688-113716688 GCF_036898095.1 Palaemon carinicauda | reverse complement strand
TCACCCAGTGTAAAGGAAGAGCATCCTCTGCTAACGAGAAAATAAATGAAGCTACGTAAATGATTATAAGGAGTTTGATCAACAATATGATTTAATACAAATATAAATTATAAGATTAATAGAATAGACCAATTATTGGTCTACTGTTATAGTAATATTTGAACTATTAGCAAATTAGTTGGGCTCTACGGCAATAGGTGGCGCTGATCAGGGACTGGGTGTGCACTGTGCACAGGTCATTTTTAAGGTAAGCTTTCCTGTCTTCCCTTTACTGCCTTTGGTTATGCATAGGGAGAAATCAGTAGCCTTATTTTAGGGTAAAGCCATGAACTATACCAGAGACAGAATATCACAGGCCTCGTTCAAAAGGTAGGCACCATAATGTACTGGCAACAATTATTGTCTTTACCCTCAAAATTTGTGAGAAAAGGGTGTTTTACATAATTATAAGTTTCTGGTTGCGAGTGTTGTATCTTATCCTCGCCCTTTTTATTTTCTGAATCTTTAGTAGGGGTCTGGAAAGAAATATGAAAAACAATTTTACATTAAAAATAATGGTAAAACAGGTCCATACCTATACAAAGGCACCAGTCGAAATAGGACTCGTAACATTATATACAGTATATATATATATATATATATATATATATATATATATATATATATATATATATATATATATATATATATATATATATATATATATATATATTAAATTTAAAAACCATCTCATCCTGCTGTCATTCTCCCTAGTATCCCAGTGTTGAAGTCAGGGATCTCGAGAGAAGCACCTCGGGCCCCTTGGGCAGGTGACCCTACTCCTCTCTTCTGGCTTGGAATATTCACTGCCACGTTGACTGCAGTCGTTACCAGAAGACGCATTGCCTTTTATTGCATCTCAGTAGCTAAAAAAAAAAAAAAAAAAAAAAAAAAAAAAAAAAAAAGGAGTCAAAGGACACCTACTAGCATGGACTAAAAACTACATGCTAGGAAGGCAAGCCAGAGTCAAATTTTAAGGAGTGATATCCACATATCATGAATTGGAAAATGGTACGCCACAAGGAGGAATTCTAAGCCCCCTCCTTTTCAACATCCTCATGGAAAATATAGCCTCACTTCAGCTACCTGAAGGAGTTAATATATTTATCTATGCAGATGATGTATGTGTAATAGCTCGAGGGCCAGTCAGGACAATAAAAATGCAAAGAGCACTCAATGCCATCAGCCACAAATCCAATGAGCTTGGACTAAAAATTAACATTGCCAAAACAAAAGCAATGACAATCAAAGCCCCAAACCCCGTACAACCACTCACAATAGGAATGGAACCCCTAGAATGGGTGGACCGATACACATACCTCGGGGTAATAATAGACAAACAGCTCACTTTCAAGCAAGAGATAAAATATCTCAAGGAAAGAACAAATGCCAGAAATGCAGCTATGAGATATATGTGCAGGCTCAAGGATGGAGCAAATGAACACGTCCAAAAGAAATACTATCTAGCCTGTTCCAGATCACTAGTAGACTATGCCGCCCCAACACTCCTGGGACTAACAGATCTACAAACAAGCACAATTGAAGTGATTCAAAACAATGCCATGAGGCTCATGTTGGGAGCCCCAATGTGGACAAGACTTTGCAACCTAAGGTTGGAAACCGGACTACCAACCCTCGAAGACAGAATTGCACTAAGAAATGCAAGCATTGTTGCAAAGATGTTCCTGTCAGACAGAGACTCAATCACCAAAAGACGAGTAAGAGAGGAACTATCCAAACATCCTGAAGTACAAACCCCAGATTCTTATGGCAAAGACCATAGCGATAACATCAAAAGACTTGGCCTTACAGAAACAATCCTACAATTAAAACCTGACACAGCACAAAGTACTATACACATTCCACCATGGAAAAAACAAGTTGCTAAATTCAACTACACCAAACTCCCAAGGGCAAAAGAAAACTGCACAATAGAAGAACTCAGAAACGCAGCAGAAGCAGCTATAACCTCAGTAGAAACAACAGGGGCACAGATCTACTATACTGATGGTACAGTAGATCCTGGAACCCAAACAGCAGGAGCGGCAGTTCACTCCTGCAAGTTCACAGCTTGCTGGAGAACATCCAACAATGTCTCCACCCTGCAGACAGAGCTTGTTGCAATACAGCAAGCATTAAAATACTCTATTGAAAATGAGGAAGGGCCAGTAGTCATCCATACTGACTCACGATCCTCAGTGCAGGTCCTACAGCAGGACAAAAACAAAGAAAAAAAATCCCTGATAGCGGACATTAAAATCCTCTTACATCAACATAATGAAAGAAACAGACTAGTAACTATAAACTGGATCCCCAGTCACATCGTTATACCAGGGAATGAAAAGGCTGATGAGCTAGCCAAAAGCACCAAACACATTCACAATGTACAGGTGCACATACAGCCTGCACTGCAACAAATCAAAAGCAAAATAAAGACACAGCTCAAGAACAACCTAATCAAGGAACTACATATGAGGATAGAGAATGGCTCTCCCTCTGTAACATGGTACAAATGGGCATCGGAACTAGAACCCCCTCCCATAGACAGATACACCCCAAGAAAACTGGCAGTATGTATACACAGACTCCGGCTGGGTTACAAAGCAAACTGGGAACTCCTAGATGACATCCAGACAAGGTGTGAACACTGTGATGTCATACCACAACAAGCTCTCCTGCACTACCTACTAGAATGCAGAGAAACAGCACAGCTACGAGGTGATCTACTTGTAGACATCAACACACCACATGCCATGAAAGAGGCAGCCACACTGGCAAAAGCAATTGTCGAAAGCATAGACACACATGCACAGTTGCTTTCAACACTACCTCCACCAAGGTAAGACCTCCTCATTCCATGCACCATCTCATCCCCTCATTGTAAGGCTCTATTCACATCACCCCCTTTCACTTCTCAACTAATCTACCACTTAAAATCTCTCTGCAGGGACCCTAGGGAGTAAAGGGTTGGACAACCCCACCTGCACAATTTTTCTCTAATCTTCAAAAGCCTTACACCCCCACTTTTCAAACTACCACTATCCGAGAAATGATGGCCCTCTACCACTACCACCATCATCCTTACCCTATCCACATCTTTTTCTACTACTAAAAACCTTTCAAATTTCCATTAATGCAACTACCTTATAAATTTTTACAGATCACCTACGGGCCAACCAAGGGAAAGGCCCGTGCCAACAACAAGTGTTGGCTTTAATACCCCAACAACAATTATTGCATCACACTGCTTCTACGAGCTCTGTCCCCTCTTCCTTCTTTTTTCTGGCAGTAGCAGTAACAGTAGATTTGTCAGCAATAACAATGCCGAAACTACTGGATGAGACACGTTCGGGTCCTTCTTTCCAACCCTAGCGGTACATGTTATCCCCCTTCATCTCATCTGCCGACCATGTAAATCTCATGGATACTTC
This sequence comes from Palaemon carinicauda, assembly GCF_036898095.1. NCBI lineage: Eukaryota > Metazoa > Arthropoda > Malacostraca > Decapoda > Palaemonidae > Palaemon > Palaemon carinicauda. The sequence continues at coordinate 113,713,218 of NC_090730.1, read as the reverse complement.
CTGTCCACGATTTTGATAGCAACACAGACATGTTCTCTAAGTAAGCTATGTATGATATTTTGTATAACCATCAAGACATCTACTATTGGTTGGTTGTCCATAAACAAATACAGTATCTGCATAAATGGGGATTCGCCCACCACCTGATATGTTTCCAAGTGATTGTTTTATTACCCATTGATAGGATGGCACTGTAGGGTGTGAAGCTATTGCAGTCTTTGTATGTGCCCATTGCAACACAGAGAACGAACTCAGACCTGAATTTTCATATGATGATAATCCTTCATAATATGTTCTCTTGCATCATATAAGCCCTATAAGGCGTATTTCACTAGTAGCTTTAATTGGTGGCCCATTTGCAGGGACTTATGCCAAAAGCTGCTAGATCTGTATGGGCTTTTCTCTTTCTGATCATATGTGTTGCCACTTCAAAGTCTTTAAAAAGACCTCGATAGAATTGGTAATTTACGAAATACACTTTGGGTATTTTACAAGTTACATTTTTCGTCATCAATGTACTTTGTGCATCTGCGTTTTTGTTCGCGTGAATCTGATCTTTATTGCAGCACGCCAGTAATAGATCTCACTCAATCAGTCTCAGTTGGATGATAATCTCTTGACCAAATGTGCTGAATTTGTTGTTCTTGCTTACCTCCATGATCCAGCTGGCTGCATCCCACAGATTTTTCACTCTCACTTTCTGAAGTAGCAACTGCCTCAGTTGCTCTAGTTTGTTTAGGTTTTTTGGACTATATCTCACCGGCTTAACCACAACTTTATTCATAACACTACTCACACATGGTGCTACTGAGACTCAGCATTAATGGTGCCCTAAATGCTCACGGACAAAATAATACTGTAGGCGATTTTCCTCCTTTTACAATGTGAAAGATTCACGTTACCATCACGTACCTACACACCTGTAATGTGACACACTCTATGATCTAAATCAATATAATATTTGTTTATCCTCAGCTCATAGTGAATAAGCAGATCTCTCTCTCTCTCTCTCTCTCTCTCTCTCTCTCTCTCTCTCTCTCTCTCTCTCTCTCTCCAATCTGCATCACTTTCGAGCTATTTCTCTTGTGAGAAGACATATTTCTCTGTTTTTAAACATTTTAACCGTTTCCGTCCCACCAGTAAGTTAGCCATGGTGTATTAACATTTTTCTCTGATATTACTAAGTAATATTTGTACATGTCGGGTCATAAGATCAAGGCATTTTGTCTATCACTATGATGCACTCCACGTGTACTCCTAATCTTTATTATTTCGCTTATCAAAGTCTAATAACTCTCGTCACCATCAACACAAACGTTCAGCCTTGGGCATTTGTGGACAATTAATGTCCATCTCTCTCTCTCTCTCTCTCTCTCTCTCTCTCTCTCTCTCTCTCTCTCTCTTCATGGAGCTGTGTCACTTCAAACTCAACTTCTTTGTTGTGGCCCTCTAGCGACTTGAAATGTTGTTAACACTAAACTATGAATAATACCATTTCAACAAGAGAGTATCGATTGTACAAAAGCACAGGAAGATTGTGTTTTTGGAATCTCACGAGACACCTAACCATTCCCTTGTACAATTTCGTGGAGGGACTCCGAGGGAGTAACAATATGCCAAGCCCCGACCTCCAGAAAGGAAGCATGGTGTCAGATTCCAGCTCTCACACACAAGGTTCCAAGGATAGGAATCGTAAGAGACCAATACTGAGAGAGGAGAATGAGGAAACGGCGAACTGAAAAAGGTGTAGGGAGGGAGGGAGTTGAAATTAAGTGTGCTTTTGTTTTACGGCAAGTTACAGTAGGTAGCTAAAACCATACAGACACGTCGATAACAAAACCAAAAGAGGATGATAAGGTGGGACAGAAAACATGAAGAAAATACTCGGAAATCAGTGACTGTTGAAGAGAGAGAGAGAGAGAGAGAGAGAGAGAGAGAGAGAGAGCAGGGGGGAAAGAGAAAGGGAGGGAAGAAAGGAGTAGGGGGAAAAGGAAGATGGGGAGTAAGGGAAAAAGTAAGATGGAGAGCAGGGGGGAGACAGAGAGAAGGAAAGAGAGAAAGAGCAGGGCAGTGGAGAGGGGTGGAGAGGAAAAATGAGAGAGAGGAGTGAGGAAAGAAGCAGTGGGATAGATGGAGGAATGAAGAGTAGGTAGTAGAGAGGAAGGAGACCTTGGGTAAAATGGGAAAGGAATGCCAGTTCTCTTAAGTAACAGTAAACACACAAAGGCAATAGTCTAAGAAGCTTACTTGAATGAAGAGAGGAATTACATTATTCAAAGATTATTATATCAAGGAAATGGAATACCTAGGATAAGAATGTGAAAGGAGAGCGAGGCCAGACATTAATGGGGTCAGTGTTACCATTTCAAATATATTTGAGAAATATTCAAGGCGTGTAAGAATACTTGTGGGCAATAGTATGTGTTTATGTGTTTGTTTGAGCGTGTCTTTGTATGTAAATATGTATGTATGTATGCATGTATGTATATAAATAAAAATTTTAGAAAGTATGATTTTCCGAGGACTGCAGACACTAAACTACCATGGAATCCACTAATTGTAGGCTCCATAAATATACATGTAAGAATTCAGTTCACTTCAAAACGTAGAATAATGAATGCATCTAATGAGTAGTAGAGATTATGTAAACTTAATATATCTATGCTCACCCAAATTCCAAGCGGGTAGAAGCATGACGATCATGGTGATACCAAAAACCATCCTCATCACCAGAATGAAAGAATACGACGGAACCGTCACGGTCAGCATCACAGCTATTAGGTGGCCGATGCATCCAACCTGCACGGATCTCTTTCGTCCAAACCTAGTGTAATTAAGGGAGTTCATCTGCTTGTTGATAGCACCGGATATTTAGAAGTGATTGACGAGTTACCTCATTCAAAAGTTAGTGATATTTTGAAGTATAGATAAGTAATTTTATAGTAACTTCTTCCAAAAATTAAGCTATATAGATAGGAAAGGTGAGAGTTCACCTGTGCATCGATAACAAGGGACTTTTAGAATTGATATAAAGTGAGCGATATTTTGAACTATAAAGGGGTAAATTCTTAGCAACTTCTTCCAAAAGTGAGTTATGTCTTACAGAAATGAGGCTGTTTGGAATGAAAAGGAGAGTTAACTTATTCAAAAGGGAGGGATATTTATGGATACTTGAAAGTGAACAATTATGAAATTTAAACGTGGGGCATCCAGTTTTCAGACAACTATCCATTGTATGGAAGTAAAGACATTACTTTACCATGGAGTGAAATAAAGCAAAGAACAAGCCTGTAGCAGTAAAGACCCATAGAATTTAATATTTTCTTCTGATGTCTGTTGTGAAAAATACATGGAAGTAAATATAAATTAATTTCTTTTTGAGGTGAATGATAAAATATAAAAGTTAAAGTGCCATCTCATAAAGAAGTGAATGCTACAAAATATTTAGAAGTGTGTTACAAGTTATCCTATTCCATTGTTAACGTGAATCAATGTTTACCTGTGAAGAAAGTTGTACCGTAAGATGTGGTACATGTAAATGGAAGTTGAATGATCTCGTTAAGCAAAGGTATGAGAGTGATTGTGTTTCAAGTTTTAATGGTGGCAACACTGCAAAACTTACTTAAAGTAAGTAACTAGTTTAATTAAAAGGTATTTATTTGAGATTTCTAATGTTTGAAAGAGAAATTTTCACCAAATAAATGAGAAGTTACATTAGATACATGGCATGTATTTGTTTAATTTCTCTTCCACATTATTTAAACTTGGTACCCAAACAATGAAACCCCTAATAGGTTTACATTGCAAAAAAAAATATGAATAGATAGGCCTAGGATATGAAGTTTAATAGTAGCTTAATGGGTTTTCTCGTTATGAAAATTAGAATTAGCTCCTATTTGTCCCTGCATATAATACAAACCATTTTTAAGAGGATTATGACATTGGTGAAGCTGAAATAGAAGTTAGATTTTTAAGAAGTCAAACATCGCTGGCTAACGGGTAGCAGGTAAGACTTACCCACCCTACAGGTAGAGCAACCCACACTTTGACTGGTTACAGCAAAGCGCATAAGTTCACTGCTGAATCACTGACGTAGTTGCTTTTGACTTCTTGGTTTTTCTCTCTTTTTCAGAGTTAGTGTGATTGGCCCTTGCTATATCCGACCTGTCTAGGAAGGCCGCCATTGTGGCAGCTAAATGAGTAAGCCAGAGTTGAACCCCATTTACTCTCTGGTTTTTGGAGGGGGCATGACTTCCCAGTCATTCCCCTCTGAGGAGTGCAAAGAGTGGCCTCCAGTGCAGTGGGTGGAGTTATCTAAGAAGAAAAAAAAAGTATAAAATAAATTCATTGGCATCAGAGGGCACTCCTAACCTGATGCCAAAGAAGCTCTTTAGCATTTTTTGCCTTCTTTGAGAACCAAGGTCGCTGTTTCTCCTGTGGTTTCTTCCCAGGATTCATCCTCTGGGGAAACAGAACCCTTATGAGGTCCCCTAAGATACCATCCATGAGATGTTGAAAAGTGGCCCAAGCATTACGATGGCCAAAACAGGAATAATTGAAGGGGTATGTACCAAAGGGGTTGGTGATGACAGTATTGGGGATGTTTTCTAGGTTCATGGGCACCTGATAATACCCCTTCAGAAGGTTGAGCATGGAGAAAAATCTTCGCTTTAGGCAAGCAGGAGGTTGCGTCGGCGATGTTTGGGAAAGGGTAGTGATCCAGTTCTGTCTGCATGTTCAGGCACCTGTAATCCCTGCATAGATGCATAGATCAATCTTTCTTCAGGACTATGTGTAAGGATGATGACCATGTGCTTGATGCCTTTTGGCAAAGGCCCATTTCTTCCATTTCAGCTAAAGCTCGTTTAGCGGCTGCCAAACAATCGGGTGCCAGACGTCTAAATCTGGTTAACACTGTTGGCCCCGTTGTCTTGATATGGTGATAAATACAATGTTTTGCGGGAACCATGGGCGTTTAACAAAGTTCTGGATGGAAAACTTCCAGGTACGATGTGAAGAGGGGAGCTTAGACATCCTTGGGTGCGCTGATGTGGAGAGCAAGGTTAGAGGGGCGGGTTGGAGAGGTGTCGAGAAGTACAAATCTGCGTTGACTAACTGTCGGTGAATTACGTCAACCAGAAAGTGGAAGTGTGAAAGGAAATCCTCATCGGGATTGGCAATGTGAAGTTAACAACGAGAAACTTCCAAATATACTTGGTGCTTCCAAACAATAATGAGAGGGTTTCATAACCATGGGTGGGTATCGCAGATCCGTTGGCAGCTACCAGGCAGATGTCAGAAGACATAGACAGACTACTTTGTGTCCTGGAGAGTGGCCTTGGCAGAAGAGAATGGCAAGCACCCATGTCTGCCAAAAAATGCATTCCTGTACCTGCAGCATGTAAAAAGAAAAGATTAGTGACAGGGGGAGGCCACTGCTGCAAGCGAAGGCGTACCTGCACGTTTATTGGCCACTGACAACCATTCACAAATTTGGAGTGGTATTAGCATAACTGCAACCAATGGGTGTCAGTAAGGGGCTGGTAAGGTCGGTGGTTGGGGCATAAGGGAGGGGTGGTATATGTGGGTGGTGGGCAGCTTTGTCGCCACTCCGGCCCATCATGGGGTGGGTGTCTGTGTCCGACCGCATTTACGTTAGCTTCAGTCGATGATGAATAGGTGTCCACTTTGTCAGGAGTGGAGGCGTTGATGGACGTTTGGAAGGTGGTGAAGAGGCTGTCAATAAGGGGATCGACTTTGGTCTTCAGGTCCTTCAAAGGCAAAATATCGACATCGGGGATGGTAGCACTTATAGGTTCGGGTAGGAGCCATCCTAAAAGGGCACGAAGTAGATTCACTTCATAAGGAGAGCTATGTGTATCAGGTTGAAGGCGAGTGATACTGGTCATTTTCCTGAGGGCAAGAGAAGCTATTTGATTCCCCAACGGTTGTTGAGAGAGCTAAAAAAGTTTCGCTATCCGGGCATCCAGTAATGGCAAATAATGCTCCAGTAGGTATGATTTAAGGGCATCGTATGTTATTGGCGTGTCTCCTTGCTCGCACAGCCAATCAGAGATTTTAGGGAAAGTGTCCTCGAGGATCGCTGAGAGAACGTAATCTGCTTTGGTGCTTGACTAAGTCACAAATTTGATGCAAAACTGGATTTCAGCACCCTGGAACCCGCCGATTGATTGATTGATTGATTAAGAGTTATCTGGTATTCTGACATCAAAGGTCATTGACGACGAGGAACCAGGCGAACGCTTCTTCGCCGGCAAAGGACAGTAGTTTTAGGGGTGTGTCATTGATAGAAGAGTAAGTGTCAGAAGGTGGCATCATCAAAAAGTAAGACACAGCCGTGAGGGGCAGGGCCGGAGGGAGCTGGTGGTCACCAGTGAATGAGTGGACAGTTAGTTGATAACTGAGAGAAGGTGTAAATGCGACTAAATTTATTTCAACAGACAGCAAGCTTTTATAATAACAGTTTCAGCGAAAGAAGGTAAAAAAAAATTCAAACAGATTGATACAAGCACATATAACAAGCACATACAGGTTATCAGGGGAGAGCGATAACGACAATATACTAAAACCAGAAATACAATCAGTGTACGAGCATGTATGATACACGTGCAGTACAGGAGTCTGTCCCTCTCCTTCAGGAATGGTTATAAAAAAGTGGGTGTATGGTCTTTCCCTAGTGGGGACAATACACCCCTGCCACTCTCTCAACCATCTCCCCATGCTGTAATTACTGTTGACAACCATGATGGAAATATGGATCTTTCTAGGTTTTCACTTTCAATAGGGATTGATTGTACCCCATTTATGAATAAACTTCTGCATGTGCTGGCCTCTGCCAAAGCCCACAAGTCTTCTGTTGCTGTGCCTCCACCAGTCCTCCATGCGGAAGAGGAGTCTGATGAGGCCCATGGGGAGGACCCTGTTATTATTATTATTATTATTATTATTATTATTATTATTATCATTATTATTATTATTATTAGCTAAGCTATAAGTGAGGAAAGAAAATAGATAAACTATGGTTGTGGTGGGGTATTGGTAACGTTGCTTGCTGGTGATTGCCAGACGAGTTTAAGTCTTGCTCAAACTCGTTCGCTCATTAAGTGGCTGCAACCTCGCCATTCTTGTTATCTAAGGATGGGGCCAGTTTGGGGGAGCCTATAGGCCTACCTGCTGAGTCATCAGCAGTCAAAGTCTGGCCCTCCCTGGTCCTAGCCTAGTGGAGATGGGCTTGAGCACTGATCCTGTGTATATATCATCAATCTTTAGGGCATTGTCCTGCTTGCTAGGGTAATGTCACTGTCCCTTGCCTCTGTCATTCATGAGTGGCCTTTAAACCTTTAAGCCATTAAAGAAGTAATGAACAATCAAAATGAAACACTCTAAGAACAGTAACAACATTAACATAAATCTTTCATATGTAAACTATAAAAAGACACATGTCAGCATGCTCAGCATCAGAACATTCAACGTAAAGTTGTACTTTTGAAGTTCTACTGATTAAACTACCTGATTAAGAAGATCCTTCCAAAACATGGTCACAGCAGGAAAAAAAAACTTTTACAATACTGTATTATTTTAAGTCTCATGATGGAGAAGGCGTGACTATTAGAGTTAACTGTATACCAAGTATCACAAACAGGATGGTACTGTCCAGGAAGATCTGAATGCAAAGGATGGTCAAAATTATGAAAAATCTTTGGAACAAGCATTACAAACTAAATGAACAAAGGTGTTAGAGATTGATATCTAGATCAGGAATAAGAAATTTAATAGACCATTAGTTCCTGTCCAACATTTTAAGATGAAATTCAGCAACTGAAGACCATACAGAAGAACAATGCTCGAAACAAGGCAGAATTAAAGAATTAAAACACTTCTTCACAATAGATTTATCACTGAAAATCTTAAAATATTTTCTCAATAAACCAATTTTATGTGCAATTGAAGAAGAGACCAACCGAATGTAATCTCAAAGTTAAACTTGCTATAAAGAATCACACATAAGATCTTAAAAGAGTCATGCAGAGTGAATAAACATTATCATTGCTGCAGAGATCTGTATGTTAAAGAACCACTTTCCTCGACCTACTTACATTCATACTTTGAGTTTTGTTAGTGTTTAACTCCATGACCCATAAATTACACCATGCACTAATTTTAGTTAGATCTTTATTGAGGGATTCAGCAACAACAGATCATTTAGGAGATGGAATTGATGCAAAGAGAGTAGCATCATCTGTATATGCAACGCGCTAGTTTTAAGGGCTAAACCACATGTCATGTGTACATAGTCTTTTCAAGTGCCAGTCTATCGATCAAACAGGAAGTACCTCAGCTTCATCCTAGATGGAATGGTCCATCACTTCAAAGTCTAGTTCTTCGGACTATCCACCACTCCACAGGTGTTCACTTGAGTGCTCACGCTAGTCTCAGCCAGGACTAATTCAAACTGATTTCGTCGTTTGAGGTATCTTGACAAATGGCTGGTTATATCATCTTTAAGAAGACAGTTGCTCCAGGATTGAGACAGACTCCTAGCCTTTTACAATGATTTATGGATCATTGTCAATTAAAAGAGTCTTGTCTCAAGCCCTAGAGAAGGGCGGAGTATCTGGGAATGTTGATAGATATGGCAGCAGTGAGAATCTAAGATAGATGTTCATATCAACAGACTCAGGGAGGTTGCATGACCCTTTCTAACAGTTCAACGTTTACTGGCACATCAGTGAAACGTCTTCTGGGAATCTTTCATCGTTAGAAAATTTTGTTCACCACAGGCTCTTTTGCCAGAAATTTCTACATTAGTGTCTGAAACATCACTGATTAGCCATTACCAATCCTTCTCACTCCTTGGCTCCAATGAACACAGAGGTGAGGGAGGATCGGAAGAGGTAGTTAAACAAACAAAACCTCACGAGGGGAGTCTCTTTTGGCTCCCCTCCTCAAGAGATTCTGCTGTTCACATATGCTTCCAAGGGGAGATGAGACATACACCCTAGGGATGACACCGCCTGGTGACTGTGGTCTGATGAACAGAAAGGTCTGCACATCAACCTGCTAAAATGCAGCTATGCTTTTAGATCCCAGTGGCTTTCCAACAGAGCTTGATAAGACACTCAGTAGCTTTGATGAGTTACAGATTTACCATGATGGCCTATGTCAACAACCAATAAGAGACTGTTTCACAGGACCTATGTGAGTTAGCGAGGATGACACACAATTAGGCATTAGAAAATGCAGTGGAATGATTGATTTGTTAGTAACACACCTGAACAAGAAGCTTTCATTGTACTGCTCTCCAGTTACAGACCAGACAGCAGCAATGAAGGACACTTTCCAACATCCCTGGAGCAACATGGATGTTTTCTCTTTTCTGCGTTTCTCTGTGATTCATCAACAGTGTTGGAGACCCTGAACATTAAGATGACCCAGGTGACTCCCAAGTGGCCATAAGTCAAATGGTTCACAGGTCTGCTAATGTTCCTCATCCAGATACCAAGAGAACTAACATAGTGGCCCAACCTCCTATGTCAGCCCTACCTGCAGAGATTCCACAACTTCAACGCTGTGGTTATCCAACATCTCCTTCGAGCAAAGGGCTTTTCAAGAGTCACTGCAAGGGAGATGTCTAGATATCTGCTAAGATTCTCTGCACCATGAGAAGTGGGTCATCTTCTAGGATTGGTGTTTTAGATAGAATATCTCTCCGGTCAGAGCCTCTTTGCTTGTAATTGCTGATTTCCTCCTCTTTCTTTTCTAGAAGAAGCACCTCATAACTGTCACAGTAAAGGGCTATTGCTTGGCTCTTAGCCAAGTCCTCAGACTGAAGGGCTTAGACTTTTACACCTCGTGAAAACTATCCATGCTCATGAGGAGTTTTGAACACTCTTGCCCTCCAAAGGAACTTCAGCCTCCTGAATGGGATGTCCTGAAGGTCATTAGATCTCAAGAGAGAGCCCCATACAGATTTCTCAAGGACATGTCAGATCATGATCTGTGTTCCTGCTTAACCTGATTTCATTGAAGAGGGTCAGAGAATTATGCAGCATTACATATGCAATTGGTCATATCCAAGGTTAGAAGGTCTCTTTTTCATTCGTTCTGCAGTTCGTGATAAAAACTCAGCACCCAGCGATTCTAAGTTTGAGACCTTCTCTAACTTTTCCCTTAAGGAAGCATCTAATAATGAGTCGATTTGCTGCTTCTTCTTGTGATGGTGTTGAGACACTACATTAAATGATTTTTGTGCTTCAGAAATGTGTACCAGAGATTTTTCCTAAGCTCTGGGAAGATTAAGATACTGATCTCCAAGAGCACCATCTCCTTCTGGCCTCTGAAAACCATCAGACACTCTTACACACCAGATGATGCACAAGAAGGCAACCCCTCGAGTGTGAGGGCACACAAAGGCAAAAGTATCAGCTCAGCCTTAGCCTTCAGGAAGAATCTGTTTATGGTGCAGGTCATGAGGGCTAGAATCTAGAAATGTCAGACGACCTTCACTGCCCACTACCTCGGGAACATACCCTCAGGTCCCACACCTTATCCTTGGGACCAGTGGTAGCTGCTCAGCATGTAGTGTAACAATCCCTGCTCCCTTACAGGATAAGTAGCATCACATCTGGATAGCGGTTGTGACATAAATCTAGAATCAGAGGTAAGAATAACTGACAATTTAACTGTCTTCTTCCTCTCTCCTGGGGTGAAGCAGTTATTCAGTTATGTTGCTGAACTAGATGCTAAATGCAGGTAAGCTATGCACCAGTGTGACTTTTCTTTGCAATTTGGTTTTGTATTTGAAGTGTTTCTCCCATCTTCTGAGCAAGGTGGATGTCCAACCCATTACATACACATTCATTAATCATGTAATGCATGTACATTGGACAACATATCCCATGGATGTTGATTCTTCATTGAGTTACCAATTTTTTTAATGGCCCGTAACTCCTTTTGCAATTCTGTGCACGAGAAATTAGGGGATTGACAGATGTCATAACATTTGCTCCACTTTAGGACTAAAATCACTGAGACTTCCTGGGTCCGTTAACCAAGCCATTTTTGGTAATAGGAATGTCCTCTTTCCTAAGGAGAAACCTCCTATTAAAAATCGAAGGTTTGTATTACGTGAAGGAATAAATCACCAATTTTAAAGTAATTTATATTTTTCTTAAACATACAAATCTGAGACCTTTAAGTTTGGTTTTGACTCAACCAACCCGTAGAGTCCTATAGTAGGCCAGAGTTCAAAGTAAGGGTTGCTCTATCTGTAGGGTGTTAAAGGTGTATGGTTACAATAAATACAAATTACTTTAAAATTTATAAGTTTTTTTTGTGTGTGTGTGTAACAAAGATGGAGTGATGAATTCGATGACGACTTGATACAAGATATAATCACAGTAAGGTGACAGGTATTATTCAAAATAAGCAGAAGGGAAACCATAAACGGATCGAAAATTGAAAGCTAAGAAAGATGGCAGAGGAAAACGGATTGAGCAATGAAAGAGTG
>NC_090730.1:113681688-113699188 GCF_036898095.1 Palaemon carinicauda | reverse complement strand
TTGTATGACTCTTAAAAATTTAGGTGTGATTCTCGACAGCAAATTTACTTTTAAGAAACACCTTACGTCTGTGTCTTCTTCAATTGCACAAAAAAATTGGCTTATTGAGAAAGTCTTTTAAGATTTTCGGTGATCGATCTACTCTGAAGAATTGTTTCAATTCTTTCATTCTACCTTGGTTCGAGTATTGTTCTCCTGCCTGGTCTTCAGCTGCTGATTCTCATCTTAATTTGTTGGACAGGAACTCTTGGTCTATTATATGTGTTCTGTAAGCATATATACAAAGAGGCAGAGAGTGAGAGAGTTTGATTGTAGGTATATGTATGTATGTCTGTGTCTGATCATTCATGTAAACAATTTTATCTAACTATAAGTTATTTCATTTGTTTTTTCGAACTCTAACGGTAACAGCTAAAACGTGCATTCTAGAAACTAAATTTTAATCAAACTTATTAAGAAATGTAAACAAGCAAAATTACTCACATCTGAATTTATAGTAGAAGAGAAGATCGAAGTGTCGTACTCAATGTATGGACAAGTTGGTAATCCGGTGAAGTAACCAGTGCCGTCGGAAATGTCTGCCGTTATGTCCATACTTATGTTGACCGGCACCTCCAGGCATTTGTTGTTGTAGTACGTACCGTTGGTACCACTGTTATTGCATAATGTATGGTTAGTGTCATTCTGATCTTTGAGTTATGACATTTTATTTGACGAGCTCATCTATCCCACAAGAAATAAGCATAAGGTTTGAATCCTAGTGTTTCAATGAATATTTGTTTATCAAAAAGCTTTGTATAAAATAAAAGAACTTATTCCCCATGAAATATGACGTTATCTTGAAAAGTTTTAAATGCAACTTATAGAACAACTAAGTTATAACCTCACCTGCTCATAATGAATATTACCTGGTATCGGTAATTTCATCTTATATTAAGCGTCTCGGAAAGCTCATTGCAAATAGAAAAATACATGTGGCATAACTACATGAATAAAGGTGAATGAATCTACCCTTAACTTACGTTTCCGGATCTCACCTTAGCAGTTGACTGTTCTGTTCTACCACACTTAACAAACTCTCCTTACCTGACGTTAAATAATACTGAACCATTGGCTAGAGGAGGAGTGGGAGAACAATGAAAGTCCATCGGTGCACTCACGAAAGGAGATCCAACCAAATGGACAGGTAGCTGGGCAGCAACTGTATTGGGTATAAAAATTCATTACATACTTGGAGTGAGGCATAAAGGACCATATATTTGGTCAGAATATACTTCCTAAAATTACCACCAACAACTTTCTTCTTTCGAATCGCCATGTTCCAAGCGGTGTAGATTTTTCAAGTGTTAGAATTAAATAGAAAGAAAAAATTTTTAATTTTTGCAATTAAATCAGTGTAGCATTTTTAGAATCACCAATGTATCCTACGTAATATGCTGTCTAAATTCTGTATGGCTCCATACTCAACCAGTGAAAAACTGCTGATTGGGGAGGGCACCTGTTTTTAAACGGATTCCCAACTGGTGCCACATCTCCACATAGAGGGGCGAAATCTGAAAAGAGGCCTCGTTAAGGTTTTAAAATAATTTTCTGTTACAAGCCGGCATCCACCATATATTGTTAGTATATGATGTCCTGCATTCAGTAAGGGTGGATGACACTTGAGATTTTTCCGAAAAGGGCCAAAATTAACCCTTTTTAGCGAATACGCTATTTGAAAAAAACGACGAAAACACTGAAGACTTGTTTATGAAAAACTCTGTAATTCGATCATCTTGTATGCTATACATGATTATGATACCTCATTTTGAAGCTTAGGATAGCACCTTTACAAAAAAAAAAAAAAAAATATGAAAGATTATGTAAATTGAGGGTCCTAATTAGGTCAAAGGTCAAGTGATCGCGTGATTACCAATTTTGATGTATATTCAATATTTTTGACCTCAAATATCATACTTTGCCTGCAAATATTTTTATAAGGATGGTTTTAATCTTAAGAGGACGTCCTTAGGCAGTTTTTAAAAGTAAAAGTGTCTTTTAACTCCTTTCTACCTAATATTTATGAGGGATCGAATTTCCACCCTTTTTGGAAAAATCCCTAAAATCGTTGAAAATCATGTTTTGAATACTTGTTGTGATATTAATTGCTATTGTTCTATTATAATCATTGTGTTTAGAATAGTACAGTGTATAAGGGGTGTTTTCAGTTGAAAAGGGTCAAAGGTCAAGTTCATTACGGATTACATAATTATCCAATATGATTACATAATTATCCAATATGATCAAGTTGCTTTAAAAGTCAAAATTGCTTTTCCACTGAGTTACTTGTATGCACACATAGGCAGTCATTTAAGTTCAACTACTTAACTTCTAACATATTCACTGACTAGCTAGTTTGTATCATCATCCTCTGCGTTTGTATTATTGTTACATAAGCCATCACAAGCACAAGCACTTGTGCAATTCTTCTGCCCCGCTCTCACACAACCGCATCTCTTGCCACAGCCAGTTGTGCATGAACAGGTCACTAACTCAGTGCAAGCTTTCGGAATAGGTGCTAATGTCATTAGTTCTGGCTTTATCATTCCATCTTCAAGTATCCAACCACTGTCTGTCGCATTAGGTAGCACGGGAGAATGGAGTCAAGGCTTTCTTCCAGACAAGGGCTTGGTAATTAGCGCGCCTTATATGTTTGTCAAGCGCATCTTTAGTTGGTGGAAGGGCGTCAAGGGTTTTCTTTCCCTGGACAAAGGTCTTTACTCTTGCTTCATTAATGAGATCGCAATCTTTTTCATAGAGCCTGCAAGCAAATCTTTCTGCACCTGATATTGCTTCTGGAGTCAGCTCCACAGACCCTAGCTGTTCCAAACTTTCAGGTTCCTGAATGAATACTTTCCACGCTGTTTTCTTTCCCTTTCCTGCAAATTGACTGACACTATCGCATCCTTTGATTGCATGAAAAGCTATAACGTTCTTTACAATCTCCTCGGGGAGTTTTATCTCATGTACTGGAAAGTATGGCCGTTTACCCATTTTACCTGTGTACATCCATATTTGTGCTGGTAGTCTGTCTCTGAAACCAAGTGCCAACACTAGCACATCTGTGTCTCTGCATTCCAATACCACTCTTGCATACCCATTGATACATGCATCTTCAGAATGAAGTATGAGACGAGTATCGGCCTCTTCTTGTGTCGATTTGAGGTGATCAATAGTCCGACTTGAGGATGACCACACCCCTGAGACATCTTCAAAGCCTCCAGCTAAAACAAGCTCGTACTCAGATGACAGCTCTCTTTCAGCTTTCTCAACAAGGGATCTGGATAGAAAAGCAGCTAGATCAGAATATTTGCAGCCAAACTCATAAAGGATTTCCAGTTGGGTGGAACTTATACAGCTTTTGAACTGATGACACGTCTAATTGGTCTTGCTTTTCCAGCTTGTTTCTTGTGTGTACCTGATTTTATTGAATTGTCAATGTACCGATCAAACAAGACATCAATCCGTGAGTATGTTGTACTAAAGCGGTTCAAGATGTTTGTGCAGAACACTTCACCTAGGTCACCAAAGGTTTTGACATTTTCTGGCTTTCCAATAACTTGTATTAGTGCTTGACCATCGATAAGCAGGCATGTTTTGGCTTCACTCAAGGGAAGTGTAACTGGGATCTCTATATCCTTTGCCAGCAAGTCCTGTAGCTGAGCTTTACCTGTTGTATGAAGTTGACGATTTGTTCCAGCAAATGCCCTTGGGACTGGGGATAGTTCATGCTGTAAGATACTGACTAAGTCTACCTCTCTCCCACTTTGTGAAGCAACGAACAGTCTGTGAATAAGATCACGGTCGGCTTTGACTTCCTTCTGTTTCCCACCTACTGAAGGAGCTTGAGTTTTGTACATGGAGCTGACGGCTGCAGTTTTTGTGCGGGCTATTTTTCCATAGAAGTCCTTTGACTTTTCAAGAAGTCTGGTGGCTACAAGGGATTCCAGAAGTGACATTCCGATTATTGGGGCTTTCATTATATCCCTTGTAAATTCTTCTGGAACAATGTCTTTTGTTGTCAGGCAAACTAGGTCCTCGTGATGTTCTTCACTGAATCTAAATACACCAAATCTTTTGAATTCTTCCATTATCTTCTGAACATCATCTTCGTCTCTTTTAAGGCGAGTAGGGCCAGACTCTAGGTGAAACCATTCATCATCGATATCATCATCTACATGGAGGTTAAACATTTTAAAGGTTGCCTCTGCCAATCTTGCCTTTTCATTGTACACCAGACACCATTTATCTCTTGCAGCATTCCGCTTTGTTATCCCAATGATTCCGCCGCTGACCTTTGACACCTTATTTACATGCTCGAAGGCCTGATCAATTGATACCTGCGAGAATTTCTTGTTTGTCCTTTTCACTGAAAATTTCCCTCTAACAAACTGATCATGAACATAAGGAGCAGAACTAGGTAGTTGTCTCATATCGGCCAAATACACTGGTCCTCATCTTGTGTAATTTGTATGGTTGTACAAAGCAAACCAAGGAAGCATCCTTGCAAATGAAGCTAGATGGGGTTCCCATATACCTTCTCTTTCAGCTCGGATGAAGTTCAAGAGGATAGAGACCATCTCCATATAGTTTATCCAGTACTGAAATGTTGGTTCATCAGCATGATGTCCTTGGAATTCCTTTAGAAGTGTTATGACGTCCATGTTCAATGAAACTAGTCTTTCATATGTCTTCTCAGAGTTGTCCGTGTTACACTCGCTGAATGCAGAAGCAATCTCATTCGCACATACCTTGATCTCTTCACTGATCATTTTACCATTTTCATCTGCCCATGTGTTGACGTGGTCCCACAAAATTCGCCAAAGAGCTTTTACCGTCAATTTGTGACCACGAACAGCCTTATTGTATGCTTTACCATCCATCATGTGGTTGGCTGTGTTTTCACCGAAAACACCACTTTCAACCCAGACATCCTTCAAGCCGGAATCCTCAAGGTGCTGCCCAATAACCTTCATGAAGTTCATTATGATGTGAAAACCTCCCAATCGAACTATCGTATCTTCATGTTTATCCTTTTTCTGCCATACAATCTCTTTAGCTTTACAATAGAGGGCCTGGTCAAATGATACTACTGTATACTTTTGTCCCAAGGACTCGGCAATGTATTTGCACTTTGACAGTACTGTATAAACTGTGTCAGGATCATCAGCAGGTGCAGGAATTATTGGCATGTACCCTACGTTGACTACAATTGAATGTACATTTGAGATGATCTGATTGAATCCAGTCTATGCAGGAACACTTTGATCTCCGTCTTCACAACCAGCAATGCGTGATTGAATCCAAGCTAAATCCTGGCACTTGGCATGTTTGATAGCTTCATTTTCGTCAGTCATTCTGTACCAGTCCAAATCAATTGTTGGTAACTAAGGAGAAGGTCGCCTGCTTTTAGTATAGCTGCTTGACAGGGTTTCGTGAAAGTCTGAAGGAATCGAATTGACAATAGATTATCCTTACCTAAGCAGGTATCGTCCACATTTGGCATGACCTCGCTATTCTTCTCCTGAAATGCTACCATCTGGGTGGCATTGAATTGTCCTTTACCATCAAGGGTTTCTTCAAAAATATTGATGTTGTCACCTGCAAATTGGACAAACTTACCCCGATTCAAATTTCGAGGAATAACAACATTATCATTGGCCTTATACCGATGAACATGACCTTTTACCCCTTTTTTAACTGCATGTACCCTTTATTCTACATCTCTAAGACTTTATTTTTAACACAAAGCTTCTTATATAGGCCTATATAATAACAGCAATTATTATCACAACAAAGTAGTCAGAACACGATTTTCAACGATTTTAGTGATTTCCCAAAAAAGGGTCGAAATTCAATCCCTCAAAAAATTTAGGTAAGAAGGAATTGATAGACCCTTTTACTTTTAAAAACTGCCTAAGGATGTCCTCTTAAGATTAAAACCATCTTTATAGAAATATATGCGGGCAAAGTATGATATGTGAGGTCAAGAATATTGAATACCCCCCAAAATAGGTAATCACGTGATCACGTGACCTTTGACCTTATCAGGACCCTTAATTTCCAAATCCTTCATATTTGTTTATTTCATTGTAAAGGTGTTATCATAAGCTACAAAATGAGGTATCATAATCATGTATAGCATACAAGATGGTTAAGTTACAGAGTGTTTCCTAAACGAGGCTTCAGCTTTTTCGTCGTTTTTTCAAATCGCGTATTCGCTAAAAAGGGTTAATTTTGGCCCTTTTTGGAAAAATCTCAAGTGTCATCCACCCTTACTGAATGCAGAACATCATATTCTAACAAAATATGGTGGATGCCGGCTTGTAACAGAAAATTATTTTGAAAAAGCAATTTTCAGGTTTCGCCCCTCTACTAACAGATCACTGGCTTGCCTTCTTTCTCCAAGCCCATTCCACCTTCTTATCCTCTCTCTCTCTCTCTCTCTCTCTCTCTCTCTCTCTCTCTCTCTCTCTCTGTCTGTATAAAATGGTGTAATTCCGAAACTGTATCTCAAATTATTCTAACTTTTGTTCTATATTACCATTGAGGTAAAATTCGAGGCATGTTTTCTGTATAGAGGGTTCCCCTCATTCTAAATATGGCACATGAGAGGGGGCATGCCTCCCACACACACGTGACAAACGTTGTACTACACACACTTTGACACCACATTCGTGATGAATAAAAAGAATATTCATGTAAAATGGGAGCTCGATTTTAATGAAGAAGGGAGAGGAGATACTATAGTGATAAGGAAGTGTTAGCTCATAAAAGCAGTGTCATTTCAGTAAGAGAAGGGTAAGGGAAGTAGGTAATGAGTTAAGAAAAGGGAATGTTTCGCACCAAGTGAGTGTATTGTGTGATGGTCTGTAAGGGTAAAACCCTGTCCACATGATTGAGCATGCCCGACGGGCAAACAGTAATATCAGTCCACAATAGTTAGTGAATATGAGGGTTGATGACGTCAGAAGCAGGAAAACTAAGGCAGGGATCTGGCAACACTATATGATGCCAGATCCCTGTCTATGGTTTTCCCTCTTCTGACGTCATTAACCCTTATTCTTACTAATTACTGTGGTCTGGTATCACTGTTTGCCCGTCGGGCATGCTCGATCGTGTGGACAGGGATTAAGAGAATTAGCGGTGTAGGAGGGAGAAGCCTATGATGATGTGTAATAAAAAAAATACAAAAGAAATGATGAAAGTAAAAAGTGAGCCATGTGGGTGGTCCGTTACATGAAGGTTGAAAGGGATGAGAAAGGTGCCTGATGGGGACGGGGTCTGTGAAGGGGAGGGGGAAGGCACAACCTGGGTGCGGTATTATGAATAAAAAGCGTAATAATTAATGAAAGGGAATCCGGATAATATTAGTTATAAAACCAGTAATATAAATATATGAATGAACGAGTGTTAGGAGGGATAAGCAGAGAAAATTGGTGAGAAAAATCAGAGAAGTAGAAGGAGAGACAGGGATTAATGTGGAGGGGTTGAAGAACGGGCCAGATATCTGTGGATGTATGGCACCAGTGGGAGAATCATGGTCATTTCTCGTTGCGTTGAGTATAGCAGTGCAGTGATTTCTTGAATTATCAGTGAGATTGAGCAGTGAAGTGTTTTCTAAGATCATTTGCATGTTCTGAACAGTCTAGTGTTTTCTAGAATTATCAGCATGATCCAATTAGAGTCATATTTTTTACATTCATCAGTTTGTCTTAAGCACTGCAATATTATTTCAAAGTTATCAGTGTGGTTCTAGCAATGTAGCGTTTTCTTATATAATTTGATTATCAGTTTGGCATAAGCATTGTAGTTTTTACTGACTCATATGTGTGATCTAAGCATTGTTGTGTTTTTAAAATATTCAGCATGGTGTCAGCAATTTAGCACATTCTGGAATTAAGGATATTTTTGTAATCATCAGTGTGGCCTAAGAAGTGTAGGCTAGTGATTTTTTTTTCTATAATTCTGTAGGCTGTTTGCATTACCTTTTATTCAGAATCATCTGCATTGGTAAGCAGTATAGTGTTTAGTATCATGAGTGTGGTCTAAGCTGTCTAGTGTTTTCTAGTAGGCTTTTCCTTCTTTTAACTTAAACAGTAAAATTTTTACATAATTACTGTCATGTTTTCTGGAATACCAAACATAAAGTGGGCGTAGTATTTACTTGAATCATCTGTGTAGTCTAAACTGTGTACTGTATAGGCTTAGTATTTTCTAATATCTTCAGCACGGTGTGTACAATGTAGCATGTTCTAGATTCTTCAGTGTAGTATGATCTGTCTAACGTTTTAGAGAATTGTCACTGTGGTTTAAATATCATCAGTATGCCTCAAACAAAGAAGTATTTTCTAAAATCATCAGTATGACTTAAGCTGCTTAGCTGTTTCTAGAATAATCTGTTTGGTTTAAGCAGCTTATTCTTAATAGAATCCTATGTGGTATAATCGGCCATGTTTTCAGGGCATCTCAACACAGCGTGTGCTGTATATTATCTTCTAAAACAATATATGTTGTCTGAACTGTTAGACTAGTGTTTTCTAGAAATATTAGATAGGTTTAAGCAAAATGATTTTTTTAAGTATCCTCTGTGCTGTATATGCAGTATCATGTTTTCTATGATAACCCTTGAGGTTCAAAGAGCGTGGGGTTTTCTAGAAACAATAAAGTGGTCTGTGTAAAATATTGAAGTCTTTTTTATTGAATCATAATTGTGATTTAAATGCTTGCGTGGCCAATGCAGCGTAGTCTCTTCCAGAAATATGGACATGATGTGAGTAGTGTAGCATTTTCTAAAATCATTAGTATAGACTAAGCAGTCTAGCCTCTTGTGTTATTCAAGTAGCACAGAGTTTTATAGAATTATCAGTAATATATTATAGTGCTTACTATAATCATCAGTATGATTTAACATTTGTAGATTTTTTTCTGTATTTGTATGTGGCCTAAACAGTGTCGTGTTCTCTGGAATCATCAGAGTGGTTTAAGCATTATAGTTTATTTTTATTATAGCTATGAAAGATTGTTTTAAACCTTTTATGTGATTGATTTAAATACCTGCTTTTTTGATAATACAGTTTTTGATTATCTTTGAATCAATTATCAATACCATGTTTGCTGACATTTATTCCTTTCCCAGACCAAAATACCACAGGCCTACGCTTCTACAGCTTCTTTTTCAACGAATAGTTTTTATGAACAATTTGGCAGAAACTTTTCTTAAAAACATCGCATCATTTATAATACCAACCCGCCTAGAAAAACGAAGTACCTATCCATAATCAGATTCGTCTCACATCACATGTGTGTATGTGGATCATTAATTTTAGCACTAATTTTCTCCTCTTTGTGTTCAAATTAACTTTACAAAGACTGATCATTTTAAATTGTTCCATCTTTTATATGTCTTTCCATTCCATGCCTGGTACTTAGAAGGGCATTTGTCAATATCTGCAAAATCTCTCTCTCTCTCTCTCTCTCTCTCTCTCTCTCTCTCTCTCTCTCTCTCTCTCTCTCTCTATAGGACTTGCTACAGCATTTTCGTGAAGGTTGCTATTTCCTTTAAATCCGATAAAATGAATTCTGAAAGATATATTCTATATCAGTTGTCATACTCTTTGTTTCAATTTTCAAACGTAATGTATGGTACAAATACTTTTATACTAGGTTCATCTCTCTCTCTCTCTCTCTCTCTCTCTCTCTCTCTCTCTCTCTCTCTCTCTCTCTCTCTCTCTCTCTGCTAACCAATTCGTTCTGGTTCTAAACTTTCATCAAAAGTTTCAAATTATACAATTTGACAATCACAATGCTTCATTATCTTTAGCTGGAAGCTCAAACAAGGACAGAATATATAATACACACACGTACACACACACACACACACACACACACACACACACACACATATATATATATATATATATATATATATATATATATATATATATATATATATATATATATATATATATATATATATATATATATTCAACTATTCATAAACGGTATTCTTGTTCTATTTTCGATGTTGATCCGTATGTTTTACATACAGTATGCATGTCCTGAGAGAAAAAATAAATATCTTTAATTAGAAAATCTCGAAAATTGTTATTTTCTATTATGAAAATAGTTCATAGTGCCACCTTTTATAGATATGATATATGGCTTAGATTCTATTCAGTCATTCAAATGACTCCAAAATCTTTCTTTTGTGGAAAGCTTACTACAGTAGGATATCAACTTGTAAATCTCTCCACATAACAATATTGTTAAACTACTTTTTATTTCACAATATATTCGAACCCCCCGCAAAAAGTATAAAAAAAAAGAATTGGGAGATGAAGAAGAAGAATTAATGGTATTCCAATATACGAGTATAAGGGTGGGTGAGTGTGTAGGCGTGTGTATGTATGAGAGAGTGGAGAGTTCGTAGAAGCACATGCAAAAGCGAAAAGATAATGATGTAGTCAAAGAAAAACATTAAAACATGAAAAGAGTAATTGATGTTACACTACTTACATGTGTGTGTGTGAGAGAGAGAGAGAGAGAGAGAGAGAGAGAGAGAGAGAGAGAGAGAGAGAGAGAGAGAGAGAGAGAGAGAGAGAGAGTAGCTGTAATTTTTCTTGAAGAAGACGAGCACTTTCACTCCAAGGTCAATTTGATCCCTTTAAGTGGAGGTTACAATGAGTGAAGGGGCACCACTGATGTTCTCGACTTGCATGATACGCAAGAGATTATCAGAAATTTCAAGTGTGGACTTTTGGAATATGTTATTTGAGAGAGAGAGAGAGAGAGAGAGAGAGAGAGAGAGAGAGAGAGAGAGAGAGAGAGAGAGATTATCATTCTGATTCGCTTTTCAGTAATAAAGTCATATATAATGTAAGCCAATTCAGAGACTGGCAAAAAAAGATAAATTGAATCAAACTGCTTGTCTGTAATTTGTCCTCTAAAACTACCAGTTTTTATCATCCAAATATGTTGGAAATGTTTCCTTTAATTATCCAATAGTCTTTTATGTAAATATACAAAGAGACAAAACCCACACAAAATATCTATAAGATCCTTTGGAAAGGAAATTCTTTTGCTAAAAACATGTTTTTTTTTATCAATCATCCAATGAAATAAACTAATTTTTTTTTTTTTTTTTTCAAATAAGCGTTATACTTTTGACGAACATATCAAACCAAGCTATAGCTGTCAAAGTCTTTACGGGAAAAATAATAAGGATTACTTTAAAATGCACTGTAAAATAATATGAAAGAAAAACCAAAAAATTCTTACTTACCAAGGATAGTTGTCAAAATGATAGGCACCTGCCATCGCCCAAAACCGATGGAAGTCAGAAGAACGTCGAAGTTATCATCGTTGTCGTCCATTTTCTTGTTTTCTGTGTGGATATATATATATATATATATATATATATATATATATATATATATATATATATATATATATATATATATATATTAATACATATATATATATATATATATATATATATATATATATATGTATATTCTTATGAAGCTGGTCTAGTGTAAAGTAAATACTTTAGTTTATTCATGTATTTTAGTTATGTTTTCATATATGCATTGCAGAGGTGAATAGCCATTCCATAAGATGAATTCCTCTCGTGTAGACGTAAGTTTTGTATGCAAGTTACGTAAGACTTTCATCGTTAATTTCATTATATTCTTTATTTAAGCCATTATATGTAAATTTACGTTATTTTTAAGAATTAAGTTTTAACTTCATATATTTTGTCATGAAGTCTTACGTAACCTGTTAAGAGTGTTATATGATCCATGCGAGGTATGAACAAGGGCTTATGTAGATGGTTTTTATATTTTCATGAGGTATTGCGTCATGTTTGTGAGAAAATACGCAATTCATATATTTACCACGTGTTTTGGAAGGTTCTCGAGAACTCCAGTGTTAGATTTTGTCTATTTTGTATTTCTGAGGAGCTAGCTGAGAGAATTTCTCGTCTTGCGGTTGCGTTGGTACGCGTCCGAGAATAATTTTTGGCAATCCTTAGGCCACCCCCAAGCTTCCAGACCTTGGACCTAGAATATTCTAGAAGTAGCTAATTCATATATAAGTGCCCCAAGGGATGCGTGGGGCAGAAGAAAAACAGCTGTCTTGTGAAAGCAACAAAATTTAATCCCTCTCTCTCTTCATATGTCTCTAGTGTGTCCTCTCCAAAGTGATTCTGTGCCCCAACATAATTTGTGTGTTGAAACAATACAAAAGAGGTTAAAGGTGATAATTTATTGTGTTGTGGTGAGTGTTGACATTGTGTAAATCTTTGTAACTGACCCAGCAAGATTTTTGAAAATATGTGTAGTAAGTTTATCAGTTATTCTATGTAAGTTCTTTAAGAGTTTAAGCATTAGAGTGTAATTATTTCTATTGTCTTAGGCTAAGGTTTCATTCAGATTTAATATTTCAAGTCAAGTGATTATATAATTTTCAGAGTGTAATTATTTCTTTTGTCTTGATCTAAGTTTTGTTCAGACTTAATATTTCGAGTGATTTATTCTTTTATGTAAATCCTTTTCAAGGTGTTGTAATTTATATAGAGTATATTTATTTTTGTAGAGTGTATTATTTCAATCACCAGTGCTTATTTCATACTCGCTCGTATCCTGTTAATGAATCGAAGTCAGAAGTTGTTTGAATAGATCGTAATAACAATTATGCAGTTTTGTTTTGAGTGTACTTAAGAGACCTTTGGATATTCAGTGTTTTATATATTGCTGTCTTAGAGTTCTATAATAGTCTCAGAGTTCAGGTATTAATATTTTCAAGTGTAACAGATTTAATGTAAAAACAAAAAGGTGAGTTGGGAACTCGAGAGGGTTGTGTAGAGAAGTATACTATTTCTCCAGTGCGCAGGGTTATAACTTTTAGATTGTCAATACAGAAACACGCAGTGCTAAAGAAAATAAGTTTTTGAAATAGATCATATTTCTCTCCTTATTTATTTATTGATGAAGTAACAAAGAAAATAAATGATGTTATCAATATTCCCTGTGGCCATGACAACCAGCGTTTATTAGGCTCTATATGTGTTAATTGCCTTATAACTATATATATATATAACTATAACTATAAAAAAACTCTAGGAAGTAGCAGCAGACATGAATAAGTTATATCACCTCCTAAATGGTGTAATGCGAAATGTAAATGAAAAAAGTCCAACAGATGGGTATAGCGACCAAGGTCATTTACAGATATTCAATATCAGATTGGTGCTTTACCAGACACTCAGATAAAATCAACGAGGTTCTATAATATAACAAGAGATGAAGTCACTAAGGTTGGCCTGGGCACTAGCCACCTGCTGAGATGCTACCGCTAGAGAGTTATGGGGTCTTTTGACTGGCCAGATGGTACTACATTGGATCCTTCTCTCCAGTTACGGTTCACTTTCCCTTTGCCTACACACATCCACACTGAATAGTCTGGTCTATTCTTTACATATTGTCCTCTGTCCTGAGACACCTGACAACACATATTACCAAATAATTCTTCTTCACTCAAGGGGTTACTGCACTAATTGTTCAGTGGCCACTTTCCTCTTGGTAAGGGTAGAAGAGACTCTTTAGCTATGGTAAGCAGTTCTTCTAGGAGAAGAATACTCCAAAATCAAACCATTGTTCTCTAGTCTAGGGTAGTGCCATGGCCTCTATACCACGGTCTTCCACTGTTTTGGGTTAGAGTTCTTTTACCTGAGGGTACACTCGAGCACAATTTTTTATCTTATTTCTCTTCCTCTTGTTTTATTAAAGTTTTTATAGTTTATATAGGAGATATTTATTTTTATGTTGTTACTCTTCTTAGAATATTCTATTTTCTTTTGTTCCTTTCTTCACTAGGCTATTTTCCCTGTTGGAACCTCTGGGCTTATAGCATCCTGCTTTTCCAACTAGGGTTGTAGCTTAGCTAGTAATAATAATAATAATAATGATAATAATAATAATAATAATAATAATAATAATCATAATAATAATAATAATAATAATAATAATAATAATAATAATAATAGTAATAATAATAATAATAATAATAATAATAATAATAATAATAATATTCAGGGGACAAATAAAACAAATTGTGCTATTGCCCTAATGCTAATATCTGGAGTAACTGGACTAGAAAACTTTTCCAGTCTTCCAACATTTATTACAAGAATAGTAGATACTAGGACCTATAAGTGTAAATATCCTAAATCTCACTAATACGATGCCCTTTCTCATCAAGCCTGAAACATGCACCTGATGGCTAATGCCCAACTACACTTTTCATATCTTGCTTTCCCACACCTAAACTCTTCTCTTGACGGCCATTACCTAACCTACCGTGCTGAGCACTAACACTGCTATCTCTCGTAAGTAGTTTTTCATGCCTAATCCTTTAATTTGTTCGTACAGGTCTTCCAACATTACTCACTCTAATGCTCCCATCTACTACACTATCACCTATCCTCATTATCCCTCTTAGAGCAGCATGTCTAAAACTACCGAATTCTGGCACATTTTCCTCCATTCCAGTTTTTACAACCACAGATATCCGGTTTTTTTTTTCCTACACCTATCCAACTCATAATCCTCAACTGTGAAATATCATTCCATGTGAATCCCTTTCTCGTTCACCTCATTTTCTTTATCCGTTTCAAATTAACAAACTCAGACAGGTTCTTAGGTACCGTAGCCAAAAATTTCTTCAAAAGTACCTTATTCTCATTTATGCCTTCGTCCCCATACTTCTTCCTAGCTAAAGTTTCTATACGACATACATAATTAGATATTGCCTCACCCACATTCATTCTCACCCCCATCAAACTCATTTCCCTTCATGTGTTTTGCCTGTTGTATTATTCCATTTTCTACACTAACATACTCAACATCCACTACACTCATTACCACCCCATACATCTTTAACAAATATCCTGCCAAATTCTCTCTTAATTCTCTAGCTCTAACTCTCTGGCTGTCACCATACTTAGCCTGGCAATACATTTCATACTCCCTGAAAAAAGTCATGTACATCCCTACTACTATGTTCATTAAATCTTTCACACCTGTGTATCTCTTTCATAAATGCTTTCTTGCATACTTCTTCAAGTCCATTCTCTCTATTATATTCACTGCTAAATTCCTTCATGTATCCTTCTTCCTCATTCAAATTTACTGAAGATATTTTACACTTAAATTCCTATCCCTAGCTATACTTTTCTTACCATTTTCTTACTTACCACTTTCTCCCATTCATTATCATCCTCACTCCCATCCTGACCGTTTTTCTTTTCTTCTTCACATCACTTTTATCTTTCCTCTCCTCCTTCCTCTCACCTTTCTATTCATCCTTATTGTGCTTAACCCCTTTACCTTCAATGCCATTAATACTTTGATCCCCATCCTCACTTACCTTGGTCTTTTCTTCCACTATCAAACATTTGCTCGAAGCAGAGACCATTCCTCCTACTGCACCTTCACCCATGAACTTTTACGTCATCTCAGTTACTTATCCCGTCATTATTTCCATTAATTTTTCCATTAGTTCCTCCATTCATTCCTCTTTCCATTCCTCAATTCTTTCCTAACTCCCTATTATCCTTATCTCTACACCTTCTTCCACTCTTTCAACAATTCCATTAAGTTTTCTCAGTTCCTTTCGCATCTCCTCATCCTCCCAACTCAACCTCTTATTCTCTGCCAACGACTTCTTTTTCTCTAATAACAACTGTTCTTCTTGTTCCTTACACAACAGTAGTTCTTCACGTAATTCTTCCATTTTTCATTCACAATCCTAATTCTTACTTCCTTATATCCGACATTCCAGTCTTTTCCACCCTACCTGCCCCTGTTCGAGTCCCAAAATATTGTAGTGGGAAGTAATAAAACAAACCCACCAGGTTTGAGAAAGTGGTTAACTATTTTCGGTGTGGTATGACTAGACATATAGCAAGTGGATGTCGGAATAGTCGTGCAAATGTGATTTGCGGCAATGGTGGTAAGGATGGGCTTCTTTATACCAGGATGTGTAAAGGTATAGAGAATGCTGTCCAGATGGGCACGTTGCAAGTGTATGTAGGAAGAAGGGATTAAGTCAGTTAGGATGTTTGGAAAACTAATTAGTTAGATGGTTTGGCTGGGTAAATTCTGTGAGTGGAGTGAATAGGACCAATCTTCGTGAGAATGTGATGAATATATCTTTGAAAATGGATAGGTATGAACCTAGTATGTGTGAGAAGCTAGTACTGGAAAATAAGCAATTGGTGTTAGTTGAGTATAGGTAAAAGAAGCACATGCAAACATTTAGTAAGGATAAAGCACAGGGAAAATTTATAGGTATAGGTGAGAATCAGAATAGGCATGGGAAGGGTGTAAATGTGTCGAATGTTCGACTCAACAGAATCAGTTCTGCTGTTATTAGTCGTCTGATGACGTCACATGAAAGGTCTCTTATCATTTTATATTTTGTTTCTTTGATTTCCAATATATTTAATATTTGAAATATATATTTATTTCAATATTGGAATTTTTCATTATTGAAACATTATAAAGATGTTTCTTATTTCATTAAAATTATCCATTTCTCCAGCAAACAAGTTTCTTTTGTTTGGAAGTTGTGTTCGGAGTTCTGACTCGACTTCAACTTAATTGCATAGAGAATAACTGGTTATTGAAGATATTTATTAATAATTTAATTATTGCTTTATTATATTATTATTCATTTTGTTTTTCATCTAGAAATGTCCCCCCTGTTAACTACCTTATGTTCAAGTATTTATTTCATCATTGTATTAACATACGAACATTGTCTTAAGAGTTAAGGTTAAGGTTTGGCAGTAATTCCGACAATTTTGTCTTCTTATGATCGTGGCCGGGAGAACATCTCAACTTATGGTCACCTGTTGTCGCAGGGTTTTTTCGTAGTGAATACACGCAACATTTATTTTATTAACGTTAGTGGGTAGGTGAGTATGTTGTGACGGGCCTATTCGGTATAGTCATCTATTCCAGTTGATAGCATAGTGTCCTTGGTTCTGTTGTAGTTTATTACAAGGTAATGTAACCAGGGGAAAAACTACTTATATTCTATAGAGAAAGGTCCGTTCTCTTCGAAAATGACACTTGTTCCTGTCGGAAATGAATAGTTTCAGAAATATATATATATATATATATATATATATATATATATATATATATATATATATATATATATATATATATATATATATATATATATATATATATATATATGTGCGGTTGAAATGAAGGTAAAATTCAGTTAAATCACGCTATTTGCTACAGGAAAACATATTTTCTGTTCGAAATAATACCCTGTAGACTTTTAAAACTCTACCGTAGCCTGATTTAGGCTATACGGCACGGTACGGTTGCCTAGCATCTAAGTTCATATATGATCGTTTGATCCTTGGTTAGGTTAAAAC
>NC_090730.1:113676688-113679188 GCF_036898095.1 Palaemon carinicauda | reverse complement strand
ATGGAAAAGTTATCCTCCATCTTATCCGAGTAACATTAATTCTTTTTATTTCATTGTGTAGTTTGAATTATCCAGCTTTCCTCCACAGTAAATGTGTGAATGTGGATGTTAGATAAATGTATTGATACAGATGAAACGTAGCCGAGTATGAAAGATTTATAGTATGTGCAGTGGTTTTTATTAGATTATACAAAAGAAAATATGAAAACGTGAGACAGAGAGATAGGACAATGATACGTATGTTAAATGATTCATTTGATAGTAGAAAATGGTTTTGATGAAATGCATGAATTGCTAATAGAAATAAGTGTGATATTAGGATCAGAGGATAATGCGGTAGATGGAATAATGCAAGATATATTAGATGATAGGAGTGTAGATTGGAATTGTATTTAAGGGTGTGGAAGGATTTGGAAAAGTAAATTGGAAGGAATGTGTTGGATTGATTTTTGTTTTTGTCATTGTTTGGAGAGAGAGAGAGAGAGAGAGAGAGAGAGAGAGAGAGAGAGAGAGAGAGAGAGAGAGAGAGAGAGAGACAGGGGGTGGGGGTAGTTAGTGTAATTATTATTTGTAGCGATAAAAGTTGTTGGAATAATTGAAGGTTGTTTGTTTAAATTTTATATAGGCTAAGGCCGTAGCGAATGTCTTGAGCGATTTTTTTCTTCTTTTTTTTTTACAGCAAAAGGTGGTGTCTTTATTTGATAGCTAGATTTTTGTACTCATTATCATATTTAAAATGATAGTTGGAAGTGTTGTGGTCTACTTAACAGTAAGTACAATATTCTTTATCTTTACTTGGAGTGGTTGAGTATGATAGAATCAGTTTTATTAAATATTTCTTTTATTACCGGGTAATTGTTTAGTAAGCTAGGGGTGTTCGTTTTTTTTTTTTTTTTCAGGCTGTAATTCTTCCTTTGGAAAATCTGGGTTTGAATGCAGATGACTGATTTTGGCCTTACTTTCCTTTCCTTACTGGGCTATTTTTTCCTGTTTGGGACCCTAGGCTTATAGCATCCTGCTTTTCCAACTAGGGTTGTAGCTTAGCATTTAATAATGATAATGGTTCCCTAATGGGGGTCCCTGTACCACAAGGGGTCCATGACGTTTGAGTATGGAGTCCGTGAGACCTTTTGTAAAATCACAAAGATATTTAAAATATAAATACGTGGATAAATAAATGATAACGAAACAACAACACCAACAACAATTGTTCAGTATCATTATCAGTATCAATATTAAGTGTTATAGTTTCATGCTAGAATACGAATACTTGAATGATAATTGGGTAAATATACTCTAATTACTAGCTAAACTGGAATTCGCTATAAGAAATGGACGGTGCTGGCTAGTTTGGTATTTTTCTCTATATGTTTAATAGGGGCTGGGGCATAATAACTTGCGTATCGGTCGGTTAAATGTGAAGTATGTTTTTCACTCTAAGTCCATTGTTTACATCTGAGAGACTGGCACATGCTTGGTTTCTGTGCGTTTACAATGGCGTACTGCCAGGTGGTTTTTTAAACCAATTAACAGCTTACAAGTACTTCTTCCTAAGTTCCCGGATGTTGTTCTACAGCAGCCATTTTTTCCCACCTTCCCTTCATTTTCAACTTCACCGCCATCACATAAAGATGTCCCCAGGAGGGAACTTGAGTGAAGTGCGTTAATCTATTTCGAAATTTGGTATGATTTCACTTGTGTCGGCAATTGATTATGATGGAAATGCTCTTCGTTTAGTGTAAAGCCATTGTTACTCATCTGAAATTAAAAATTAAGCGAAAAATTATGCCTCTAAGGTCCGATTCTGATTTCATTTTTAGGGAAGACAAACCCTTTTTCTATTGCAAAGCTGCTGTAATTATCAAGAATAAAAGACGGTGTCAAGGATAAGGTAAGAAATTATTTGTGATTTACTTTATCAAAATGTAAGGATTTGTTTGAGATTTACTTTTAGTTTGTGACCTGGGAAGGGTTTGTGACCTGGGAAGTGGCGTCCCGGGGGCGAAATTTTTTTTCCCAAACAGGTCTGCAGATTGAGGCGGGGCTTCGTGCGCAGAAAACAGATTATAAGGGTAACTTCTTTATTACAGCTGCGTTAAGATTTGATGGGTAACTAGCACATTAAAGTTATGATCAGTAACTGCGTTCCTAAAGAGCTGAAATGTTTATAGATAGCTTAATAATAATAATAATAATAATAATAATAATAATAATAATAATAATAACGATGATGATGATGATGAGGATGATTATTACACACACACACAAACAAACACACACACACAAACACACACATATATATATATATATATATATATATATATATATATATATATATATATATATATATATATATATATATATATATATATATATATATATATCTATATATATATATATATATATATATATATATATATATATATATATATATATATATATATATATATATAACATGATTTGCTTAGGAAAACTAAATGTTACTGAAATAACTTAATTT
>NC_090730.1:113656688-113659188 GCF_036898095.1 Palaemon carinicauda | reverse complement strand
GATAGCAAGGGTGGAGGTCTAGCCACGTTTAGGTCGAAGACCTTGTGGCAGCCCCACAGAGATTTTTTACGGCCCCCTTGGTGGTTTGCTGAGTCTCTTAAGGAATACAGGCAATGAGGCTGGATAATTTTGAAATCAGAGGTCATAATTAAGGTACGTTCTTCTCCTTTTTTCTTTCTCTCTTCTCCCTCAAGAGTTGGTCAAAGACAGGTTTTGGTGTCTTAATCAGCAAGAAATTTTCTGCATGCTTTTTCTCTAACCGAACTAACAACAGTAGGAGCCAGGCTTTGCTACTTTTGGCGAGCCTGGGAGAGGAGAGGAGCAGACCTTTGGTCCGTGTTTTTACTAAGGATGGATGCGAAATCTTTTTCCTAGTGAATCCTCCTTTGTTAGTTACTCCGATAAGACTTTTCTGCCTAACCGACTTTGCAACTTCAATGTGTCTCTTTTGGGAGAGGGAGTCTTTTGTCCGGTCCTGGACATAAATGCTCTTTACGCCTTCAGTCAGAAGTCAAAGTTCTCCATGGAGACATCAAAATCTTTGGAGAAGAGGGGAGCAGACCTTTGGTCAGTACTTCTTCTGAAGGAGGATTACTTTTTCCTTTTATAGGGAAACCTCCTTGAGTTTTTAGCTACAACGATTCTCTCTCCCAGTTCTAGAGAGGAGTCTTAAGTGGCAGGCTATGCAATCAAACTTTATCTGAGGTTTGTTTACAAGAAAGAACGGGTGTAGAATGGGTCAGTTTCGGGCCGTGTATTTTGTTCTCAGCTCCGCCCATCTTATGTTCACGTAACTTTTGCTTAATGTAGCAGAATACTACACTCTAGAGAAATCAGAGCGTCCCTGTATCTGGATTTTTAGATAACATTGAGCCTATCAAATAATTAGGTCTTCCTGTCAACAAGAAGTCTCTCTTCTGACACCAGGACGCTCCGCACCACGTCTTTTAGAACGTTCAGCGTCTCCCTCTGTTAACCTCTCGGCTCCACGTCTTACAGGCTCCACGTCTTACAGGACTTTTGGCACCACGTCTTACAGGACTATCAGCACCACGTCTTACAGGACTACCAGCACCACGTCTTTCAGGACGATCGGCGCCTCGTCTTTCAGGATGCTCGACGTCGAAGTTCTAGCATGAGGCATGACTTTGAACATGAGAATCTAGGACTTCGTGATGACACTAGTCGAATCGTGTGTCGAGATCAAGGACGCCTTCGTTCTGATCTCTTGGATCTAGAAAGGAGGTTTGTTGTAGGGCAAGAAATATCAGGGCAAACATGCTCAGCAGGAAGAGACTTGTTTTTCCCTCAGAATGGTCTCTCAACCCGCAAGTCTGTCAGTCTCTGGATGTTGTGGGGCAGACCTGTAACAGACCTTTTTTGCCTCCAACTGTAAGAAGAGGATCCCTTACTGCTGCTCCCTAGTCCCGGACGAGGAAGCTGTAGCAGTGGACTCCTTCTTGATGGATTGGACGGGGGTGGACATGTTTGCGTTGCCCCCGTTCGAGATCATCACTCTGGTCTTCAGGAAATTCGCTCTCCTCGATTCGGGGCGAATGATCCTAGCGGCTCCATTCCGGCCTGCTAGGGAATGGTTTTCGGAAGTGATGGGCATGTTGATGGACTTCCCAAGAAGACTTCGGCAAGTCCAGATCTTCTCAAACAGCCCCACTTCGAGAGGTATCATCTAACCCCCCTTGCTCTCAACTGACTTCCTTCAGACTGACTAGAAGCTTGTCAGATCTCGAGGCTTTTTGGCACAAGCGACGAAATCTATCGCCAGAGCAAGGAGGATCTCTTCACAAAGAGTCTACCAATCTAGGTGAGAGACCTTTAGAGCTTGGTGCAGGCGGCACAAGTTTTCCTCATCCACTACCTCTCTGAGCCAGATTGCAGACTACTTCTTGTACCTCAGACAGGATGCTAAAGCTGGCTGTATCTACCATCAATGGATACAGCAGTATGCTCTTGGCCGTCTTTAGGCATAGAGGCCTAGAGTTGTCCCAAAATAAAGATTAGCAGGACCTCATTGGGTCTTTTCAGATGACGTAATAGGTACTCTTAAACCTGGATGTGGTGTTTAAGTTTCTGTGCTCCAAGAAATTTGAACCTATCTCGCCAGCCTGTCTTCGAGTTATAACGAAGAAAACCCTCTTCCTTATGACTCTAGCGAATGCCAAAAGGTCAGCGAAGTCCAGGCGATTGGGAAGAGGGTGAGCTTCAATTAGGATAGGGCAGTTTGTGCCTTAAGGTTCATCTTTCTCGTAAAGAGCGAGAACCCTTCGTAACCCTGTCCTACGGCGTTTGATGTCATTAACCTCACAAACCTAGTGGGTCGAGAGAAGGAAAGACTCTTCTGCCAAGTTAGGTCCCTCAAAGTTGTTTTTGGCTCACACTATGAACGTGAGCTGTGCATCCAACTTGTTATGGTGTTCTGTGAAAGATCCGCCAAAAACCCGTCTAAGAATGTTTTGTCCTTTTTCCTGAGGGAGAAAATTAG
>NC_090730.1:113586688-113649188 GCF_036898095.1 Palaemon carinicauda | reverse complement strand
TCATATACATATGTATATTATATATAGATATTATATATTTATAGATACATATATATATATATATATATATATATATATATATATATATATATATATATATATATATATATATATATATATTATATATATATTATATATATACATACATATATTACATATATATTTAATATATTATATATAATATATATATATATATATATATATATATATATTATATATGTGCATGTATGCATGCATATAGATAGATAGATAGATAGGTCGATAGATATGCATATATACACTGTATATAACATCCATGAAATACAGATGAAATTATTTTGTACCTAAAAAGCAATGTATTAAAGAGGAGCAATTAACTCCTTAGATTTCTATTTTTCACGATTAGTCTTACTGTATACAGTCCTAACGCATCTAATCACTTCTAACAAGTAAATGCTTTAATAAGTTTGCAGAATGTTAGTGGAAAACATCATTCTGACAGAAATCCACAGAAAAGTTCTTAATTACTCAAATGATGACGTGCATTGGCTAGATATACAAAGCCAGCGCTGATATCAATAACAAATATATTGTACTAGATCGTTCTAATGCCTTTGTGAACTATACTAAATTTTTTTTAATGAGGCGCATCTGCACCGACTAGCAGCGGTGCTCTTTTAGCTCGGAAAAGTTTATTGCTCTCTGATTGGTTAGAATTATCTTGTCCAACCAATCAGCGATGAGGAAACTTTTCCGAGCAAAAGGGGCACCTCTGCGAGTCTCTGCAAATCTGCCTCGCTAAAAAGAATTATCTTTAGAATATTCATTAACTCAAAACATTTAACACAATAAAAAAAATCCTCGTGAAAAAGCATTATGTACGATTCTTTTAACTATTGCACAATAAACAGCAATATTTTTGTATCTCGTGAAACTAACAAATTCAATTATATACTCCAAGCCTCCAATTAATTAATTAAAAAAAAAAATTACTATAAGTTCGGAATGTCTACAAAAATGAGAGAGACTCGGCTTTAGAGATGAAATGGGAGTTCGCATAATTCACGTCTTGAAACTTAATATCCATTCCTACTAGACAGGCCTATATAGAGTCATCATCATATCCCGTCTGGGTGGTGGTTAACCAACCTACCGGTTTTGAGATTCGAAGGCGAAACGCTCTCTCCCTCTCTCTGTTCACCAAAGATGATTATCTCGAAAAAGAGCAGTTTAGCTGAGGAGATCCAATGAAATTTAACATTAATACTTCGCTATTCCTCCACTATGCAATCGCTTCAAATATTTTAATGAGTGTTAGAAATATAGCTAAAACAACATATAAAATCACGCGCTGCTTATAAGATTCACTATCACAGTAGCTGCTCACTAGTACAAATTCAACCAACTTCAGTGAGTGCTATACACCAGAAAACTGATTCCCGTTTGCAGCGAATAAAATCTCTCTCTCTCTCTCTCTCTCTCTCTCTCTCTCTCTCTCTCTCTCTCTCTCTCTCTCTCTCTCTCTCTCTCTCTCTCTCTCCAATGAATCATATTTAAACATAGGCTAGCGTGAATAACCCCTTGAAGAATAAAGCCATTAGGTGTTTTATGACTAAACGCAATTTTCTCATTGTACCCTGTCACATTATTTTCTTTCATTCGTCATCTACTAAATATGTAGTGCACATTTTCTCTTTCATTCGTCAACTAAATGTCTAGTGCATATATAATTCATTCACATTTTCAAAATTTGAAATGGTACCAACACTTCCAAATGGAAAAGTTAATATTTTTTTATATATTTCATTATCTTCTCTACATATTGTTCCTCGTATCATAATAGATTTTACCCACCTTTGAGCTTATAAAAACTTGGCTTTTGTTAAGTGAATCCCAATGGAGACCTAATTATCTTAGATTAAAAGTGTGGAAAATCATCTATTTCATTATTTTCAATGATCAATCTAGAATATTTTGTGCTTACTTTTTTATTTTCTTATTTAATATCGGGAAAAGGAAAATTTATCATAGAAATCTTTTGTAATTCAAGTTTTTTTAAGCTAACGCGACGAGTGCATGTACTTTTAAACAACACTTTCGCTCTCAACAAAGAAGGATAAGCTGAGTATGATATATCATAATGTTGAACAGAGAACAAACCCTTAACCCTTAAGGGACGGACTAGTTTTTAGATACCATCGTTTTTTAATAGCCTACCGATTACTGTGATATTTAGGTAAACCAAATTAATAGTACCCGCATTTGAGCTGAACTAATTCAGGAATCTGTGAAGATCGGTTTTTTTTTTTTTTTTTTTTGTTTTTTTTTTTTTTTTGAATCACAGTTCAATATAGAGGCTGTTTTGTTTATTTACATCTGATCATTCTTGAGCTGGCAGACCAATGTCTTCCATCTCCAATCTGCAGTGGACAGCTTAGTGATGAATAACAGATCAAACCCCAGACACGAATACAACAACCTCATCTCGGGATCCCAGTCCCCAGGGGCGTGGAACAACTGCCCAAGATTGGCTAGCAGTTATGTCCCGCTGCAAGAGGCTAAATTCTCTAGATAAACAGGCGACCTTTGGAAAGTGAACCTCGTAACGCACAGTGTCAGAGCCCTGTCTAGGGAAGATCTTGCTGTGTTACTAGAAGATCTGAAATTAATAAATTTGGGTTATAATACAATTGAGTGAAATTAGAAGAACTGCGGAATCCTATATAGAGTTGAAAAAGTCACATAATTTGCTTCAGAGGACATAAAAATAACAAAGAAAAGGGAGTGGGTTTTCTTATTAATAAAAATCTTACAGGTAACGTAGAAGAAATTTACATTTCTGAGTAACTTCAATGCTAAAGTAGGTCAAAAGTACAGTATTGTGCCTTATGGTGGCCATACTGTGTAGTTTTGTACCTTATGGTGACCATACTGTGTACTATTGTACCTTATGGTGACCATACTGTGTACTATTGAGCCTTATGAAGGCCAAGGATATTAAGTTCATTTGTACTTACATCTGTGATGTCTATAGTTTTATTTGAATGGCGTAATGTGTAGCCAGTAATACTTTGATTGTCCTAGGAGTGTATACAGTATATTATGCATTGGTAACTCCTTTGATATTTGAATGGCAAAACATGTAGGCACACATTTTGTATGGGAATGTGCAGCATCTTTCAGTATTGTAGAAGTAGACAGGTTTTCTGTTAAGTATTTCACTTGATTTAACGAATTTGGGTGTCAAGTGCCCGGACGTTTCGTCTGCTACCACTTAGTGACATTCTGATTTTCATGACAGGAAAAATTGCAGCGATACTGATTGCATTTTGGATTGAGCTAAAAAGTATCATAGGAAACTTTTCTTGAGAAATGAAAGTTTAATTTCTACGTTATTATTTTGAAAGCGAGCTCAAGCGCTGATTATTATTATTATTATTATTTGCTAAGCTACAACCCTAGTTGGAAAAACAGCATGCTATAAGCCC
Organism: Palaemon carinicauda; assembly: GCF_036898095.1. NCBI lineage: Eukaryota > Metazoa > Arthropoda > Malacostraca > Decapoda > Palaemonidae > Palaemon > Palaemon carinicauda. Next base: position 113,645,721 of record NC_090730.1, on the reverse strand, counting down.
AAGGGCTCCAACAGGGAGAATAGCCCAGTGAGGAAAGGGAACAAGGAAAAACAAAATATTTTCAGAACTAACTTTAAAATAAATATCTCCTATATAAACTATAAAAACTTTAACAAAACAAGAGGAAGAGAAATGAGATAGGATAGTGTGCCTGAGTGTACCCTCAAGCAAGAGAAATGTAACCCAAGACAGTGAAAGACCATGGTACAGAGGCCATATATGGCACTATCCAAGACTAGAGAACAATGGCTTGATTTTGGACTGCCCTTCTCCTAGAAGAGCTGCTAAAACAGCTGAAGTCTCTCTTCTACCCTTACCAAGAGGAAATTGGCGTCTGAATAATTACAGTGCACTAACCCCTTGGGTGAAGAAGAATTGCTTGGTAATCTCAATGTTGTCTGGTGTATGAGGACAGAAGAGAATATGTAAAGAATAGGCCAGACTATTCAGTGTATGTGTAGGCAAAGAGAAAATGAACTGTAACCAGAGAGAAGGATCCAATGCAATACTGTCTGTCCAGTCAAAGGACTCCATAACTCTCTAGTGGTAGTATCTCAATGGGTGGCTGGTACCCTAGCCAACCTACTACCTGGATAAGATTGTTTTCCAATAGTGTTTTAAGTTAAGACTGGTTTAGAGTGAACTGATAATAGGGTAATCAAATTTAGATCAGCATAATGAAGCAAGTATGGGGAATATTTGAAGTTTGAGAAAGAAATTTCTACCTACGATCTTGTTTTGTATAGTTGTCAATGCGAGAAATAGTTCCTAATAACCCAATTTCCAAATCAATAGTTTAAAGGCCCAAAGTAACATTCCACAAAAAAACCTCATTATGAAAGGTGACTTGCATTTGAAAGAATCTAGAACCATTAGTTTAACAGAAGTTATATAAATTGCCTGTCGTTTTACTATATTGTGATTGACTGAAATGTGCAGCAAATGTTTTTTTATGTTGAACAGGCTGACATAAGTTTTTATAGTTATATATAAATTATCTCTTTTAATGTTGTTAATGTTTTTTGAAAAATTTTATTTAAATTTTTTCATTACTACTTATATTGCTTATTTATTTCCTTATTTCCTTTCCTCACTGGGCTATTTTCCCCTGTTGGAGCCCTTTAGCTTATAGCATCTTGCTCTCCAAACTAGGGTTGTAGCTTGGCTAGTAATAATGATGATAATAATAACAACTTGATAATGAAGATGAAAGGATTTTGTTGAATTATTTGATGTTTTGATTATGAAAAAGTTATTTGGCGTAAGTTTGGTATATATTAACCCTCCCATGTACAACCTAGAGGCTTTAGAGTTGGACAGCTCATCAATTGTGAACGATCAAATATGTAGGTATAAAAGTGTAATGTTTTTGTAGTATGGTAATATGCTGGTGATAGATCTAAATTTCCCTTGTTTTAAATGTGAGAAATAGATGATGGTTACCATTTGATCTTTAGGTTGTATACTGCTCAATTTATTGATCGTAAACAAAATTTATTTGTTTATCAGAATTGACATAAGAGAAGTAATAAAATAAACATATTGAATTTAGATGTTGACGTCATGAACATGAGTGAGAAGTAGAAAGGTAAAATATAATATTGTTAAGTAGTACAGCGGCATAGCAGACCAATTGTTCAAATTGGTCTAAAAGCACCAAAATTGGCACACATGTAGATTAATATATTCTAAACATTTTTGGATATGGAGGCATTCAAGATTAGCCCTTAGGAAGATATGGCGGCCATTGTTCAAAATGGCCGCCATTTAACATTAGCGTCATTACATAGACTTCATTATGTGTCGTTAGTTTGGTGCTAGATGGGCCAAAATTCCCTTTTTTTACATCAGAATTAACATCAATAAATGTTTAACAGATATTTAGATGAATCTTCTCAAAAATGGCCCCCAAACTGGCCGCCATTTTGTGGAAAAAGTGGACATTTGATGAAGATTTCAATACTCAATGACATAATACCTCTAATAACCAGTACCTGATTTCAGGAACACACTTTAATTGCTCAAGTTGCTTTTTTATTTCAAATTGCTGGCAAAATTGCTAGTCAAAATAATACACAGAGTACGGGAAGTTTACAGTATGGTCAGATTGTAGTTATATAGTCGACCAAAAGCCCAGTCTCTAGGCACAGTACTTGTGTAATCCTGCAGTACATACATGTAATACAATAACGTAGATTTTGCCACACTATGTTAATTATGATTCCGAACTTTTCAAATCTGGTCACCAGAATTATGAATGTCTACAGATCATAATGTTGGTTAGCAAGTTTTCTGTCCCAATCTACTGGCATTCGCCTTCACAGAAACATAGACCAGTGCATTGCAGTGAAGCGTTCTTGCACTTGCAGCGGTTTTTGCAGCCTTTCTTGCATCCGCAAGACACCAGCTCATAGCAGGCCTTGGATGCCTCAGGGAGTGTGGTCCAGAGTGGTGTGTAGAGCCCATCATCACTCCGATGCCAGCCCCAGTCTGTTGGTGGAGGGAGCACGGGCGTTGGTACCAATGCCTGGCCCCAGACATGACCACCCTGAAGGGCAGATCTCTTCACATGCTGCTCCAGAGCAGCGTAGGTTGGCGGGATGTTCTGAACAGAGTTCGTCTTTGCAAAGAGCTGCTTTCTCGCCTTGTTGACGTCCTTGCATTTGCTTGTGCGGTCATACAGGAGTATGACAAACCTCTCGATGACATGCATTGTATCCTCTTGGATGCTTGTGGGTGCATTTGCCAGACTCAGCAGGGCATCAGTGAGTTCTGGCAGCGTGTTCCATGTTGCCCAGGCAGATTTCTTCCCATGTCCGACGAAGGCTGACACAGTATCACACCCTGTGATGGCATGAAACATTGGAAGAGCACATGCCTTCTCTGGACCAAGGGAGGAAGCTATTTCATGGGCTGCAATGTAGCGGTAGTTCTTGCCTGTCCCAAAGGCTACCCAGAGTTCGTCTCCAGCTGGTAGTTTGTGGACTACCATCACTGCTAGGACCACGACATCACTGTCTACTGTTCGAACCTGTATCTGGTGGTGACCATGTTGTGCAGCATGTGCTACATGTAGCATCATGCGGGTGTCTGCCTCTTCTTGGTTGCATGGTGCGAGTGAGTTGACATCCTCTTGCTGTGGAACACAGATCACCTGCTCCCCATCAATGACGACCAGTTCCTTGCCTTCTTCTTGAAAGGACTCTGCAAGCATGGTGGAGAGGTAGCTGAAGAGCTCCACTTTGTTGCTATCAACTCGCAGGAAACTTTGCCAATTTCCTGGTATGACTGCTGAGTCGACAACACGCCGACGTACTCCCTTTCCACGCTGTTCTCTGGTTGATGCCTTCAGGGAATCTGCTCTGTAGCTGTCCCACACAAGGTCAAGACGTGATACATGTTGGAAACGTTGTACAACGTATGGGATGAACACTTGCTGTGCATATTCCTCGAACGTGTTGGCAGTACCCGGCTTCAACATCTGTACGATTACTGCTCCATCGAGGACAACAGCAGTGACAGTAGGAGCTTCAAACTGAGGCTCAGCATGGCCTTCAAGGCACACCAGCAAGTCACTCTTGCTCCCTAGGTACAGTCTCCCTCCGTCAGATAAAGCTGGAGGGCATTGCTGATTTTCATGCCTGAAGAACTCTTCTAGATTCCCATCACGGGTCTGGCAGCCGATATATAATCGTGCGAAGAGCGCAACATCATTCTTCAGAGATTTGACCTGTTCTTTTCCTTTGGGTATATTGGGTCCTCTCTTGGTCGCAAACAGTGGTAGCTTGTTCCGGTGGATTGCCACCTCAATGGACTTGGTTCTGTCCACGATGCATTCCTTTGAGAATGCTTCAAACTGGTCTTGGCCAATCTGCTTGGCGTTACGGACTGTTTCTATGACTGCAGGGTCTGCGATCTCCTTTGTGTCGAGCACCAGCAAGTCCTGACTGTCCTCCTCGAAAGGGTTGCCCAGCTCTTCAATGACGGCCACGAGTGAGCGCACATCTCTGGCAAAAGTGTTCTGCACACTTGGTGTCTCTTCGTGGTGACGTGTCTCCTCTTGATCGTGTGGATGCAGATTGAAGTCGTCAAATTCCACAATCACTCTAGCAACCTCCGGTCCGGCAACCATCCAGCGCCTCAGTGCAGTTGGATTGTCTGTGAGGCCGATGGCTCCTCCATCACCCTTGACCTTGTCCTTCATCTAGTCTCTGTAACTGAACAGTTCTTGGCAGTTCTCCGAGTTCATCAAATTTGACCAAGTTTGCAGCCATTGTCGTGTATCCACTCCCAGGGTCTCGGCGTTTAGACAGTACTGGGCAGACAAGTGACTCTGTTGTCTCCTCTTGACATACAAGACACAGCTTCCAGTTTGTCTCAGGAGGTGTTGTGGGAGTACGTTGCTCAAAAGTATCGACCAGTTGGAACTTCTTTGCCATGGCTGCAGTCTGGAACAACGCGTCTCTGATGTCAGGTGGTGCTGCTGCTGCCTCACCTGCAAAGACACAAAACACCACCATGTTACCACAAGTTACTACTACAAGCACCATGACTATCAACACTATACTATTACTGCAGCCGCCGTCACTGCCACCAACGCTGCCGCTGCAAAGTAAAATTAATTTTCTTGTGAAATGGTAGCCAAATTATTTGGTAAGCACAGAAGTATGTGTAATTGTACAATACTTATCACCTCTAGCACACTTATCACCTTTAGCATCCACAAAAAGACAAATTATGGTACATATTCAATGACGCTAACGGTAAATAGCGGCCATTTTGAAAAATGGCCGCCAAATGTGCTACGGGGAGAATCTTGAATGCCTCCATATCCAAAATTGTTCAGAATGTATTAATCCACATGTGTGCCAATTTTGGTGCTTTTAGAACAATTTGAACAATTGGTTTCATATTTCTTACTATGCCGCTGGGCTAAAGCACATTGCTCCTATAAAGTTAAACTTAGTCTACGATGTACATAAACAGGAGAGCTTAAGTGGTTCCTGTACTTAGTCTATGGTGTACATAGTCTACGATGTATATAGTCTACGATGTACATAGTCTACGATGTACATAGTCTACGATGTACATAGATTACGATGTACATAGGAACGATGTACATAAACAGGAGAGCTTAAGTGGGTCCTATACGTAGTCTACAATGTACATAGTCTACGATGTATATAGGATACGATTTACATAATCTACGATGTACATAGTCTACTATGTACATAGTGTAAGATGTACATAGGATAGTAGGAATTCTATAAGGGATTTTCCAGGGTAGCTCAAACGATAATGCTGAATTTTCCTTTGTTCTGTAACTGAAATACAAATCACGCTATTTAATATGGGTATTACTTTCAGCGTAGCTGAAATGACGACCCATTAGAATTTTAACGAGGGTTTACTCCCCATCGCTAGTTAGCGGGGGGGGGGGGGGTGGTAGGGAGGGGTAGCTTGCTACCCCTCCCCCCTCACACACAACTGTGAGAGCTCACTTTGCTTTTGGCTCTGGTAAAGACCGGATGTGTCCGTTCCTACCCTCGCCTATATTGACAGCCATTAATCTTTTTTTGCTCTTTCTTCTTGACAGTGTGTTTGGAAGTTGGCCTCTATTATGCGGAAGTGTCCCGGATTACCTGACTGCCCTTGCGGAACTTATATGTCGGCGGTGGACCCAGACCCTCACACCTTGTGTCCTTTTTGTAGGGGCCAACGGTGTGAAAGAAATAAAGTATGTGGTGAGTGTAGGGAGAGGTATACCTCCCAGTGGGAGAGGTATACCCGGCGCTGGAAGAAGACCAAAAGGGATATTTCTCCTTCAAGCGTAGGCCGCAGTGCTGTTAACCGATCTCGGGGTTTGGGATAGGGAGTTGCCTCCCATAGCGAGGCAGCTCCTCCTCCTCCTCCTCCCCCGGGGGATGATTTTAATTTTGATAATAATGTGTCTAACAATGATTTATTACAGCTTTGAGCTTCCTTGGGGCTTCAGGGCTCGCCCTCCAAGGAAGCCCTGTTTGACATAATCAGGTTGGGAGCAGCTGTCAAACAGTCGCCGGCTGTAGCAGAGGTTGATCCTCTGTCTATCGTTGACGTTGTTGTGGCAGAGGTTTCTGACGAGTTAGGTCAAACCCCTGCTGCGGTTGTTGATGTAGCGGAAGGATTAGTTCCCCCCTCCAAACATCCTTCGAAGGAGGAGCTAAGTCCAACGGTCTCTCCTGCAGGTGTTTCTCCCCCTCGGGGGAGTGCACTAACAGAGACTCCTCTTCGGAGGACTGCCGATGGTCTGCCTGCTGGCAGAGGTTGTATCAGACGTAAAGCTCGCCCTCCTCTTCGCCGTAGAGGCCTTCCTTCACCCCACAAGGGTGTTAGGAGGGGCCCCTTCGGGTCTTCATCTTCGCAATCCTCCGCAGAGGATCCTCCACACCGTGATCCGACCGTTTCTGCTGCATCCCTGGACCTCTCCGCAGATCGTTCGCGATCTCCTCCTGCCAGACCTGCTGACCTGCCGTCAACGTTCTTGGCCGCTGATGCGCAGGGGGCACCCACGCATCCCGTTATTAAACGGGCACCGGTCCCTTCGGGGCAAAAGGGCTTTCTCACAATGTGAGTAAGTCCCTTAAGCGCCAGGTATCCCCTGCGCGCCTGCGCTCAATTGCGCGCAAGCGCTCTCCTGCTGCACTCGAGTTCTCCTGTTCCTGAGACAACGCACCAGCGATCGCCTGCTCTCCAGCGGTCACCTGCGCGCCATCGATCTCCTGTTCGCCAGCGATCTTCACCTCGCCAGCGCACATCTGCGCGCCCTCATCCTGCTGTGCACCACGCACGTCCACGATCTCCTGCGCGCCCACGATCTCCTGCTCGCCAGCGCTCTTCTCCTGCACGCCAGAGTTCGCCTGCGCCTCAGCGTTCTCCTGCGCGCCCACGATCTTCGGATCTGGGTGCAGGAGGGAAGATTCCTTCCTCTCCTTCGGATCTGGGTGCAGGAGGGAAGATTCCTTCCTCTCCCTCTCGCCAGCGATCTCCTGTGCTACACCTAACACCGACGCGCCATCGGACCACGCCTGCTCGCCAGCCTTCTCCTACACGCCGACTCGCACAGTCTCCATTGCGCGCACCTGCGAGGTCTACTGCGCGCCCACGCGCTAAGGGTATTTCCCCTATGCGTGTGCGCCCAACGCTTTCGCCTTCTAGAGCTCGTCGGGACCCTGCGCGTCCATGCGCGTATGAGCTATCGCCTCCGCGTGCACGAATGCTTATCCAACCTACTGCGCACACTCCAGAACGCGCCCCTGCACGCCACCGATAGCCTGCGCGCCCACGCGCTCCATCTCCTGAGCACCGTCGCTCGCCAACGTGCCCTCTCGCCGGCGAGCAATCGCACCCACGCGCACCCTCGCCATCATCCGCCCGCGCCCATTCGCCCGTGCGCGCACGAACAAGGCAAGACCTCATCACGCGAGCGCCAGCACGAAACCCAGCGGGATTCGCAGCGCGAAATTACACGCGAAGCGACAAGAACACGTGCAACCAGGTCTTCATCATCGGTTCCCCACCCCCCCACCCCCTTGCAAGCACAGACCAGCGCGCTTGCCTGAAGCGGGGAGAACTCTAGATAGGTCCAGGATACAACCATTGTCTCTTTCTTCTTTTCAGGCAGACCCTGTTGTAGTATCTACTCCTAAGGATCGCCTGGTCCCTTTCCCTCCAGAGGGAGTCACTGACAGTGCTACTGTCAGTATGCAGCCATGGTTCGGGTCCATTGTTAGAGTTGTCATGCAGGCTTTTAAACCTGCCTTCGCTGAAAAGGGCCTTAAATCAATGGCAGCCTCGACCCCTCTGAAGAAAAAGCGAGGAGTAGACATCGTGGTGACTTCTCCTAGGGCCAAGCTGGCTCCTCGGAAGTCCTTGAGGAAGGCTTCCTCCCCTCCCCCCCCCCCAGACCTTCTCTCCCTCCCCTGTGGACGAAGTTTTCCCGTCCTCAGGGGATTCCACCGAGTTGAGGCGTTCTCCCATCGCACCAATGAGAGAAACCCCACCCCGTGTAGGAGAGTCGTCCCGGGTAGGTGCGGAGAAGAGCCCTCCGCCATCGCTGCTAGAGTCCTGTATCCCTCCCAGGAGGGAACCGAAGGACTCAAAGACCATCCCGAAGTCGTCCTCAAGGATTCGTCCAGAGCCAACCAAACCCGCAGAGAACGTCCACGAGTCCCCCCAAGAAAAGCCTTTGGGGACAGGAGACTTTGCTGCCAGTCCTTCAGGAGAGGAGCTACAGGAGTCAGAACATGCTTTCTGGCAGGTTCTGACCCTGATGAGGAATCTCAACGGGTTATCGGATCCTGAGATTCCCCCTCGTGAGGGCAAGGACACGGTCCTGGACCGAGTCTTTGGCACCCAGAAACCTTCTAAGGCCAGTGCGGCTTTGCCCTGGTCCCAAGGGGTGAAGAGTGCTAGGGACAAGGTTGAGGGCCGGTTCTCCGAGCTCACTTCCTCCAGCGGTTCCAATGCCGGCAACAAACTCCTCCCGCCTCCTTGAGTCCATCAGAGGAGGTACTTCGAGATCATGGGGAAGTCTTGCTTAGCTCTTCCCTTGCACCACTCTGTGGAAGAGCTTACCAGGGCAGTCCCTCTAGAGAGGCTCTCCAGCCAGCAAGTGTCCTTCTCGGCGACAGAGATCCTTAGTCAGGAGAAGGTCGCGAAGTGTGCCATGCAGGCTACTTCGTGGCTAGACGTCTGGCTAGGGTCTCTCAGCATCCTGAAACGTTCCAAGGATCTGTCCAAGGAAAGTACCAGGAAGGCCTTGGAGACCTTCTTACTTTCGGGCACGCGCACCATCGAGTTTCTGGCCCATCAAGTCTCGAACTTATGGGCCAATTCCATTCTGAAACGACGTGATGCCGTGGCTGAGAGGTTCCACAGGAAGGTCCCCAGTGTCGAGGTCAGTAGGCTCAGATATTCTTCCCTCTTGGGAAAGAATCTGTTTGAGCCGAAAGACTTGGAACAGGCAGCTGAGAGGTAGAGGAAGTCCAACCAGGACTCTCTCCTACATAGGGCTCTTCATTCTAAGCCCTATAAACCTCCAGCACCGCAACAACCTCGCCCGTCTAAAACGACAAAACCGGCAGTGGCAGCAAAGGCAACGGTGTCAAAGTCTTTTCCTGTCAAAGACAAGAAAGGCAAGAAGTCCTCCAGTGGAGGGAAAAATCCTAGAAGGAATTGTTGAGGCCGCAAACGCTAGGATTGGCAATCCCCCTGCATGTCCACCAGTGGGGGGATGCCTACAAAGTTGCACAATCAGGTGGCAGCAACTCGGGGCCGATTCCTGGACGATTTCCATAATCAGTCAGGGATATCGCGTTCCTTTCATAACATCTCTACCTCCCCTGACAGCGGATCCAGTGTCGTTGAGCTCCTTTGCCATGGGATCGGCAAGGGGCCAAGCCATACGGGCAGAAGTCGAGACCATGTTAAAGAAGGACGCCCTCCAGGAGGTCGTTGACGGCTCCCCAGGCTTCTTCAGTAGACACTTTCTTGTAAAGAAGGCATCTGAAGGCTGGAGACCAGTCATCAACCTCTCGGCTCTGAACAGGTTTGTCAAACAAACCCTGTTCAGCATGGAGACAGCAGACACGGTCAGACTTGCAGTGAGACCACAAGACTTCATGTGTACACTGGACCTGAAGGACACGTACTTCCAGATCCCAGTCCATCCGTCTTAAGAAAGTACTTAAAATTCAGCCTAGACAACAAGATCTACCAGTTCAAGGTGCTGTGTTTCGGTCTCTCCACAGCACCTCAGGTTTTCACCAGAGTGTTCACCCTGATTTCATCATGGGCACACAGGATCGGCATCCGTCTCCTCTGTTATCTGGACGCCTGGCTGATCCTAGCAGACTCTGAGTCGACCCTTCTTCGACACCGAGACAAACTTCTCGGACTTTGCCAAGATCTAGGGATCATGGTAAATCTCGAGAAGTCCTCTCTGCTTCCGACTCAACGACTGGTATATCTAGGCTTGATCTTGGACACCAATCTCCACAAAGCCTTTCCATCGGACGACCGGATAGCAAGGCTGAGGAGGGTCGCAGATCCTTTTCTCAGACGAGAAGAACTCCCAGCCTAATCGTGGTTACGTCTCCTCGGTCACCTTTCATCCCTGGCCCGTCTAGTTCCGAATGGTCGCCTCAGGATGAGATCCCTACAATAGCGACTCAAGTCTCGGTGGAATCAGGGACACAATTCCCCAGACGTCATGGTCCCTATGGGCCCTTCGTAACGGACGGATCTGCAGTGGTGGGTGACAGACGAGAACCTACGGAAGGGAGTGGATCTTCTCGTCCTCCCCCCGGATTTGATGCTGTTCTCGGACGCCTCAAAGAAAGGGTGGGGGCCCCACGGTCTGAACCACAGGACCTCAGGCCTGTGGTCAGAATCAGAAAAGTGCCTCCACATAAACCTGCTAGAAATGAAGGCCGTATTCCTGGCCCTTCAACAGTTCCAACAATACCTGGCGGGCCACTCTGTGATGGTAATGAGCGACAACACCACAGTAGTGGCTTACATCAACAACCAGGGAGGTACCTTTTCAGAGCAGCTATCCCATCTCGCAGTAGAGATACTGAGATGGACCGAAGATCACACGATTCCTCTATCAGCTCGCTTCATTCCAGGAAAGAGGAATGTGCTCACCGACAGTCTGAGCAGGGCATCCCAGATAGTGAGTGCCGAGTGGTCTTTGGATCGTCTAGTAGCCAACAAAGTCCTGACTTTGTGGGGTTCCCCGACTGTGGATCTGTTCGCGACAGCCTTGAATTTCAAGCTTCCGCTGTACTGCTCCCGAGTCCCGGACCCCAAGGCACTGTGGCAAGATGCCTTCCAACAACGGTGGGACAACATCGATGTGTACGCCTTTCCCCCGTTCTGTCTGATGAGAAGGGTACTGGCCTTCAAGAAGAACTTTTCAGTGACGCAGGTTCTACAAGCGGGGTTGTGGAAGCGTCAGACGACCTTCACAGCCCACTACCCACAGGAGGCTCGATACGTTCTCTATCGGCCCTGTGGTGGCTGCACAACAGCTGGTTTAAACCTCAGGCTCCTTAATGGACAAGTAGCAGAGGGTTGAGGGCATTGTTACCCGGTTTTAGTCTGCATGAATGAAAAGGTATGCCTGACCCTTATTTTTTTCTTCATTCTCCCCTCTCTTGGGGAAAGCAGCATCCTGGGTTCTCTGCACAGCTGACCTCAAATCACTGCAAGTAAACCATGTTCCCTTGTGTTCCTAGTATTAAGTTAATACTGTCACGTCCCCATACCCTAACGAGGTGGTATTGGGAGAGTCCTAGCCTTAAAGTTCCATCTAAAGGACTTCAAGTCAACTTCCTAGGACGAGTCACACTTACTTCCTTCACACACAAGCTTATGTAGGCCGCGGCCTTTGCAGAGCAAAGCACTAGCGAGTTGCAGGGGCTCCTTATCATTGAGTGCTGATACACTCAGATACTGAGTCCCCGGGCAAAAACCCAAAAGCCAGTAATGGCACGGTCTTACCACCATACCTAAGGGTTAAGTCACCCATATTAAATAGCGTGGTTTGTATTTCAGTTAAGGAACAAATGACAAATTCGTTAGGTGATTTGTATTTTTCTTAACTATACAAACCTTAGCTATTTAATCAAACTTGCCCGCCAGCCCTGTCCCCCGGAAAGTCCTACCTCTAAGCAAAGTGAGCTCTCACAGGTGTGTGTGAGGGGGAGGGGTAGCAAGCTACCCCTCCCTACCCCGCTAACTAGCGATGGGCTGGTAAACCCTCGTTAAAATTCTAATGGCTCGTTATTTCAGCTACGCCGAAAGTAATACCCATATTAAATAGCTAAGGTTTGTATAGTTAGGAAAAATACAAATTACCTAATGAATTTGTCATTTTCATTTCATGTAAGATGTATGAATGTTTCGAAAATATATCAATTTTTAGTGACTTTAATTTTGAATTTTACAGGTGTTGTTTTAACCCTGAAGTTACGGACGAAGAGCTTCTTACTGTATCATTAAAGGTCAAACTAAACCATTTAGTTGCAGTGACTTCATTCAAGGTGAGAGTAACAGGATACTTTTTGCTTCAAAAGATAATGGACTGATGTAAAGTTTAATCATGAGTAATATTTAAGATGAGAACAAAGTCAGTAGTAAATTTCTATAGCCATTGACAATTGAGAATAAATTGAATATTTAATTCATGATCCCCAAGTGTTTGTTTGATCATAAGTGCGAGTAGGATTTGGCTTAAGAGCTGACTATACACAGTTAAAAATTTGAATTAAAACTGTAAAATCATAAAATAAATGTTGGCTGGCATTTACCGTTTTAAGTCAAATATATTGACGTAAACGAATAATATTACGGTCACCAATCCGTAAAAGATAATAACAAAGTAGGGTTAAAATTATGGTCACCTGTGTTTTTACTGAAATATGGCTGAAAACAGTAGATTTTCTTTACGGAGAATTTCAGATTAAAATTTGCTTTTTTTTTTTAACAGTGTAGGGTTAGGACTATTGTAGTCGGTGCATATTTTGAAAGAGATTTGTGCATTTGTAGGTAGTAGGTTGGCCAGGGCACCAGCTGCACGTTGAGATACTACCACTAGAGAGGTATTGGATCCTTTGACTGGCCAGACAGTAATGCATTGGATCCCTCTCTCTGGTCACGGCTTATTTTTTTCTTTGCCTACACTTACACAGAATAGTCTGGCCTATTCTTTACATATTCTCGTCTTTCCTCATACACCTGACAACAATGAGATACTTACACTTCTTCACCCAAGGGGTTAATTACTGTGCTGCAATTTGTTCAGTGTACTTTCCTCTTGGTAAGGGTAGAAGAGACTCTTTAGCTATGGTAAGCAGCTCTTCTAGGAGAAGGACACTCCAATATTAAACCATTGTTCTCTAGTCTTGGGTAATGCCATAGCCTCTGTGCCATGGTCTTCCACTGTCTTGGGTTAGAGTTCTCTTGCTTGAGGGTACACTCGGGCACACTGTTCTATCTTATTATTATTTTTTTTCTTCCTCTTGTTTTTTTTTAAATGGTGTGTTGGGCAGGCTTAATAGAAGGGCCATAGATGCTTGGTGGTTTATCAACAGGTTGTCTTTTCCTTTTTCTGATTCTTTTTCTTCTCAAAACCATCCTTACTGTCCTCCCTTCAGTTGTAATGGCTATTCTGGAGGGCATTTAGCCTTGCATGGTGTATCGGATCCTCCATGTTGACCAGTTTTTCCGACTTTTTACTATAGTCTATGGGTTTCATCAATCACTTTATTTATAATTCTGTACATATTGTTTTTGTTATAATTCTTGTTAATCTAGTTTTTAAGTATGATGTCAATTTATAATTTCTATTAATTCTTATGCTGTCTGGAGACAACGAAATACGGGACCAGTATGCCCTAGATTTCGTCAATGTCGTCTTCTGTATTGCAATATTCGTGGTCTTCATGCAAATATCCATGACCTTACAGTTGCATCCAGACAATATGATATTCGTTTGTGCTCAGAAACTTTGGTTTCTAATATGAGTCACTAATCCGAGCTCCTTATAAAAGGTTTTAAGAAGCCAATAATGTTGAAACGTGATAACATCCATAGGGCCAGGGGAATGGCGGTGTATATTAGGACCGATTACTCTACTTCTCATAAGTCCTGCTATCAATGTGGATGTCATGAGATTCAGGTAATAAGAGTTTGTGGCAGGCATAACAACTTTTATTTGTGTTTGATCTACCGGAATCCAGACATGGATGATTCTATCTTCGATTGTCATCTTACCATTATGGCTAAGATACAAGAAGATGATAGAAAGGCTTCTTTTGTCTTTGTTGGTGATTTTAATGCTCACCATAGGGAATGGTTAAATTCTATCTCTCCTACCGATCGCCATGGCTTGAGAGCTTTAGACTTTGCCTCTGAATCAGGCTGTGAGCAAATCATAAATGAAGCTACTCACTGATCTGGTAATTGCTTGGACCTCGTATACACTGACTTCCCCAGCGTTTATAACTAGTAAGGTTGGTTCTCCAGTCAGGACATCTGATCATGCCTTGATTTCATTAGCAGTGACGACTGAGCAGCCTGTCCCTGATATATCATACTCTTGTAAAATTTATATGAAATATCAAGCAGACTGGAATGGGATTTTGCAGGATCTTTTGTGCTTAAATTGGTCACAATTATATAGTTGTGTAGATCCTGTTGTCTCTTTGATTGAGAATCTAGTTAACATAATTGATAGGAGTTTCCCTTCTCGTGTGTCAAGGTTCCTACAATCAGTGATGATTGTAGGCGTGCTTATTTGGAGAAGCAGGAGGCCTATCATCTTTGGAAGGGTAACAGATCAGATTTGACCTGGAACAACTATACTCAGCTTCGAGCTTTTGCTCAGAGTTTATGCCTCAACTGAAAAGGAATACAATTTAACCATAAAAGAAACCCTTTGTGGTACAATTCAGGAACATAAATGGTGGTCTACCCTTAAATCTGCACACTTTGGTGTAGATGCAACAGTCCCTCCTTTATTTAAACCAGATGGCTCAGTCACTCACTGTCCAAAGGAAAAGGCAACCCTTTTGGCTGATGTTTTTGACAGAAAACAGAGTACGTAATTATAAACTTGAACTTCCTCATTCCTGTTTTCCTGAGGCTAAACTAACTAGTTTAGCTTTTCGATCTCGTGAGATTAAAGCTCTGTTGATGGACCTTGATGCTTATGGAGGTCTAGACCCAAATGGTATTTTTCCTTTGTTTTTTATAAAAACAGCAGATTTCTTAGCTCCAAAGTTATGTTGTATTGCGCAAGTTAGCAAGAAGAGGAGCTTTAAGCACTTGTTAGATAATTGGTAATGTTACTCCTCTACGTAAATGTGTTTGTGGTAGCTCAAGTCCCACTGACTACCGCCCATTTTCCATAACTCCCATGTTATCTAAAGTTTTTGAACGTCTTCTGGCAAAACGTCTTAATAGGTTTGCTAAATCTAATCACCTACTCCCTAGTTTGCAGTTTGGTTTTCGTAAAGGCCTTGGAGCATGTGATCCCCTTCTTACAATCTCCAATGCTGTACAGAAATCCCTTGATTGTGGTCAGGAAGTTCGTATGATTTGCCTTGATTTTAGTGCTGCCTTTGACTGTGTTAATCACAAGGCCCTTGTTTTCAAACTGAAACAGTTGGGAGTGGGTGGGTCGTTTCTTAGCATTATTATTGAATTTTTAAGTAATAGATCTCAAAGAGTTGTTGTTGATGGGCACCATAGTGAGTATAGGAATGTGATATCCGGTGTTCCACAGGGTAGTGTTCTTGGCCCATTACTTTTCATACTATATACATATGACATGTGGTTGGCCTAGAAAACAAGCTTGTTGCATATGCAGATGATGATCCTCTCTTTGCTTCAATTTCATCCTCTGGATGTAGATCTGGGGTTGGTGAATCCCTTAATAGAGATTTAGCTAAAATTAGTGCATGGTGCAAATTATGGGGTATGAAGTTGAATCCTAACAAAACAAGTATGATTGTAAGTAGGTCAAGGAGGGTGGCTACTCAACATCCGGATCTCAGTATTGATAATGTTTCTTTAAATTTGTATGACACTTAAAATTTCAGGTGTGATTCTCGACAGCAAATTTACTTTTGAGAAACACATTAGGTCTGTGTCTTCTTCAATTGCACAAAAAACTGGCTTATTGAGAAAGTCTTACAAGATTTTCGGTGATCAATCTATTCTGAAGAAGTGTTTTAATTCTTTCATTCGACCTTGTTTTAAGTATTGTTCTCCTGTCTGCTCTTCAGCTGCTGATTCTCATCTTAATTTGTTGGACAGAAACTTACGGTCGATTAAATTTCTTATTCCTGATCTAGATATTAATCTTTGGCACCGTCATTCAATTAGTTCATTATGCATGTTGCATAAGATTTTTCATAACTCTGACCATCCTTTACATTCAGATCTCCCTGGACAATTCTATCCTGTTTGTAATACTAGGCAGGCAGTTAATTCTAATAGCCAGGCCTTCTCCATCATGAGGCTCAATACTACACAGTATTCTAGAAGTTTTATTCCAGCTGTTACCAAGTTGTGGAATGATCTTCCTAATCGGGTAGTTGAATCAGTAGAACTTCAAAAGTTCAAAGTTGGAGTAAATGTTTTTATGTTCACCAGGCTGACATGAGTCTTTTTATTGTTTATATATGACATCTGTTTTTGACGTTGATAAAAATTTATATAGGACATATCTGTTTTGACACTGTTACTGTTTTTAGAATGATATATTGTTAATTTATTCTCATCACTTATTTATTTCCTTATTTCCTTTCCTCACTGGGCTATTTTTCCCTGTTGGAGCCCTTGGGCTTATAGCATCTTGATTTTCAAACTAGCTTGGCTAGTAATAATAATAATAATAATAATAATAATAATAATAATGTATTTGGTATTTAATCCGAATTAAATTGCTTTATTTTAACTACTGTGTACATGGTGACCTTCAGTAAACTTAGTTTTCTTTGATACTTGATATTAATTTGTATAATGTTTGTCTTTTCTTTTATTTCCAAGATCTTGTGTGCCATTTAGTCTACTTGTGCACTGATCACACATTTTTTTTTTTTTTTTTTTATAGTGAAGATGGTTGTCCTTCCTACCATTAAGAGGTTTTCATCACTGTAGAGACGTCTCAAGTTGTTGTTGGATATTGCCATAGTCTCTGTACCATGGTCTTTTACTGTCTTGGGTTATAGATCTCTTGCTTGACGGTACACTCTGGCACACTATTCTATCTAATATCTCTTCCGTTTTTTTCGTTTTTTTTTTTTTAGTTTATATATGAATTATTTATTTTGGTGTTGTTGCTGTTCTTAAAATATTTTGTGCTTGTTAGTAACTTCTCTTTAGTTTCTTTGTTTCCTTTTCTCACTGGACTATTTTCCCTGTTGGAGCCCTCGGGCTTATAGCATCCCGCTTTTCCTACTAGAGTTATAGCTTAGCAAGTAATAATGATAATAATAATTATGATAATGATAATGATAACAACAACAATAACAATATAGGAAGGTTTGTTGTTAATAGATTAACTTCGTGTAGGCATAATGACATGATAGGTTGATTGTTTTGATGCTTCACGGGTTATCCAATAAATCAGTATTTTTATTCAGTTGGCTCTGTTATAACAACCACCTGTTTAAGGTGTGACACTTTAGTCAATCGCATAAGTATGGTAGATTATTCATTGGATAAACATAAATGTTAATATCGAGTAGCTGTAGGTTCAATGGATTTAGATCATAGATCACCCTTGGTTTATTGGAAAAGGTTTAGGCTTCATGTAGGATAGATTTGCAAAAGTATTAATATTACGATTAGGCAAGAGATTCTAATCCATAGTTTAACCATACAATTAAGCTGAACATATTTACACCTTTGAATGTAATTTAGTGGATTTGGCCAGTGAATATGTAGAGGGGACCAGTGTATAGGTTTAAAGAATTTTGTTAAGGTCATTGGAGTAATTCTGTGGTTAGGTGGAAAATTTGAGACTGAATTCAAGACTTTCCTGGGTATTTGTCGAGGGCTTCATACAAATGATTGTTTTATTGGAATAAGTGGGCAATTATTATTATTACTTGCTAAGCTACAACCCTAGTTGGAAAAGCAGGATATTATAAGCCCAGGGGCTCCAAGAGGGCAAATACCCCAGTGAGAAAAGGAAACAAGGAAAAATAAAATAGCTTAATAGTAACAACATTGAAATAAACATTTCTTTAAAAAAAAAGAGAGAGAGAGAGGAAGAGAAATAAGATAGTGTACCCTCAAACAAGAGAACTCTTAACAAAAGACAGTGGAAGACCATGGTACAGAGGCTATGTCACTACCCAAGACTAGAGAACAATGGTTTGATTTTGGAGTGTAATTCTCCTAGAAGAGCTGCTTACCATAGCTAAAGTCTCTTCTACCCTTATCAAGAGGAAAGTGGTCGCTACACAATTACATTGCAGTTGTTAACCCCTTGAGTGAAGAAAAATTATTTGATAATCACAGTGTTGTCAGTTGTATGAGGCCAGAGGAGAGTATGTAAAGAATAGACCAGACTATTCTGTGTATATGTAAGCAAAGGGAAAATGAACCGTAACTAGAAAGAAGGTTCCAATGTAGTACTGTCTGGCCAGTCAAAGGGACACCATGCTATAGATCTCGAGCTGCATTGGTGTCCAGAAAGTTTTGTTGTGTAGTAAAATATCCATTCAGATGTCAAACTGTTATGTTTTCTTTTCACAGGATTAAAGAACACATGGCAAGAAGAGAGGAATTCAAGAAAATTGGAAATCTTACTGGACCCTCTACAACTGCTGTCAACAAGCCGAATCTTCAACTTCATTTAAAAGCCTTAGATGGCGAGATGTTTCTCGTTCTTGACCAAATTTTAGACTATTTCAGTCTTAAATCTTTTTATACAGGAATTGAATTTCCATTCCGAACATTTACTTTTAACCATTTACATTTACTTTTAAAGATTTGATTAATTTCTTTAAGCATTATCAAGACCGATCTTAGTTCTTTATATGGACAACATTTTTAGAATAGGTTTTTAAGGCATGAACTTGAGTCTAGTAACCAGAATATGAAGTGTTGTGCGTTCTAAGCTCTGAAAGAATTTAAAGTTTTTATATTTAAGCTTTTTGATCATTTGAGACCATCTGAATATTCCTACGAAGTCTCTTAAGTTAAACTATCCTTAGAATAAGGAAATAGTTTTAGGTTTTAAGTTTGTTCAAACCTACGAGGAACAAGATTGATATAAGCTTTAGTAATTGACAGAAATTGTTTGTATAATAAGGTTAGTAATTAACTAAGTAGAAAGGTGTGAAGTAATTTAAAACATTGAGTAGTCATGAAAATGAATTTGATCACTAAAGGTATTCTTTGAACGTGTCCTGTGAATAGGAAAACATGTTACGCCTACGGACTTTCACATCAGAGAAAAAATATTATATAAAGATCATTGAAACTGTTCCCCCATAGCTTTTTTATCAATAAAAAGTCCAAAGTCTAGACCAGAAATGTCAAACTTGAGGCCTGTGGGCCAGATGTGGCCATTGAGATTACTAGATTTTTCAACTCAACTATAATTGTTGTAACTGAGTAAAATATAACTAAACTGTTAAGATGAACCCAAATGTATTTTTGGTAAAGTAGGATGACCTGCAAAGAACTTTTAATCTCCAGTCTCGTTAATAAATAATTACTTAATCTTTGATGGTCCTCGAGACCATAGTCATGTACATAATTGGCCCTGAAAAGGATTAGAGTTTGACATTGCTGTTCTAGGCTTGCCAATAAGTATTATTATCTGTGAATTTATGTAACTATTTTAAACAAGTTATCAGTACGTGTGACTGCTGGGTTATTAGCTTTGTGTTTCACTCTCGAACATTATAAAAACCTATGTTCATTATTTAAAATTCTTGGAACTGTAACTTTAAACTATTCCTTAATTATTCTTATGCTCTCATAGCTCCTTCCATTTATACTTGGCTTATAGTTTTTTTTTTTTTTTTTTTTTTTAAGTTTGAATGGATTTAGTTTCATTTTGAGATTAGCTTATTTCTGTTATATTACTTTTATCACTTCTATTCCATAACTTTTAGTTGGTCTAACTCTGGAGAGTTCGTGATGTCAAAGTTGTTTCCATGTTGAAATACATTTAAAATAGGCTAAAATCTTACTTAGTTTTAACTTGGAACATCTCTATTCCTTTACTGTAGTACAAGAATTGATCCTATAGCTATTTTTTTTTGTAATGATTGCTAAAGAGAATCTTGTCAAATACATCTATCTGATTCATTAAGAAATTGCCTTACGTTTCTGCATGAATATTTGTCTTTAGGGTTTTCATTCATAATTTTTCAGTTTGAAACCTAAACATTGAGAGATTTCTTGTTTTGAGAAGTTTTGATAATTATGCAAGTTAGTGAGTATTAAAGTAAAGTTATTGTAAATTATCAAAGTAATTTTAAAATCCTGTATACATAATGGTATTTGATGGAGATCTGTTAAATTACTGATAGCGCCAGATAGAAATTTCTCTCTCTCTCTCTCTCTCTCTCTCTCTCTCTCTCTCTCTCTCTCTCTCTCTCTCTCTCTCTCTCTCTCTCTCTCGTATACAATTCAGTTTTTCATCAAGTTCCCGTTCTGTTGAAGAAATAAATTGATGTAATGTATTTTGATTTCAATAAATTAAAGACGGTAATTTTGTTCATTTCCCACTTGCTCTCTTCTCAGAAATTATCTTTAATACAAATTTAATTAGATTTTAAAATAGAAAAATTATTTATTGAACATTACTGCAGTCACACGTAAGATCCTTGTTCAAAGTAGCTGATAAATAGTCCTTATTTTGATGTTCTTGGAGTTGTTAGTTTTGGATAGTGAGCCTTATGATGACTAAACTGTTTTGCGCAAAAATAACTGATTTTAAGCAATGTTTTCTGGATAGAAATTTAATGACTTTAGTCATGTGATTTGCCTCACATCACTAATTACGAAATGTAGGTCAAGTGACTTGGAAAGACTCAAGGACATAAGGAAGATTAAAGCTTCAGTTTAGGTATCTGGAAATAAATTGGGGAAGACTTTAGTTTTTAAAAGGTTTTAAGTTGGGCTGATTTATACATTAATGGTAGAGTTATAAGTTAACAGGATAAAGAGAAAAAAAAATGAACTATTATCAGATTGATTATAAATTTTTAAGAAAAGTTGTTGTATTTAAAATCTAGGAAAGAGTATGTATGTAATAAGTATGTTCTAAAATCTCAAAGAACATTGATTGAAAGGTTTAAGGAAAGAGTAGCTATAAAACTAAAATTCTATTTAAAAAATGTTAAAGGAAATAGATAAATGTCATGTCATGTCAATGAAGCATGAAGAAAGGTAAAGTACAGAAATTGATTAGTTTAAATTAAAATAGTTAAGACATTTATTGAATGTTAGTATGATGAAATGGGTAAAATATTTGAGTGTAGTTAAGCTTATTTAAATGAGACTCCATATGAATTATCGAAAGCAAATGCAGATGTTTATCAGGGCAATTTTAAGAGTAAAAATTGAGGGACAAGATTTAAGGAATATATTGATAATGATTATTTTTTTCTTTTATAACGAAAGTAATAGTGATTGACATAGGTATAAATTTTAATGAGACTAAAGGGGGTTGTTTATACGATTAGATTCATTCTAGAAAGGCAGTTTAGAGAAGGCCTACCTCTTGGTAGTCTTTGAGAAATTCTAGAGAGATTATTTCAGTGATCGAATAGTTTAGATTTAAATAGAGGACATTTTTAGGAAATAATCTAAATTTCATATTATTCAAAATGTTTCCTTGGGTGGACAATAATCATAAGAATTAATAACTGATAGAAATTTTCAAAGTTGAAGGAAAAATTGAATAAGATCTTCAATCGTAGGAAGTGAGGGGGATGAGTTTGTTTCTTGTTAGTTTAAAGTGTATCACTATTAGGTAAATTTAAAAAAAAAATCTGCTGGAAACATCATTAACCTAAAATTACAATGAAGAAAAATTCTTCTATTTCTCTTGTGATGGGAACCAAATTATGGAGACATTGCTTAGAATCAACATGATCAAAATTGTCTCCATTTGCACTTTATCATTCTAATATGGTTTAGACTCATAGTCAGGCAAGTGGTTGTTATATGGCAATAGCCTCTGTACCATGGTCTTCCACTGCCTTGGGTTAAAGTTCAATTGCTTGTGGGTACACTTGAGCACACTATTCTATCTTATTTCTCTTCCTCTTGTTTTGTTAATTTTTTATAGTTTATATATGAGATATTTATTTTAATGTGGTTACTCTTTTTAAAATATTTTATTTTCCTCTTTTCCTTCATCACTGGGCTATTTCCCTGTTGGGGCCCTTGGGCTTATAGCATCCTGCTTTTCCAACTAGGGTTGTAGCTTAGCAAGTAATAATAATAATAATAATAATAATTATACTCTATGTATATAGTAAAGTTGCATATCAATTTTGAATATTTCAACTTGTGTAGATTGCTATTGATTATGTTATATTGCAATTGTATTGTCTGTTTATACATTGCTACTGTATCTTCAATTCATACATTATTATTGTATCTTCTCCTTATGCATTATTACTGTATATCGTCTATTCATACATTATTATTGTATCTTCTATTCATACATTATTATTGTATCTTCTACTTATATATTATTACTGTATCTTCTATTCATACATTACTATTGTATTTTCTATTTATACAACTACTGTATCTAATATTTATACATGATTACTGTATCGTCTGTTTTTAAATTGCTTGTGTATTTTGTAATTTTGATCTGAAAATTCTTCTGATTAACAATGAAAAACTTAAAAATGACATCACCAAGTAAAGTACAGTTAACTTGTAATCGTAAAGTAAGATGCATTATAGAAGACATAAAAACATCCACAGCTTAGCCTTAAATGTCTCAAGATGTCTTCTATAATGTATTTTACTTTACGATTACAAGTCTTGCACTTTATATGGTTAATGTCTTTTATGCGTTCTAAATGGTTAAAACAGCTGTATTTTCAGACCAAAATTACAAAATACACCAACAATTTATAGATAGAATATACAGTAATTATGTATGAATAGAAGATACAGTAGTAATGTATAAATAGAAGATGCAGTAGTAATGTATAAATAGTAGATACATAATGTATAGATAGAAAATATAGTAGTAATGTATAGATAGAAAATATAGTAATAATGTATAAATATATTTAGTAATGTTTAAATAGAAAATATTGCAATGTAAATAGAATATACAGAAGTAGTAAGCTGTAGGAAAGCATTAAACTTTGACCAATACTGTGGAATTGGTTACAATGTATATATTTATGAAACTCATTGTGAATAAAAGAAATAAAAAATTTTAAAAATTTATTCGATTACATTACATCCCTAATATTAAACATATATTGAACAAAATAAAACATGACATCCGTAATTAAACATAATTAGTAATATTGAACAAAATGAAGAAAAAATAGAGAAATTTCAGTAACCTGGAGTATTCTCCTTATGCTAACGTTCATATGACCGAGTGTTCTCCCCAGTCGCCCCCCTCCCTCTTCTGGTACCAGTAAAATGCCTGCATTCTCTCTCCTCTGAAAGGCCAGAGACCTCATGAAGTAATAAAACCTTGCTTTTAACTATCTCATAAACCACAAGTGTTCATTATAAGACTGGTTTATTCCCTTCCCATGTACAGAGCTCGTCCACTCTTTCACTGGTGATATGAGAGAAATATATGCTGTCTCTTGATATGTGAGTATTATCAAAATAAGATGGACTATGCACTATGGCAGCATTCATGTTCAGTTCAGTTCTCTAAGTAATTTCATTCCTATCAAATCAAGTCTTTTGATAACATTCATAGCCTCAAATTCAGTTATCTTTAAATTATATATCCAAGTTACTTTAACTCTGGTTTTAAGCATAGTTGACTATAAGAGTCGACTATAATTTTGTGATGGTTTTTAAGTTATAAAGAATTAAGAAAAACAAATGGATTTCGATCAAGTCTTTTATTGTAGAAGATTGGTTGCCATACATAGGACAGGTTTCAATACGCTCAATAGCAATATTGAGTATATAAATATGAATACACTACAAACTCAAAGACAAACAATGTCAAATTATTTAACCCCGTTTTCTAACAACGAACTCTACCAACGACAGAAAGTCATAGAAAACGGACATTTCAGATATCATACCATGGGATACTGAAGAAATTTATTTTCTTTGATTTTTCTGAGCATTAGAATAAGTTTGAAGTTAAACATTTGAGGTTACAAGTGTCATGATTGTGTAAATTAGTATAGTTTTCAATAAAAAAAAAAATGAAATGGAAAGCCCACCAAGGCCCGCCCCTTCCCACCTGGTAACTAATGATTGATTAGGCATTTTGCTTTTGAAAGAACAAAGTCACCAGGCCCTTGAATGCTTTCCATTTCCTTCTTTTTTTGAAATCTTTTATTGAAAACCTTACAGAAATTAATGCAATGAATGCGAATTAAATACGCCAAGAATATTTCAGTGTCTTTTCAAGATAATGTTATAGTATTCTAATTAGTTGATACTTTAGTTAATGCTTAATGAATTTCAAATTTTTACATTCTAAATGATAAACCTTTAAAAAAATTACAGAACAAGGGGATATCTTTTTAAATCTAAAGTTTCGTTTAGAAATGGCCATTAAGTGAAAACATGGTTGGAGGGAGTGGAGACCTCATCAGTCTTATGGTGCAATTCCACCACGATCGATTACTCCAGAAACCAGTTGCTCTCTCAAAAGCAGACAAGAACCACAACTGGCCAAAGGCATCTCTCATCCGTCCCATTTCATGTGCATGATTGAGTCGGGTAAAGGAGAAGACACGTGCAAACCACTGCCCTGACTATCCTTACTACTCCTCCTAGCAGATAGGCAGATCGGACCGAAGTACACATTAACCTTGCACGTGGACCACAAAAAAATCAATTTAGTTCCATGTGTAATACATTCTCAAATAACACCCCTTTTGAAAGCTACGTGGAGTCAGTCTAATTTAAGATTTTCCCCAATGATAAACAACCCTTAACCCCATTAAACTAACAGCAGGCCTACTTACAAAGCTGAACCACCCTTAAAATACCAATAAGCCTGTTGAAAGCGGAACAACCCTTAAACTTACAGTAGGCCACCTATAAAGCTCAACACACTAAACTCACCGTAGGCCTACCTACAAAGCTTAACATAACACCCTTTAAACTAACAGTAGGTCTACCTACAAAGCTTAACACCCTTTAAACTAACAGTAAGCCTACCTACAAAGCTTAACACTCTTTAAACTAACAGGAAGCTTACCTGCAAAGCTTAACACTCTTTAAACTAATAGTAGGCCTACCTACAAAGCTATTGCTGATGACCAAACCGAGATTGTACTCTTTCCTATCATATAGGCACACTAACTAATCGAACAGTAGCCCTACTTGATGAAAATTTGTCTACATTATGAAACACATACACTCATACACACAAACACATACACACTACCCAGTCCTGAGTAAATTCTATCAATATTACCTGCACCTGAACATCTCTTATGAAACCATAAAATATCGATAAGCTTAAGGAGATTTTCAATTGTTCAAAATCCTTCTCGCTTTCTTATGTAGATACTTTTAAGTCTGTCTACCTTTAACGAAATATCTTTGGTATTATAGACTTTGTATTTACGATCTTAATAGTCAGTAGATTTTTTTCAATAATTTGGAAAATAAGTTACCTTATAACGTATTATGTGAAATAAATATAATTTCAATTTGACTTTATCAGAAATTCATTATAAAATTAATGTCAAGGTAAAATTTGGGGAATTAAATTACAAAGGAAACTGAATTATGATTTAGAAAATTAGTTACCTTAAAACGTACCATGTGATATAAATATAATTTCAATTTGAGTTTATCAGAAATTCATTATAAAATTAATGTCAGAGTAAAATTTGGGGAATTACATTACAAAGGAAACTGAATTATAATTTGGAAAATTAGTTATTAAAATATATATGAAATAAATATGATTTCAATTTGAGTTTATCAGAAATTCATCATAAAATTAATGTCCTTAGGGAATAGAATTATATTAGGCCATTATATGGATTGAAAAGGTTATTAACAATGTAAAAACATCTATAGGCATGATAATATTTATCTTTAACAGTTAAATTCTTAGTTAAGGATAGTGGACGACCTCCAGTTATCCTAGATGTGGCCCAACTAGTTGGTTCCTAACCAAAATATCTGCATTTGGACTATAATGAATACTGAAGATAATCGACATTTAATTTAAAAAGAATCAATTCCTAGACTTGCAAAGTGCCTATATTTCAATGGGATGTGCTAAAGGCTTTATTCCTTCATAAAGAAAATAATTCCATCAAAAGAAACATTTGAAAAAATCAGAATTATAAAGTATTTTATACGTTAGGTATCATTTGTAAATTTAATTGCTCATGGTAAAATCACAAGCCTGAAACTTGTCCCTTAAATAAAGAATAATTTTTTATATCTGCATAATAACTCTCGCCACCTTGCCTATCACCTAATCTTAATGTGGCCACGTAAAAAGTTATGATATAATATTAAAAGACTCATAAAATAACGATATAATTGTGACAATCTAGGTGGAACAAGACTATTTTTTACGGGGGGGGGGGGGGAAATTGCCCATACGTCACAAATAGATTAAAGATATTAGGATTTACCGATATAGTAAATTGAGAAACCGATTAAGCATTGCAAAAAAGAAATTCCTTTGGAAGTACTGACTCTCCATAAAGAATTAATACAAATACAAGAGAAATTACTTTATATTGATTAACCGGTGAATTTGTTTTTTCATATATGCTTTCAATTACTCATGAAGAAAATCTTTAAAATCTTCAAGTATGAAATAAATTTAGGCACCAGAATTATTTATATTATTCTCAAAACCCTTTGATTTGAAACTCCCTGTTGGCTAGTTATGCAAGGAACAAACTAATGCTGTCCTTCATGAAATAAAATAATTTGTTAAAGCTGCCTACTTAACAAAGTTTAACCTAATCTCAATATTTAAACTCAATCTCTCATGATTTAGTATAAATCTAGATTAAATTTTTGGTGTTAACCTGAGGTATACATACATGCTAACCTTGACTTAACCAGAGAAAACTAATCTAAGTGCCTCACCAAGATAACCTTTACATAGCTCTATCGAAATCAGCACCGTTAAACTAATTTTCACTAGAGACAACACTGGTGCGAAACTATAACTCCTTTCTGTGGATTAGATCCTCCTCGTAACACTTACACCACACATCATCCACCCGCTCATTCATTGCTCGTTACAAATTTACTGATGTACAAGGAATGCATTGTCCTGAATCAATCAATTCCTAAATTCAAGTCAAAGGTTTAATTTTAAGTGGTTGAGCAGCAACATAAGTGGTGCACTCTCAGAGCTTACTGTCATGAAACCGTCATAATTACATTTAAAAAGATTTGCATAGTTACATAGTGACAAACTTACTTTTTTCTCGTCCTCTCAAGTGATTACGGTAATGTCTACACTAAAATCAATGCACGTGCTGACATATGAAAAGTGTACTGTACCCTATTAATATATAATTCGTCTTAAATAATCTTTACGACATTTTTGTTAAAGGCAATTCCTCCAATTATTAACAAAACCTGAAGCAATCAATTGAAATTCAAAACTATCCAACCAAATCAGTAAAGGTTTTCTGTATTTCCCATCAATATGAATATATTGAAACGCTCAACATAACTCGAAAAATTGCATGTTTCAAATAAAGAATTAGTGACTGATTTGTATGTGATTGAAATACCGGGTACATGAAATATTCAAGACATTAAAATCGCTAAAAACTGACTTTTCAGGATATTTATTATAGTACTTACATAACTTCTGATAAAATGCTTTGAAGATTAATGCACTAACTTCTAGTTTCAGATTACCTTAAGTTACTATATGTTTACTCAACAGACTTAAGTTAACTAAAGCTTTAAACAGTTTTCATCAATATTTTATGACGTTAATCTAAGCATTTAAATGTAAGGGACTTTGGCATAAGCAGATCAGAGAGTATCAAGCTTTCAGTTAATTTAACAGTTTCTGGCTTTAGTTGTCTAAAAAGATTAGCATAGAAATTATGATCTTGTTACACGTAAACAACCTAAATTGTAAAATCTCAAGTGTTAGTAAAATCAAAAGAAATTGGTGAGTTATATAGTTTATTACAATATAACACCAATACTCTGACTTGGTATTTTGTACAAGCTTCAGAGGCTTATCAGATTATGCCTAACATTTCTGAATTACAAAGTTTCCTTGCACAAACAGAATATAACTTCAGACCAAGTACTTTAGTAAATTACTACACAAGATACATTCCTGTACATCAGTATAACAGTACGTATATAAAACCTAATCTCAAAAAGTCACACTTCAGTTTCGACCCCTTTGCCTAATCATGCATAAATTTTAGAAATACATAAACCGAGAGCAGATTGAACTAAATTAAATTTAACCATTATAATTTAACCTTTATTTACGACCTGTATAAACATTTCCTAAACTAGGTTACCTGATCCTTAATTACACAAACAAGGACTGCAATAATGTCTTAATACCCCTAATCAACATTGGCAATAACTCCCAACCACAAACACTAACAACTAAAACTATACCAACAACATATTCAAGGATGTATTACACATTTCTTCTAAGATGACTACAGCAGTTCTCTATCCCTCCTTTATGTCATGAACAGAAACAGTAGAAATCAGATATCCTGGGACATTTATAATCCCAGCTGGACACCTTTTCAGAGAGCTCGGGTATCTCAGTGTAATGGAAAGCACCGGAATGCAAGACTGACAAGGTCACCACTTTAAGAAAAGTATCTATAAGTTTAAAAGTAAACTGATTCATCTTTCCAATCTTTTGATTTTCATTGACAGATAAAATTTAAAAAATTAGCAATACAGTTACTAATTTCACATTAACATTAAAAACTCATATATTCTTGGACACATTTTAACTCACTATCTTGACAATTTTTTTCACAAGTCAATTTACACAATACACGACAAATTTGATAGAGTTTGATACTGAAATTATAGTATACACATAACAGAAACCTGTTCAATTTGACATTACAATCTCCTACAATTCAAGATTAATCTTAGAAATTAATTTCAAACTAAATTTCGAAAATATTTAAAAGTATGAAACATCAAAAATTTAAAATCTTTTGAGACTTTAAAGATCCTTCAACATTACTGAATTATTAATCATAACTAGAATTGACAAGACAGATTCTACTCTGACATGATTTCATGGAAATCAAATTGGACTGAACATGTTCACCATGGCACCAAGTCTAGCATTTTGACAATACAACATAACCAAGTTAACAGTCTTCTTCTCTCATTAAACCAGCAATAGAATGAACGAGTTCCGTACATGGGAAGCTCATAAACAGCCTAAATGAACAGTGGTTCTAGTCAAAAGCAAAATATACTTCATGGGTCCTCTGGCCTTTCATTGGTGAGGAATATGGCAAATACTGATACCAGAAGAGGGAGGGGGGTAGATGGGGAGGGAGACTCAGTCATATGAACGTTCCCTTTAATTCTTTTTAAAATATTTCCAAATTGGGAGGGGGAAGGATAAAGGAGTGGGAATGGGACCTCTGAAAATTTAGTTATGTATTAGAAGGACCAACAATCTGATTCGAACCCGTTTGCAAGATTTCCCAAAATACTCCCCTGGCTCATTTTCAAAATTCAAGTTAATTTCAAGGTATGTTCATGTAGTAAAGAGAAGATGAGGAATAACACTAGCACTAGTGAAAGCCCTACCATTTCGCACTCCCACTTCCTAGCCATTTCACACTAAAGCCTTCCGAGCCATTTGTCACCAACGATTTCCTAATCACACCAAAGTCCTCCTAGCCATTTCACACCAAAGCCGTCATCACCATTTCACACTAAAGCCCTCAGCCATTTCACACCAAAGCCCTCTTAGCCATTTCACACCAAAGCCCTCTTAGCTATTTCACACCAAAGCTCTCTTAGGCATTTCACACCGAAGCCCTCTTAGCCATTTCACACCAAAGCCCTCTTAGCCATTTTACACCAAAGTCCTCTTAGCCATTTCACAATTTCACACCAAAGCCCTCGTAGCAGTTTCACACCAAAGTATTCCTTGCCATTTCATACCATAACCTTCCTCACCATTTCACACCAGAGCCCTACTAGCCATTTCAAACCAAAGCCTTCCTAGCCTTTTCACCCTAAAGCCTTCCTAGCCAATTCATACCAAAGCCCCCTAGCCATTTCACATCAAAGCCATCTTCGCCATTTCACACCAAAGCCCCCTAGCAATTTCACACCATAGCCCTCCTAGACATTTCATACCAAAAGTCTTCCAAGCCATTCCACACCAAAACCTTCACCATTTCACACCAAAGCCCTCCTAGCCATTTCATACCAAAGTCTTCCTAGCCATATCCCACTAAAACCTTCCTCGCCATTTCACACCAAAGCCCTCCAAGCCATTTCTCTCTTAAGTCTTCCTAGCCATTTCACTCCAAAGCCCCCATAGCGATTTCACACCATAGCCCGCCTAGCCATTTCATACCAAAGTCTTCCAAGCCATATCCCACCAAAACCTTCCTCACCATTTCACACCAAAGCCCTCCTAACCATTTTTTCCCTCTAAAGTCTTCCTAACCATTTCACACCAAAGGCCCCCCCCCAGGCAATTTCACACCAAAGCAACCCCCCCCCCCCTAGCGATTTCACACCAAAGCACCCCCCCCTAGCGATTTCACACCAAAGCCCCCCCCCCCTCCCCTAGCGATTTCACACCAATGCCCCCCCCCTCCCCTAGCGATTTCACACCATAGCCCTCCCAGCCATTTCACACCAAAGCACTCCTCACCACTTCACACCAAAGCCCTCTAACCATCTCGTCTGCCAACAATCACATAAAATGATTCACTATTCTGTATTATACAGCAATGTTCATGTCCTACTTTAATTCTTAATGTTTAAATTTATAGCAATCAACATATCAGCCGTTCGACCTTCCCAAAAGCGCTAAGTTTTAGAACTATCTTTTCTAAACTTAAATTTAGGCTTCTCTAACAATATACAACTTCAATATGAAAGACATGTACAGTAACTTTCTCATTTACCTGTATTATATACCTTTTTATTTCATTCAAAGTATACTCCTAGAATCTTTTGTTAACTACTAGTCACTAACTTATATATTGAGAGAGAGAGAGAGAGAGAGAGAGAGAGAGAGAGAGAGAGAGAGAGAGAGAGAGAGAGAGAGAGAAGGGGGGGGGGGGGGATTTTTAACTTGGGGACAGAGGAAGGGCATTTCATCAAATACTAAATCTTACGAAATTAAGAATAAAAAGAGGGATAAGTTTTTATACCAGTTACAGAAAAAATATTTACTCTAGATTTTTAGACATAGAACCAATAATGTATTTAAAGTTTAGATTGCTCCAAAGACATTAGCTAGTTATTACCCATTATGAAATTTAAAACACGAAAGGAGGGATCAACTATCCAAGGTATATTATTGAAACTTGAGAGGGTTTTGTGTTAAGGAATCTTGAACTTATAGGACAAGAAGAAAAATTGAAAGGCTAAACAAGAACACACCTTGAAATATGGATTTAAAGCAGCTCAATTCAAATGCCACAAAAAGAAAAAAATTATGTACACTTAACAACTAAAACATTATTTCCATCAACTGAAAGTTTTGGCACAGGATAATTCAGTAATCCTATATAAGCATTCATTCTTAATACAATAACGTTACAGATTAAAATTTTCCTAACTAATTTACTAACATCGTTCCTTTTTTCCTGAACTTTAAAAATTATATAGATTACAAACTAAAAACTGTAATTCTTGAAAGTCAAAATAGACAAATAAAAAAAAATAGGAAAACTTTGCTTCTAGGATGTCATGATTTGAATGCCCAATCCCACTGGATTAAATAAATAAAGCCTGAAGATATCACTAGACTAAAATTTAATGGAATAGCCCAGCCTCTATCTGAAATAGCCCAGCATCTATCTAAAATAGCCCAGCCTCTATCTGAAATAGCCCAGCCTCTACCTAAAATAGCCCAGCCTCTACCTGAAATAGCCCAGCCTCTACCTGAAATAGCCCAGCCTCTACCTGAAATAACTCCTACCTGAAATAACTCCTACCTGAAATAACTCCTACCTGAAATAACTCCTACCTGAAATAACTCCTACCTGAAATAACTCAACCTCTATCTGATATAGCCCACCCTCTACCTGAAATAGCCCAATCTCTGCCTGAAATAGCCCAGCCTCTACCTGAAATAGCCCAGCCTCTACCTGAAATAACTCCTACCTGAAATAGCCCAGCCTCTACCTGAAATAACTCCTACCTGAAATAGCCCAGCCTCTACCTGAAATAACTCCTACCTGAAACAACCCAACCTCTACCTAAAATAATCCAGCCTCTACCTGAAATAATCCAGTCTCTACCTGATATAGCCCAGCCTCTACCTGAAATAACTCCTACCTGAAATAGCCCAGCCTCTAACTGGAATAACTCCTACCTGAAGCAGCCCAGCCTCTATGTAAAGTCGCCTACCCCCTACCTGAAATAACTCCTACCTGACATATCCAAGTCTCTACCTGAAAGAACTCCCTGAAAGAACTCCTCCCTGAAATATCCCAGCTTCTACCTGAAATAGCCTGTCCTCTACTGGAAGAGCTCTTACCTGAAATGACTCCTACTTCAAATAGCCCACCTTCTATCTGAAAGAACCCCTACCTGCAAGAACTTCTAAATAACTCCTACCTGAAATATCTTCAATCAGGACTACCAGAAATTTAACAACTAGGATTTCCACATTAAGATTTTTTTACAGATGTCACCAGGTTGATGAAAATGAGAACTAATTTAGTTCTAAAAAACTTCAGGTTAGCTTACGCAAGATTTCAATCTTAGTTATTAACATGGATTTAGATAGGCCCAAATTGATTATAACTAGACTTTAGTCATCAACTATAAATTAAATATATTTCTAATGGGAATTTAATCTATAAAAATCAATTTCATAAAACTAGGAATGAAAGATTTTATATAAATTAGTCAGCTAGCAATATAACTTAGCACACTATACAAGACTTGAACCGAACTAGATATTTAAATCCTCATTGTGAAAAACTCATTTAAATAGGGTCAGCTACCTACAACTTAAATCTTCATTGCGAAAAACTAATTTAAATAGGGGCACCTTCCTACAACTTAAATCCTCATTGTGAAAAACTAATTTAAATAGGGCCGACTTCCTACAACTTAAATCCTCATTATGAAAAACTAATTTAGATAGGGCCGACTTCCTGCAACTTAAATCCTCATTGTGAAAAACTAATTTAGATAGGGCCGACTTCCTACAACTTAAATCCTCATTGTGAAAAACTAATTTAGATAGGGCCGACTTCCTACAACTTAAATCCTCATTGTGAAAAACTAATTTAGATAGGGCCGACTTCCTACAACTTAAATCCTCATTGTGAAAAACTAATTTAGATAGGGCCGACTTCCTACAACTTAAATCCTCATTGTGAAAAACTAATTTAGATAGGGCCGACTTCCTACAACTTAAATCCTCATTGTGAAAAACTAATTTAGATAGGGCCGACTTCCTACAACTTAAATCCTCATTGTGAAAAACTAATTTAGATAGGGCCGACTTCCTACAACTTAAATCCTCATTGTGAAAAACTAATTTAGATAGGGCCGACTTCCTACAACTTAAATCCTCATTGTGAAAAACTAATTTAGATAGGGCCGACTTCCTACAACTTAAATCCTCATTGTGAAAAACTAATTTAGATAGGGCCGACTTCCTACAACTTAAATCCTCATTGTGAAAAACTAATTTAGATAGGGCCGACTTCCTACAACTTAAATCCTCATTGTGAAAAACTAATTTAGATAGGGCCGACTTCCTACAACTTAAATCCTCATTGTGAAAAACTAATTTAAATAGGGCCAACTTCCTACAACACAAGCCAATGTCCCAACATGATGTTCTAGAAGTTCCACGGATCCCACAGGACTAATCCAGATGGTCCTTAATGTGCATCATCCTTTTGGTTAAAGAATTTTAAGCATCCAAGCAGAAGGCACCATTGACCTGAAAATCAAAAAGGGTTAATAAGAACTTACAGAAAATTACTAATTAAGATTTATAAAGTACAAATTTAGTACTGTTTTCAGTCATTTTTAAGCAATAACGTATGTTCAATTAATCAGATCAATCGAAAACAAATTAGGCCCCCAAAAGTAAAATATTCAAAGCCCCCAAAAGTAAAAGAAATATATTTTAAGCCCCCCAAAAGTAGAAGCAAGATATTTTAAGCCCCCAAAAGTAGAAGCAAGATATTTTAAGCCCCCAAAAGTAAAAGTAAGATATTTTAAGGCCCAAAAGTAATATATCTTAAGCCCCCAAAAGTAAGATATTTTAGGTCCCCAAAAGAAAGAGATTTTAAGTCATCCAAAGAACGATGTTAAGATATTTTAAGTCTCCAAAAGTAAGATATTTTAAAGCCCCCAATAGTAAGACATTTAAGCCTCCGAAAGTAAGACATTTAAGCCCCCGAAAGTAAGACATTTAAGCCCCCGAAAGTTAGATATTTTAAGCTCCAGAAAGTAAGATATTTTAAGCTCCAGAAAGTAAGATATTTTAAGCTCCAGAAAGTAAGATATTTTAATCCTCCATATGTAATATATTTTAATCCTCCAAAAGTAAGATATTCTAAGCCTCAAAAGTAAGATATTTTAAGCCGCCAAAAGTGGGATATTTTAAGCCCCAAAAGTAATATATTTTAAGCCCCCAAACGAAACATATTTTAGGTCCTCAAAAGTAAGATATTTTAAGTCATCAAAAGTAAGATATTTTAAGTCATCAAAAGTAAAACGTTAAGATATTTTAAGTCCCAGAAAGTAAGACATTTAAGCCATCGAAAGTAAGACATTTAAGCCCCGAAAGTAAGATATCTAAGCCCCGAAAGTAAGATGTCTAAGCCCCGAAAGTAAGATATCTAAGCCGTGAAAGTGAGATATCTAAGCCCCGAAAGTAAGATATCTAAGCCCCGAAAGTAAGATATCTAAACCCCGAAAGTGAGATATCTAAGCCGTGAAAGTAAGATATCTAAGCCCCGAAAGTGAGATATCTAAGCCCCGAAAGTAAGATATCTAAGCCCGGAAAGTGAGATATCTAAGCCCGGAAAGTGAGATATCTAAGCCCTCGAAAGTAAAATATTTTAATCCTCCAAAAGTAAGATATCTCAAGCCACAAAAGTAAGATATTTGAAGCTCCCAAAAGTAAGATATGTCAAGTCCCAAAATTATGATATTTAAAGACCCAATATGTAAGATATTTTAAGCCCCCCAAAATGTTTGAACTCCCCAAAAGTAAGATATTTTAAGCTCCTAAACTATTAAGATAATTTAAGCCCCCAAAATTATGATATTCAACGACCCAAAAATTATGACACTTCAAGAAAAGAAATCTGGATATTTCAGGACAACAACAAAATCAGGATATCTTATGAACTAATAAAAAGACAAGTAGAAAGACCTTTGCTCCTAGTTGAGTCAACATCTACAGTACCCCATATATGGCACACTGACATCACTGCCCACCTAGGAAAACAATTTACACACTAACATGAAAACTTTTACCAAAAACAGGTTGAATTAAATTTTGTCATATAAAAGGTTTAATTGGATAACTTATTTCACACCTAAACAAAGATATATATGTAAAATCCTATCTTACTTGAGTTTAATACAATAAAAAAACTCATGAATTTAAACTGAGCTTTCCAAACAACAGGATTTACTAAAAAGAAAAATCATTCAGCAGAAAATGTGTATGATTCTTTGATCAAATACAGCTTGAGCGAGTCCTATCACTTAAATTTTAATCTAAAGACTCCACAACTTAAGGAAAAAAATTCTCATAAAATGGGAAACCAATATCTACAAATACTAAATATTCAATAGCAGATATTTACTCAGTCTAGTCTAATACTCCATCTAGGTTCTAAAATGCACACAACTTTCAAACTAAATTCACCATCCAAACGAAATTTACAGTATTTACTTTTGTCTACTGTACCTAACTAATTATTCTTAGATTATTTTGCCAAAAAAGGAAAAGTAGGTGACTATCATCTAATGTCTACATGGACATCTAGAATTAAACTATACTTGCAATTAAATTTTTCTTTTTAAAACACTGCTTTAATTTAATCAAAGCTTACCAACTACCCGAAATTAATAAAAACGAAATCATGAATCAAAACCAATTTGTGATATTTTGATCAAATACTGCTTAAGTGAATCTTATGAGGCCTATCACTTCAGTTTCAAATTAAGAAGAAAAAAATAAATCTCACTGAATGGAACACCAACTTCTAAAAACACAAAGAAATAAGCTGCCATGGCCGAGTTCTACGCTCTACCTAGTGCCCCTATATTTTAATTTTTTTTTTTTTTTTTTTTTTTTTTTTTTTTTAACCCTAACTGGTGTTTATGTTTAAAAAATGACTTGGGTCTCAACTTACCTTCAACTTTATAGTGTGTTTCAAAATCCATTCCTATTAAGCTCTACTTTCGCCTCAAGTTCTTTTCCGCCATTGCAGTTTGCATGTAAATCGCTATACACACCTGAAAGAGAAAATTGAACTATAGAAAATCTGAAACTTTTTTAAATCTGAAAAAAACTAAGATGAAAGAAAATCTCACAAAAGAAAGCATTAATGTTATAATAGTTTATGTCTACACTACACAACTTCCCCCAATTTTCCCAAGGAATTTACGAGTTGCCTAATTATAAGCTAATTGCTCAAACATACGACGGAAATTCTAAACGTCGTAGGCTCTCAAAAAAAAAAAAAAGGGAAGATGGGAAAACTCCTTATTAAACATTTAAGTATACTCTGAAAACCTTTATATCTGTTTTACAATTTTCTACTGATTAAAAAAATACTTTGTTATTCAAATACTTCGATACAAAATCAAATAAAACTTTACATGATGCAAGTTCGGATAATGATGATAAAACCAGTCGAGTCTTTCTATATTTCAAACACCAAACAAATACCTTTGGGCAACTGGTATCTCATAATCTGGACAACTCTGACTTAAGATAATGTCAGAGAGAAAACGCCTCAATGGTTGGCTGTTTGGTGTGATAAGCTTTGAACGAATTATTGTTGTTTTCGTTGTTATTGTTATTTGCTAAGCTACAACCCTAGTTGAAAAAGCATGATGTTTTAAACCCTAGGGCTCCATCGGGGAAAAATACCCCAGTGAGGAAAGGAAATAAGCAAACTAAAAGACAAGTAATTAACAATTAAAGTAAAATATTTCAAGAACAGTAAAAAAAAATGAAATAAATCTTTCACATATAAACTATAAAAAATAGAAAAAAAAAAAAAAAAATAGGATAAAATAGTGTGCCCGAGTGTACCCTCATTCTATCATCGGTTAGAATAAAAAAACATGGGATGCTCGTTAAAATACTTGATTTACATAATTCTAGTCCCCGAAAAATGTGTCGGGCAAGGACCAACATGATGACTTGATGAAAATTGAACACTTTTCAGTGACCGCATATAGGTCTTCAGCTAATGGCTTAGTGGAACCGCATAAAGGCCGATTCATATGACCCGTTTTCTTTCCGACAGGCTGGCCGTCGGTTAACCGGCGTCTAGCTTTAGGGAAGTGGTCCGAATTTTACGTTACTTAGTGGCTGATGCCCTTCATTGGCACGCCATGCTTCCTACAGCTGAGCTAGCTTTGAACACTGCTCAGGGACACGCCTTTCTTTTTAGTGTATGGACAGGATCCTGTGTTACCATATACGGTCCTCATTAATTCGAAACAATTGCCAAATTATCCAATTGAGCAATTAACTAAGTCATTTACCAGAAATACCACCATTAATGAAAATGAATTCGCGTTCCTAGATTTTTCATTTGTTAATGATTTCTGAAATCCTCTGCACTAACAACGCTTTGATACGGTTGAATAAATACGGTTTATATTGGATTTCTTTAACTTTGATATTTAGAATTAATTGCATTAATATTCCTAAGTAAAGAATAAAGGCAATTGGAAAAAACATTAGCAAACGTAAGAATCACCAAGACTATTAATATAAATTTGGAATAACTACATAGTGGGCTGGAGATAAAACTATTCAAATTCGAGAAGTGATAAATGAGAAATATTTCGACGTAGCTTTATCTGAAATATGTTTAAATGACTTTGACAAGGCTAAGATTGGTGAAATGATCCCCTTCATACACGTGCAGAGAGAGAGAGAGAGAGAGAGAGGGGGGGTCCTGTAGTGAGTAAGGTTCTCCTGTGTGATAGGACCACGAAACCAGCCCTTAAAGTTTAAGTTTGATATTGAAATCAAACAATGGATAGCTAACTACGTTTTTTTTTTTATTGCAAGACCCTGATATGATTATCAATATATAATTGTAAACGGCGTTCACTATTTCACAAAACGTAATTAATCTGAGATGCCAAAACCAATTAAACGATAAAAACTAAACGGAGGATTTTCATCTAATGACACACTATTCAAGGTTATCCCGACCACGAAAAAGATTATTATAACAAAATAATTGCCATTCAAAAATTCTAACTCGATGCTTTCCGTTTCCTATTGAATTTAAAACTTAACAATTCTCTCAGCATTTCGAATTCACAGATGTTCAGTAGGTTTTTTATCTTTTAAAACAATTATGGTAAACAATAAATATACATTAGGCTGTGTGATACATGAAATACCTAAGACACGATAAACTGATCTTGTGTCATGTAGTACGTAGGATTACATTACGTGAAAGGACAAGGAAAACAGCACTATAAGTAAGGAAATGACAAGGAAAACAGCACTATAAGTAAGGAAATAAGTAAGTATTGACGAAATCCGAAGTACATTCTTAAGTTTTATAATCACCAGGATAGTTTCCACAGATTCTACTCACTTTCCATAAAAAAAGACACATTGAGTAGGCTGATTGAGCATACCGAAAGATATTTATTCTACGCGAAATTATATGACACCAGGTGTAAGACAAACACATTTCCGTAACATTTGATATCATTTCTCCTATTGGGTAAACAATTAACTTCCTACAACCAAAATGCTTCTTGTTACCAAAGTCAAATCCTTCCAAAGCTCACAACCGGACAACACTCATCCGTCATGTCAGTTTCTAGCAAAACTGGACAAAACCGTTTATCTCCAAATTGACCAATAAAACAAACTAAATGGTCTCTATGCTTTACCAATAAACAGCATACGGTACGCCATTGTAGATCATAAAAACGTAAATTACCGCCAGGAAACTAAGAAACGTACATACTAAAAATTGGCAAATATTCCGAATACAAAGACATTTTACTACTTTTTTAAACATCCTAAATGTTCCGTAAAATAGCCCAGTTAGGAAAGGAAATGATGAAGTAAACTACATGAAAAGTAATTAATATATATTTTAAGACCAGTAACAACTTTAAATAGACCTGCCATATATAAGATAGGAAGAGAGACTTCTGTTAACACATTCAACATAAAAATATTCCTCGCAAGTTTGAACTTTTCAAGTTAAAAAAAAAAAAGAAATTGCAAAGCTTATGATTTGGAAATGAAGAGATAAGCAGTAAATATGGACCATGGATACTAAGGATGAATTCCGGCTATGTAAATTTTCAATCAGTTGGTAACAAAATTACTTCTATTGTAGTTTTGTTATTTCCTTATTTCCTTTCTTCACTAGGCTATTTTCCCTGTTGGAGCCCTTCTTAAGAAGTTGAATTAATTGAAAACGAGGCAAAATTTAAAGTTATTTGCCATAAATTTAAAGTTATTTGCCATAAATTCAAAGTTGTTTGCATAAATTTAAAGTTATTTGCCATAAATTTAAAGTTATTTGTCACAAATTCAAAGGTATTTGTCACAAATTCAAAGGTATTTGCCATAAATTCAAAGTTATTTCCCATGAATTCAAAGTTATTTGCCCTAAATTAAAAAATATGTCATAAATTTAAAGTTATTTGCCATTAATTTAAATTTATTTGCCATAAATTCAAAGTTATGCCATACATTTAAAAGTCATTTGCCACAAATTCAAAGTTATTTGCCATAAACAGCACATCAGAGAGACGAATAGTACAACCTTTTCTTAGAGGGGATAACTTAACGTGGAGAAAGTGTTTGTATACCGCTATGATCATGAAAGCCGTACTTAGTCAGGGCCACCCATTCTGGGTTGGTTTGCTGTGAATAATCAAACGAAAATCTCCCACTACCATGAATCTGCCCTGGCCAGAGGGGGTGATTTAGATTGGCAAAATCAAAACATGAATAAAGACATGTCTGAGGCCTTTGTCCTGCAGTGGACTAGAAACGGCTTCATTGGTAGTGCTTTATATTCAATACCACATTGTATGAAAGCGTAAACTTATTGATCACACTGAAAAATTGCCATACTCAAAATGATTCGTGTCCAGCAAAATCATACCGGTCAAATTACTCGAGTGACACTAACTAAAAGGTGGGCACTGTACGGTTGTTATGGACACTGCTATTCACATTAATTGACATCCGGAAAACGTAGCTCCCATAATTAAAAACGAAAAAATCTGAGTAAAATGACAAATTAATGATCTTTTAAAACATCAATCTAAACCTTACGTGAAAAGCTTGGTACAATATTGCTCAGTACAAAAAGAACAATATTACAGTAATCATTTTAAACATTATTTTGATAAATTAAATCTGATTGTTCTATAAAGGTAAAACTTATATATTAAGGGTCAAGAAATAAATGAATAGAATGCGGGGGGTGGGGGGGTGAGGGGGTGATATTTAGCCTGTTATTGGAGACGGCTATGGTATTTGCAACATTTTCATACTATTTCTATAAAAAATAGTTGTATGAACTCAAAATCCATTAGTTTACGTGTTTGTATTCATACGGTGAACAGTATATAATTATATTCCACACCTATTATATGACATTTAGGGAGTCTACTTGGACTAGAAAATGGGTAAAATATGTATGTATATACTTCATAGATAGGGCTTTTGGTTTGTACTATTTAGAACGTCACTTTCAAAACAAATCCTTGGTACTTATCTACTTGAAAAACGCAATGTCGAGCCCGTTCTCATAATTATCAACTAATTGCAAGATGTAATTTATCTATTAGCACTGTAATTTCGATTCTCGAACCACCATCGTTTTCGGCAACTCGGAATAGTCTTAAAAATTAAAAGACAAAAAAATTTTAAAACAAGAAATGGCCGACTGAAACTTTTGAGATATCACCGGCAACCAGTCCCTGTCGAAAATATCTAACATTCGATCTTTTCACTTATCTTGACTGCAAAATAGTTAATCAAACCTCTTCCATTTATAAACAAGAATATCGCCCTAATATAAAATCAAAACACAAATAAATCCTATTTTTATACCTCTAGCTCACCTTAACAACCTGCCTTCCTTCAGCTAAAGAACTACAGTGAGAAATTCAAAGTTGAAATTAGCGCTTTGGCCAATCAGAGGCCTCCACTTTACTCGACAATCTATTGCCTGCTCTTATTGGCTAAAAACTTCGCAATTTGGCAAGAGGCTTTGGAAGCGCTTGTCCTATTGGCTGGTGGGATCAGACACAATTTTTAGAAATTTTTTAAGCTATAATTTCTTCTTAAATGTTTACTAATGATACAATTGGATGATAAAAATATAAGTTTTTAAATTATTGAATTGAAAAAATCCATACACCATAAATGATAAATGTAGAAAATATTATAAGAAAATTATAAGATCGAATATTATAATAATAATAATAATAATAATAATAATAATAATAATAATAATAACAGGATACTTGGTATTGTTACAGGCAACAAGACAGGAAAGATTGGAAAACTTGAAGATCAAGGTATTAGATAAGCATAAAAAAGACAGAATTTCTATGGATGGTAGAAGGAAGACAAGGTATAATGAAACTGGGCTTAGATGACATCAATTAAGTTGGATCTTGTAACCAAAATCCAATCAACAAATGGAGATATGGACAAAGCAATTAACTATACATTTAAAAACAAAGTGCTCAGAAGAATAGGAGGTGGTTGTCACTTATCCTAGGCAACAAGGGGATCAGTGCAAAAGTGATTGGAATGTTTCATAAAAGTGAAAATAGACCTGCAATGGATTTGAGAGGTCTGACACACTAGTCACGTGATTTAGAAGGGCCAAGATAGAAAAAGGGAAGTGGTAGAAATATGAATGTTGAAATGGATGTGCAGAGTGACATGAAGAGACAGGATCTGAAATTATTTTTATTATAGACAGTCAAAATACTAAGGTGGTGAAGGCTCAGCTAAAGAGTAAGTGCTTTGGTCATGTTTGCAAGCAGAAGAAAAGACGGAAGGAATTAAGGAAAGAACAGTATGTTGAAAGGAAGGAAGGAACAGTATGTTGAAAGGAAGGAAGGAACAGTATGTTGAAAAGAAGGAAGGAACAGTATGTTGAAAAGAAGGAAGGAAGGAAGGAAGGAAGGAACGAACGAACGAAGGAAGGAGGGAACGAACAGTATGTTAAAAGGAAGGAAGGAAGGAAGGAATAGTATGTTGAAAGGAAAAACATTTAAGTTGTATTGCTTAAAAAGTGGAATGGAGAAAAGATGGAAAATCAATACAAGTGGCCACGTGGGTGTTGTGGGAGGTACTTACAGTACATATTGAGAGGGCATTTTATAAAGTGAGGAAAGTGGCAAAAGTTTGGTCGAAGTTAATAAACGCAAGAAAGCGGTCGTATTGATATTCTGGGAAGTACTCATTGAGATGTCTGTGAAAACCTGCGAATAGTGACATAAGCCAGGATGAAGTTGGAATAGCATTTTTATATTACAAGCAAATTAATGTATCCTATTAGTATAAAGAGCAAAGAATACTGGAACAAAGACTACACTTAGTTTATGAACACAGAAAATTACATGGATGAGAATTATAAAAAGCTAAAATTTAAGACTAGCATAATGTACATCAGAAAGATTAGGATAAATTTCACCCAACATGATGAAGTGTAGTATTAAAAGTTATTTAAATATTGAATGATACTCCAACAACCTAAAAGGCAGGAGTGTTCGACTTATAATGTTATCATACACTCAAAAAATATCTTATTTAGTTAACCACTTACCTATAATTACTACAGCATATATCAACAGCTCGGCTGCTACAGAGTAGGAAAAAGAGAGAAATGGCGAGCCCTGATTGCCGATCTCCTTGGGATATGTCACATGCATGATGATGATGATGATTATCTTCCTAGTGTCTTGTGGTCTTCAGAAGGGCAAGTGTGTCCGACCTCTGAAAAAGGAAATTGATAATTTAGTAATTTTATTTATCAATATAATCAGTCATTCCATATGAAATAACACAGAGAGAGAGAGAGAGAGAGAGAGAGAGAGAGAGAGAGAGAGAGAGAGAGAGAGAGAGAGAGAGCATTAGTAACTAAACAATTATTGGAAATAAAAAAATAATGGAAAACAATTGCTGTAATTAACTCTTTTTCCAAATAAAAATTACTTTAATTTTTTTTCAATTTACTCATAACTTATCTATAACTACAATAACAACCAGGTTTCATGTTCCTCGTTGGTCACAAGGTGCAGAACGATATAATTGCTAGAAATTTCATCGTCACCTCCTATACGAGACAGTATAAGTTTACATATTTAAATTTTACATCGTTGGTGAAGTT
This sequence comes from Palaemon carinicauda, assembly GCF_036898095.1. Lineage (NCBI taxonomy): Eukaryota > Metazoa > Arthropoda > Malacostraca > Decapoda > Palaemonidae > Palaemon > Palaemon carinicauda. The sequence continues at coordinate 113,602,168 of NC_090730.1, read as the reverse complement.
CCACGACATTCCTTAATTCTAACTTTTCCTTAGTTTTCCTCTGAGCTTTCACCTTCATCGAACATTTGTTTCAATCTTCCATCTCTACAATGGTTTGAGCTCATCACTAATACAGTAGATTTTTTAAAGAGAGAGAGAGAGAGAGAGAGAGAGAGAGAGAGAGAGAGAGAGAGAGAGAGAGAGAGAGAGAGAGAGAGAGAGAGTTATATAATAAGTGTTAATGCAACCATAACAAACCTATCATTAACTGGTATTTAGCGACTTCATTCTTAGGAAAACCAAGGCAACTAACTACGTAACAGCCAACGCTCAAGCGCTACGAATTAGTCGAATCCCTTTTTTGCATCTTGCAGGCAATCTTAGTTTCCTGAATAGTGCAAGTGATCAATTTTTTAACCTTCATCAGTTTTCCTCAAAATCCAACTAAAAACACTTCGTTCTTCGAAATAGATTAAAAGCTCGAAAATCCCATAGAAAAAATAACTGAATTATATGATTTATTTCAAGATTTCTTATTGGGATTGTAAAAAAATACCTAATAAATACCTTGTTTAAGTACATCCCAGTGATATCGAATCTATGATATACGAAGCACGAGTATATTTTATACTCGTATGTGTGTTCAAAGACATTTAAAATCGGTGGATTTGATGTTAAAGAATAGATTTGACTAAACTTGTTCCGATGGGAGAGATCTGAAGAGAGAAACAATATACTATAGAGTAAGTGGAGTTTGTTACACTGAAATTCATGGAAGGAATGCACAATCATAAAGGGCCTCTTGAGAATGAAGAAACAGCAACAGACATAAGCAGCTATATATAGTAGTCTAATGACCTAATGGGGAATGTTAAAGAAAAAGGCTTCCGGTGTGCATAACGACCAAGAACTAGTTGAAAAATTTCTAGAAATTTAAAAAACTATAAATATATAATCGTATCCTTAAAGGATATTCCAATTCAGATTAGTGTTAACCAGTCGCACACATAAAATACAATCGATTTCATTGTATAACAAACGATGAAGTTAGGATTTTTAAAGAGGCTAAGAAAGCAAATCGTACGATTGATCTGATGCTAATACCTAAAGTACATGTAATTGGAGTTGAAATCCTCAATAGTCTTACGAATATTGTTTCAGGAATAATAGATACTACTATTGAGTAAATATCCTAAATCTAAGACAATGGCTATATCCACACCCATTCCGAAGTGCTCTCAATTATCAGGACTTATGTACCCAAATCTATTTGGAATCTAGCCTTCATGGCAAAAGTGCTAGAATATGTCATTCTTGAACTACTAGTTAGTCATTAGGGGAGTGTGAAACATTGCCGGATAACTAGTCGGCATACAGACAATTATAATCGACGGTGACAACTATATGCAGTATTGTTAAGATGAATTACTGGCAATAATGAATGTAGAGAAATATGGTATGGTAATTTTACTGAAAGTGCTGCTTTTGACACAGTTATCTATGAATTATTACTCGATGATTTACGATCCATTAGTATTGAACAGGAAGCTTTTGAATATCTAAGATGATACTCTACTTTAAACGCTGTTTTCCTGGTCTTTTCACACACAGAAACCCTGCTCATTATAGGACCTACAAGATCAGTTTGTCGTATTCCTTAGTATTTGAGAGCATATTACGCGTTTTAATTTTCCAATCCACTTCATCGAAGCGCTTAAAAAGCAAGAAAATCATTCAGTTTCTTCTTTAAAGCCTTGATATATTCATTCCTTCTGATGTCTAGTGGGAGCTTGTTATATCGTCTTGGGTCACATATTTGAAAGCTTTAGAACCTACAATAAATATACATTCTGGTTCCAATAACTTTAAATCATCTAACTATTTCTGGGTTGACAGAAGCTATTGTGTACGAATTGGAAATTTTTACTCATCACGCGAACCATTAAGCAGAGGTGCCACAGGGACGTGTACTAGGCCCAATACTAATCCTATTCTGTACCTTTAGTATTGATCTATCAAAACTATTACAAAGAATTGGAGTGAGGTCAAGCTAGTATGGTGTCCTGACTTGTACAGGTTTGCTCATTAGGGCGATACAGGCAAACCCTTTCACTACGTTAAGGTCTCCTCTGTTAAAATATCTCAAAGTAGTTTTGTGTTAAAACTCAGCAGAAGCACTCGTCCTTTTTAAATACCCCTCGAAAGCCAAAATACGTTCGTTGTTGATTATTGTAGACCAATTAAAACAACATATATCCTTACATAGAAAATACCTTCATATAAATTAGCAAACTACATATAAATTAGCAAACTATTCATAAACAATATTATACCCCGACCGAAAAATTGATAGATATCTACAGAAGTTAAAGATGAAATGTAGCACACACATAAAAAGTTATATCTCGCCTCCAATTCAAGTTTATTGGTCCACGAAGCATTAAAGACTGTATTTAAGCTTTATGGAATCTTGTGGATCACTAATAACCAGTTTTGTTTCATCCAAATGATATTGCCCTCGGAAATTTCCACACGAAACTACTAGTCATTTATTCATTTAAAATTTTATATATGAGAAACAAAATGAACTCATTACCTTCACATTAAACTAAATAAAGCTTCCTATTTTCAGATTACAAATTAACCTTTACAAGAAAATCACCGAGAACGAGTAGGCCCGTCTCCTTAATGAAGAGCAAATTTGTTGAAAACCACTTTTACCTGACTGGTCGAAAAATGGAACCAACACCCAACCGCTTTGCAGTAATTGGTTAGTCATTAACTAATGAAACGAGTAAGCCTGTCCACTTGTGAATTATAAAAAAAAATTATTGATTATAGCTTAATACAAATTGAGTAGTATCAATAGAGGCTTTCCAAAGAATATTTTTTTCAAATATCAGAATTACACAAGAAACTCGTCCTAGCTTATTACGATTCTGCCACAACCAACACATGAAAAGTAATAGTGAATATCTACATGTAAATAAGTCTAGGATAAATACTCAACCTAAATAGTACCTCAGTTTCAATACAAAAGCATTATCAATAAACACGATATGTCTGATATGCAAAATATCTTAGAATGAACAAGATAAACTGACTTTGTAGGCAGTGCAGTGTGTAGGGGTCCTCTGTTAATGGAGACGGCTATGGTATTTGCAACACTTTCATACTATTTCTATAAAAAATAGTTGTATAAACTCAAAATCCCTTTGTTAACGTGACTGTATTCATACGGTGTACAGTATATAATCATATTCCACACCTATTATATGACATTTAGGGAGTCTACTTTGATTAGGAAATAGGTAAAATGTATGTATATACTTCATTGATAGGACATTTGGTTTTTACTATTTAGAACGTCACTTTCAAAACAAACGTAAAAATAGTATATATAGAACTCTGGCTCATGTCTGGACAAATCCTTGGTACTTCTCGACTTGAAAAACGCAATGTCGAGCCCTTTCTTATAATTATCAACCAACTACAAGATGTAATTCATCCATTGGCACTGCAATTTCGATTCTCGAACCACCATCGTTTTCGGCAACTCGGAATAGTCTCAATAATTTAAAAAAAAAAAAAATTAAAACAAGAAATGGCCGACTGAAACTATTAGAGATCACTGGCTAACAGTCTCTGTCCAAAATATCTAACATTTCGATCTTTTCACTTATCTTGACTACTAAATAGTTAATCAAACCTCTTCCATTTAAATCAAGAATATCGCCCTAATATAAAAACAAAAAACAAATAAATCTTATTTTTCTACCTCTAGCTCACCTTGACAACCTGCCTTCCTTCAGCTGAAGAACTACAGTGAGCTATTCGAAGTTGGAATTAGTGCTTTGGCCAATCAGAGGCCTCCACTTTACTCGAGAATCTATAGCCTGCTCTTATTGGCTAAAAACTTCGCAATTTGGCGAGGGGCTTTGGAAGCGCTTGTCCTATTGGCTGGTGAGATCAAAGACAATTTTCAGGAATCTTTTTAAGCTATAATTTCTTCATTAGTGTTTACTAATGATACAATTGGATAATGAAAATTTAAGTTTTTAAATTATTAAATTGAAAAAATCCATACACCATAAATAATAAATGTAAAAATATTATAAGTAATTTTATAAGATCGAATGTTATAATAATAATAATAATAATAATAATAATAATAATAATAATAATAATAATGATAATAATAATGATAATAATAATACTAATAATAATACTGATAATAATAATAATAACAACAACAACAGGATGCTTGGTATTGTTACAGGCACCAAGACAGGAATGATTGAAAAACTTGAAGATCAAGGCATTAGATAAGCATAAAAATGACAGAATTTCTATGGATGGTAGAAGGAAGACAAGGTATAATGAAACTGGGCTTAGATGACATCGAGAAAGTTGGATCTTGTATCTAGAACCAAATCAACAAATGGAGATATGGACAAAGAAATCAACTATACATTTAAAAACAAAGTGCTCAGAAGAGTAGGTGGTGGTTGTCACTTATCCCAGACAACAAGGGGATCAGTGCAAAGGTTATTGGAATGTTTCATAAAAGTGAAAATAGACCTGCAATGGAATTGAGAGGACTGGCACACTAGTGATTTAGAAGGGCCAAGATAGAAAAAAAGGAAGTGGTAGAAATATGAATGTTAAAATGGATGTGCAGAGTGACATGAAGAGACAGGATCTGAAATTATTTTTATTATAGACAGTCAAAATACTAAGGCGTTGAAGGCTCAGCTAAAGAGACTAAGTGCTTTGGTCATGTTTGCAAGAAGAAGAAAACACGGAAGGAAAGAAGGAAGGAAGGAAGGAAGGAAGGAAGGAAGGAAGGAAGGAAGGAAGGTAGGTAGGTAGGTAGGAAGGCAGGGAGGAAAGAAGGTAGGTAGGTAGGAAGGCAGGGAGGAAAGAAGGTAGGTAGGAAGGCAGGGAGGAAGAAGGTAGGTAGGAAGGCAGGGAGGAAAGAAGGCAGGGAGGAAAGAAGGTAGGTAGGAAGGCAGGGAGGAAAGAAGGAAGGAAGGAAGGAAGGAGTAGTATGTTGAAAGGAAGAACATTCAAGTTGTATTGTTTAAAATGTAGAATGGAGAAAAGATGGACCTCCCACAACACCCACGTGGCCACTTATATTAATTAATATAAGTGGCCACGTGGGTGTTGTGGGAGGTACTTAGATATTGAGAGGGCAGTTTTATAAAGTGGCAAAAGTTTAATAAACTCAAGAAAGCAGTCGTATTGATATTTTGGGAAGTACTCACTGAGATGTCTGTGAAAACCTGAGAACAGTGACATAACCCAGGATGAAGTTGGAGTAGCATTTTCATATTGCAAGCAGATTAATGTATCCTATTAGTATAAAAAGTACAGAATACTGGAATAAAGACTACACTTAGTTCATTGAACACAGAAAATTACATGGATGAGAATTATAAAAAGCTAAAATTTAAGACTGGCATAATGTACATCGGAAAGATAGGATAAATTTAACCCAACATGATGAAGTGTAGTATTAAAAGTTATTAAAAGGCTGGAGTGTTCGACTTTTAATGTTCTCATACACTCAAAAAATATCTTTTATAGTACTTACCTATAATTACCGCAGCATATATCAACAGCTCGGTTGCTACAGAGAGTAGGAAAGAGAGAGAGAGAGAGAGAGAGAGAGAGAGAGAGAGAGAGAGAGAGAGAGAGAGAGGAGAGAGAGAGAGGAGAGAGAGAAATGGCGAGCCCTGATGGCCGATCTCCTTAGGATATGTCACCTGCATGATGATGATTATCTTCCTAGTGTCTTGTGGTCTTCAGAAGGACAAGTGTGTCTGACCTCTGAAAAAGGAAATTGATAATTTAGTAATATTATTTATCAATATAATCAATTCCATATAAAATAACAGAGAGAGAGAGAGAGAGAGAGAGAGAGTGAGAGAGGAGAGAGAGGAGAGAGAGAGGAGAGAGAGAGAGAGAGAGAGAGAGAGAGAGAGAGCAAGCATTAGTAACTAAACCATTATTAGAAATAAAAAAAAATAATGGAAAACAATTGCAGTAGGAAACTCTTTTCCAAATAAAAATTACTTTAATTTTTTTTTCAATTTACTCATAACTTATCTATAACTACAAAAACAACCAGGTTTCATCTTCCTCGTTGGTCACAAGGTGCAGAACGATATAATTGCTAGAAATTTCATTGTCACCTACATGAGTCAGCATAAGCTTACATATTTACATTTTACATCGTTGGCTAACTACCGTGACATTCCTTAATTCTAACTTTTCCTTACTTTTCTTTTGAGCTTCCACCTTCATCGAACATTTGTTTCAATATTCTACCTCTACAATGGTTTGAGCTCATCACTAATACAGTAGATCTTTTCGAGAGAGAGAGAGAGAGAGAGAGAGAGAGAGAGAGAGAGAGAGAGGAGAGAGAGAGAGAGAGAGAGAGTTATATAATAAGTGTTAATGCAACCTTAACAAACCTATCATTAACTTGTATTTAGTGACTTCATTCTTCGGTCATTTTATCTGGAGAAGCCCTGAAGCAGAGGATGGATTAAGGTCTTAAAGGTGGGGCAGTTCCGTCGGTCATTATCCCGGATATAGTTCCCTTTTCGGCTATTTCTCCCAGGTGGCCAATGGAAAAGAAATTGGAATAGATTAAAAGTCTCTAATGCATCTAAAAACAAGGCGCACATGCTTTATTAATTTCACATCTTTATCTGAGTGAAAATAATATACGGCATTATATATATATATATATATATATATATATATATATATATATATATATTTATATATATATATATATATATATATATATATATATATATATATGAGTGTGTGTGTGTGTGTGTGTGTGTGTGGCTTGTGCTTGTGATATATATTCATATATATATATTATATATATATATATATATAATATATACTATATATATACTATATTATATATATATCTATATATATATATAAATATATATATACATACAACATATATTTGTATGTCGTGCGTGTTTCGTGTGTATGTGTTTAAAAGGATCTACAAAAATTCCAGTGTACTGAAAATCTCTGTAGGTAGCAAAAAACCAGAAAGAATCAAAAGATTAAGATTTAGAGGTCACCCATTCTCCGAGAAGAACAGGATTAGTCCGGATCGCTAAATCAGTTAATACGCAAATGTCAAGCTGGGCAAATTGTTTTCTTGTATCCTCACCGAGAGGTCGTGAAAGTATGAAATTATTTGAAATCTATACGAAATATTAAGAAGAACTGTCATTCGACTGCCACTTTCGTTTGGGAGCACTATAGTCGAATCCCTTCATTTGTATCTTGCAGGCAATCTTAGGTTTCCTGGATAGTACAATTGATTAAAAAATTTTAACTTTCAACGGTTTTCCTCAAAATCCAACTAAAAACACTTGGTTCTTTGAAATAGATTAAAAACTTGAAAATCTCATAGAAAAAATAACTGAATTATATGATTTATTTCAAGATTTCTTATTGGGATTGTAAAAAAATAATAAATATCTTGCTTAAATACATCCAAGTGGTATCAAATCTATGATATACGAATCACAAGTATATTTTATACACGTATGTGTGTTCAAATACATCTAAAATCGGTTGGATTTGATGTTGAAGAATAGATTTGACTAAATTTATTCCGATGGGGAGATTTGAAGCGAGGAAACAAGGAAAGAAGGTAGGTAGGTAGGAAGGCAGGGAGGAAAGAAGGTAGGTAGGAAGGCAGGGAGGAAAGAAGGTAGGTAGGAAGGCAGGGAGGAAAGAAGGCAGGGAGGAAAGAAGGTAGGTAGGAAGGCAGGGAGGAAAGAAGGAAGGAAGGAAGGAAGGAGTAGTATGTTGAAAGGAAGAACATTCAAGTTGTATTGTTTAAAATGTAGAATGGAGAAAAGATGGACCTCCCCACAACACCCACGTGGCCACTTATATTAATTAATATAAGTGGCCACGTGGGTGTTGTGGGAGGTACTTAGATATTGAGAGGGCAGTTTTATAAAGTGGCAAAAGTTTAATAAACTCAAGAAAGCAGTCGTATTGATATTTTGGGAAGTACTCACTGAGATGTCTGTGAAAACCTGAGAACAGTGACATAACCCAGGATGAAGTTGGAGTAGCATTTTCATATTGCAAGCAGATTAATGTATCCTATTAGTATAAAAAGTACAGAATACTGGAATAAAGACTACACTTAGTTCATGAACACAGAAAATTACATGGATGAGAATTATAAAAAGCTAAAATTTAAGACTGGCATAATGTACATCGGAAAGATTAGGATAAATTTAACCCAACATGATGAAGTGTAGTATTAAAAGTTATTAAAGGCTGGAGTGTTCGACTTTTAATGTTCTCATACACTCAAAAAATATCTTTTATAGTACTTACCTATAATTACCGCAGCATATATCAACAGCTCGGTTGCTACAGAGAGTAGGAAAGAGAGGAGAGAGAGAGAGAGGAGAGAGGGAGAGAGAGAGAGAGAGGAAGAGAGAGAGAGAGGAGAGAGGAGAGAGAGAGAGAGAGAGAGAGAAATGGCGAGCCCTGATGGCCGATCTCCTTAGGATATGTCACCTGCATGATGATGATTATCTTCCTAGTGTCTTGTGGTCTTCAGAAGGACAAGTGTGTCTGACCTCTGAAAAAGGAAATTGATAATTTAGTAATATTATTTATCAATATAATCAATTCCATATAAAATAACAGAGAGAGAGAGAGAGAGAGAGAGAGAGAGAGAGAGAGGAGAGAGAGAGAGGAGAGGAGAGAGAGAGAGAGAGAGAGGAGAGAGAGAGGAGAGCAAGCATTAGTAACTAAACCATTATTAGAAATAAAAAAAAATAATGGAAAACAATTGCAGTAGGAAACTCTTTTCCAAATAAAAATTACTTTAATTTTTTTTTCAATTTACTCATAACTTATCTATAACTACAAAAACAACCAGGTTTCATCTTCCTCGTTGGTCACAAGGTGCAGAACGATATAATTGCTAGAAATTTCATTGTCACCTACATGAGTCAGCATAAGCTTACATATTTACATTTTACATCGTTGGCTAACTACCGTGACATTCCTTAATTCTAACTTTTCCTTACTTTTCTTTTGAGCTTCCACCTTCATCGAACATTTGTTTCAATATTCTACCTCTACAATGGTTTGAGCTCATCACTAATACAGTAGATCTTTTCGAGAGAGAGAGAGAGAGAGAGAGAGAGAGAGAGGAGAGAGAGAGAGAGAGAGAGGAGAGAGAGAGAGAGAGAGAGTTATATAATAAGTGTTAATGCAACCTTAACAAACCTATCATTAACTTGTATTTAGTGACTTCATTCTTCGGTCATTTTATCTGGAGAAGCCCTGAAGCAGAGGATGGATTAAGGTCTTAAAGGTGGGGCAGTTCCGTCGGTCATTATCCCGGATATAGTTCCCTTTTCGGCTATTTCTCCCAGGTGGCCAATGGAAAAGAAATTGGAATAGATTAAAAGTCTCTAATGCATCTAAAAACAAGGCGCACATGCCTTTATTAATTTCACATCTTTATCTGAGTGAAAATAATATACGGCATTATATATATATATATATATATACTATATATATATATATATAATATATATATATATATATATATAAATATATATATGTGTGTGTGTGTGTGTGTGTGTGTGTGTGTGTGTGTGTGTGGCTTGTGCTTGTGATATATATTCATATATATATATATATATATATATATATATATATATATATATATATATATATATATATATATATATATATATATATAAATATATATATACATACATACATATATTTGTATGTGGGCGTGTTTGTGTGTATGTGTTTAAAAGGATTACAAAAAATTCCAGTGTACTGAAAATCTCTGTAGGTAGCAAAAAACCAGAAAGAATCAAAAGATTAAGATTTAGAGGTCACCCATTCTCCGAGAAGAACAGGATTAGTCCGGATCGCTAAATCAGTTAATACGCAAATGTCAAGCTGGGCAAATTGTTTTCTTGTATCCTCACCGAGAGGTCGTGAAAGTATGAAATTATTTGAAATCTATACGAAATATTAAGAAGAACTGTCATTCGACTGCCACTTTCGTTTGGGAGCACTATAGTCGAATCCCTTCATTTGTATCTTGCAGGCAATCTTAGGTTTCCTGGATAGTACAATTGATTAAAAAATTTTAACTTTCAACGGTTTTCCTCAAAATCCAACTAAAAACACTTGGTTCTTTGAAATAGATTAAAAAACTTGAAAATCTCATAGAAAAAAATAACTGAATTATATGATTTATTTCAAGATTTCTTATTGGGATTGTAAAAAAAATAATAAATATCTTGCTTAAATACATCCAAGTGGTATCAAATCTATGATATACGAATCACAAGTATATTTTATACACGTATGTGTGTTCAAATACATCTAAAATCGGTGGATTTGATGTTGAAGAATAGATTTGACTAAATTTATTCCGATGGGGGAGATTTGAAGCGAGAAACAAGGAAAGAAGGTAGGTAGGTAGGAAGGCAGGGAGGAAAGAAGGTAGGTAGGAAGGCAGGGAGGAAAGAAGGTAGGTAGGAAGGCAGGGAGGAAAGAAGGCAGGGAGGAAAGAAGGTAGGTAGGAAGGCAGGGAGGAAAGAAGGAAGGAAGGAAGGAAGGAGTAGTATGTTGAAAGGAAGAACATTCAAGTTGTATTGTTTAAAATGTAGAATGGAGAAAAGATGGACCTCCCACAACACCCACGTGGCCACTTATATTAATTAATATAAGTGGCCACGTGGGTGTTGTGGGAGGTACTTATGATATTGAGAGGGCAGTTTTATAAAGTGGCAAAAGTTAATAAACTCAAGAAAGCAGTCGTATTGATATTTTGGGAAGTACTCACTGAGATGTCTGTGAAAACCTGAGAACAGTGACATAACCCAGGATGAAGTTGGAGTAGCATTTTCATATTGCAAGCAGATTAATGTATCCTATTAGTATAAAAAAGTACAGAATACTGGAATAAAGACTACACTTAGTTCATGAACACAGAAAATTACATGGATGAGAATTATAAAAAGCTAAAATTTAAGACTGGCATAATGTACATCGGAAAGATTAGGATAAATTTAACCCCAACATGATGAAGTGTTAGTATTAAAAGTTATTAAAAGGCTGGAGTGTTCGACTTTTAATGTTCTCATACACTCAAAAAATATCTTTTATAGTACTTACCTATAATTACCGCAGCATATATCAACAGCTCGGTTGCTACAGAGAGTAGGAAAGAGAGAGAGAGAGAGAGAGAGAGAGGAGATGAGAGAGAGGAGAGGAGAGGAGAGAGAGAGAGAGAGAGAGAAATGGCGAGCCCTGATGGCCGATCTCCTTAGGATATGTCACCTGCATGATGATGATTATCTTTCCTAGTGTCTTGTGGTCTTCAGAAGGACAAGTGTGTCTGACCTCTGAAAAAGGAAATTGATAATTTAGTAATATTATTTATCAATATAATCAATTCCATATAAAATAACAGAGAGAGAGAGAGAGAGAGAGAGAGAGGAGAGAGAGAGAGAGGAGAGAGAGGAGCGAGAGGAGAGAGAGAGAGAGAGAGAGAGAGAGAGAGAGAGAGAGCAAGCATTAGTAAACCTAAACCATTATTAGAAATCAAAAAAAATAATGGAAAACAATTGCAGTAGGAAACTCTTTCCCAAATAAAAATTACTTTAATTTTTTTTTCAATTTACTCATAACTTATCTATAACTACAAAAACAACCAGGTTTCATCTTCCTCGTTGGTCACAAGGTGCAGAACGATATAATTGCTAGAAATTTCATTGTCACCTACATGAGTCAGCATAAGCTTACATATTTACATTTTACATCGTTGGCTAACTACCGTGACATTCCTTAATTCTAACTTTTCCTTACTTTTCTTTTGAGCTTCCACCTTCATCGAACATTTGTTTCAATTATTCTACCTCTACAATGTTTGAGCTCATCACTAATACAGTAGATCTTTTCGAGAGAGAGAGAGAGAGAGAGAGAGAGAGAGAGAGAGAGAGAGAGAGAGAGAGAGAGAGAGAGTTATATAATAAAGTGTTAATGCAACCTTAACAAACCTATCATTAACTTGTATTTAGTGACTTCATTCTTCGGTCATTTTATCTGGAGAAGCCCTGAAGCAGAGGATGGATTAAGGTCTTAAAGGTGGGGCAGTTCCGTCGGTCATTATCCCGGATATAGTTCCCTTTTCGGCTATTTCTCCCAGGTGGCCAATGGAAAAGAAATTGGAATAGATTAAAAGTCTCTAATGCATCTAAAAACAAGGCGCACATGCCTTTATTAATTCACATCTTTATCTGAGTGAAAATAATATACGGCATTATATATATATATATATATATTATATATATATATATATATATATATATATATATATATGTGTGTGTGTGTGTGTGTGTGTGTGTGTGTGTGGCTTGTGCTTGTGATATATATTCATATATATATATATATATATATATATATATATATATATATATATATATATATATATATATATATAAATATATATATACATACATACATATATTTGTATGTGTGCGTGTTTGTGTGTATGTGTTTAAAAGGATTACAAAAAAATTCCAGTGTACTGAAAATCTCTGTAGGTAGCAAAAAACCAGAAAGAATCAAAAGATTAAGATTTAGAGGTCACCCATTCTCCGAGAAGAACAGGATTAGTCCGGATCGCTAAATCAGTTAATACGCAAATGTCAAGCTGGGCAAATTGTTTTCTTGTATCCTCACCGAGAGGTCGTGAAAGTATGAAATTATTTGAAATCTATACGAAATATTAAGAAGAACTGTCATTCGACTGCCACTTTCGTTTGGGAGCACTATAGTCGAATCCCTTCATTTGTATCTTGCAGGCAATCTTAGGTTTCCTGGATAGTACAATTGATTAAAAAATTTTAACTTTCAACGGTTTTCCTCAAAATCCAACTAAAAACACTTGGTTCTTTGAAATAGATTAAAAACTTGAAAATCTCATAGAAAAAATAACTGAATTATATGATTTATTTCAAGATTTCTTATTGGGATTGTAAAAAAAATAATAAATATCTTGCTTAAATACATCCAAGTGGTATCAAATCTATGATATACGAATCACAAGTATATTTTATACACGTATGTGTGTTCAAATACATCTAAAATCGGTGGATTTGATGTTGAAGAATAGATTTGACTAAATTTATTCCGATGGGGGAGATTTGAAGCGAGAAACAATTTCGATAAAAGGCATTAAACTACGGGAGAGAATAACTCCTGCATTGATCGATCTACATTGGTTACCTGTTAATGCTAGATTTGCTTGTTGACCCACAAAGCACTTACAAGTGATAAGCCTGAATATCTTCGTGATTGCTTGGTCCCCTACCCTCAAGCTACCAGCGCCGCTGTAAGAGTTAGACATGCTGATGACCCATATAGACTATTCGAAATTAGTGTGAATCATGCAATGGGAGGAAGAACGTTCAGTTATGCTGCACCAAGACTCTTCAACGACCTTCCACTCGATGTCAAGAATAGCAAACATGTGGCAGATTTCAAGAAAAACCTGAAGACTTATCTTTTTAGAAAGTGTTATAATAGTGACCTGAAAACTATTAAGCCTGAATACAAATGCTAGCGCAATAACTGATAAGACACAGAGCAAAATATTAACTGAATTTTTTTTTTTTTCACACACCCAGGCCCGCCTGAACAAACTTTTAGTGTGACGGAGGGCGAGAAATAAACCCGTAAAAGTAAGGGAGTTTGTTATAAACTAAAATTCATGAAAGGAATGCACAATCATAAAGGGCCTCTTAAGAATGAAGAAACAGCAACAGACATGATAAGCTATATACAGTAATCTAATGTTATAATGGGGAATGTTAAACGAAAAGGCTTCCGGTGTGCATAACGACCAAGAACTAGTTGGTAATTTCTAAAAATTTTAAAAACAAATATATAATTGTATCCTTAAAGGATATTCCAATTCAGATTAGTGTTAACCAGTCGCGCACATAAAATACAAGCGATTTCATTGTATAACAAACGAAGTTGGGATTTTTAAAAAGGCTAAGAAAGCAAATTGTGCAATTGATCTGAAGCTAATATCTAAAGTAATTGGAGTAAAAATCTTCTATAGTCTTACGAAAATTATTTCAGGAATAATAGATACTACTATTGAGTAAATATCCTAAATTTAAGACAATGGCTATATCCACACCCATTCCGAAGTGTTCCCGATTATCAGGACTTATGTACACACAAATCCATTTCGAATCTAGCCCCTTCATGGCAAAAGTGATAGAATATGTCATTCTTGAACTACTAGTTAGTCATTAGGGAAGTGTGAAACATTGCCGGGTAACCAGTCAGCATACAGCCAATTATAATCTACGGTGACAACTACATGCAGTAGTAGAGATGAATTATACTGGCAATAATGAATGCAGAAAAATACGGTATGTTGATGCTACTCAAAGTGCTGCTTTTGACACAGTCGTCTATGAATTATTACTCGATGATTTACGATCCATTAGTTTTGAAGGGGAAGCTTTTGAATATCCAAGATGATTACTCTACTTTGAGGGCTGTTTTCCTGGTCCTATCACACACAGAAACCCTGCTCATTATAGGACCTACAAGATCAGTTTGTTCGTATTCCTTGGTATTTGAGAGCGTATTACGCGGTTAAATTTTCCAATCCACTTCACCGAAGCCCTTAAAAAGCAAGAAAATCATTCAGTTTCTTCTTTAAAGCCTTGATATATTCATTCCTTCTGATGTCTAGTGGGAGCTTGCTATATCATCTTGGGGGTAGCATACTTGAAAGCTTAAAAACCTACAGTAAATTTACATTGTGGTTCCAATAACCTGAAATCATCTCTAGCTTAGCTATTTTTGGGTTGACAGAAGCAATTGTGTACGAATTGGAAATTCTTACTCATCACGTGAACCATCAAGCAGAGGTGCCACAGGGACGTGTACTAGGCCCAATACTAATCCTATTTTGTACCTTTATTATAATCTATCAAAACTATTACAAAGAACCAGTGAGGTCAAGCTTTTATATTGATGATACACAATTTTACTTCTCCATAAATGACACTGGTGATAGACGTTGAGATTTTAGAACAGGAGTTACGGAATGGTTGACAAACAACTACAAATGAAAATAAAACTAGTTTATGGTTATAGGAAAGAATAATTATTAAGATTGGTTGTGGTGGCCAATTGGTCTTTGGTCTGATCGCTCACAGCAAACCAACCTAGTATGGTGCCCCTGACTTGTACAGGTTTGCTCATCAGGGCGATACAGGCAAACCCTTTCACTACATTAAAGTCTCCTCTGTAAAATATCTCAAAGTCTTTTGGGGTTAAAACTCAACAGAAGCACTTGTCCTTTTTAACTACCCCTCGAAAAGCCAAAATACTTTCGTCGTTGATTATTGTAGA
>NC_090730.1:113449835-113586188 GCF_036898095.1 Palaemon carinicauda | reverse complement strand
ATCGATGCAAAAACTAACCTATACACAGATGTGTAAATGCGTTTGTTTCTTCATTATGATCAGAGATAAACGTAAACAAAACATTGGTTGCCATTTTTTATCGTGCTTTTTGGCGTGTTTAGGAAACGCATGATATAAAATCGCCTTTAATATTTGTGCCTGTTTTAGTTAAGGGTACTGTAGTACATGCATTAAGTGTTCTGTACATTAAAGGGTAGTTTGTTAACAGTACTACGTACAAGGGAAGGTTTTAAAAGTCTGAATATACATGTTAAATAAATACGTAAATATGGTGTCACTACTTCGCGGATTTTCACCTATCGCGGTCGGGTCTTGAACCTATCTACCGCGATAAACGAGGGCTCACTGTACCATCTACGTGTACGGGTATTGTTTACTTCGGGTGTAGAGTAGGAACGTGTTCGAATTGTACTTCGCGTGTCGAAAAATTTGGATACAACCAGTACGACGAAAATTGCTTACTTCGTGTGTCGAAATAAAATTCGGGTGTAGAGTCGAAAATTGCTCGAATTTTTACTTCGGATGTAGATACGTTCGTGTGTAGAGGTTCCACTGTACAATCATCTCTTATGTGGTATCTTGATACAGTGTCACCATCACTGAGGAATGAAAAGGACACCAAATCACCATAATTTGGGGCTGTAAACATCATCTGTCAAAGCACCTGACTTGCTTGAGTTTATAAATAAAGTGTGTCTGGTGTTTTGTTCAAGCTTACTCCAGGCAGCTGCCTATTCATGTATGCCCGTCGTTTCATCGCTTCTGCCATTACTTTCATGCTTACCACTCACCCTCCTAGTATGTGTGTTGGCGTTCTGGATCTGATATCCCTCGACGAAGAACATTCGCTTTACCCAGGTTTTGCATTAGCCCTCCATATCTGCAGAAGCTTCTCTTTGGGAACTTTGTGAGACTTGAAGGCTTGAGGAGTCTAAATTATACACCAGGAGGGGTTTGACCTTAAATCTTCACTGGCATTTGCACAGAGTGCAAGAGTAAGACTGTCCATCATTAGTTTATGCCTGGGCAGCTTCTTCTCTTCTGCTGTGATGTATTCCGACTAGGACTTTTTTTTTTTCCAAAAATCCCTTTTCATCACAATTGAAGACTTGCAAGGGACTGTAACCTTCCTAGAGAGTCAACTCGTCAAACGTCTTAACAAAGGCTTCAGCCGCTTTCGTGTCTGAGCTGGCAGCCTCCCCATGCCACACCAGTGAATGAATCCCAGACCCTCTCTTGAATTTTTCTAAACAACCACGGGAAGCCTTGAACTCTGGGGGTGCCTGCTGTAATGTCCCTTCTGCGTCATCTTTAGCCTGAGCATGCACGAGATTACCGAAAAGGGGGCGCTGGCCTTGTGGCATATGTATCGACTTGGTGATCAGGTCTCCACCAATTTCCGTGTCTTTACTCCATAGGGGAAGCAGTCTCTCTATCTCATTATGGACATGGCTCCACTTTCTAGAAAAGACAGTCACTCCCTTGATGAATTCCTTCTGCTTAAAGGCTTGTCCAAACTATCGGACATGAGTGGTGAAGAATTTGACTGTGAAATCGACAGCACGGACAGCAGCTATGGATGTGGGCAAAGGTTGGGCTGGTCTGGAGACTTCGTGTTCAGCTCGGTGAGATCCACTGTGAATCGAACTCCATTGGCCTTTCGGACGACAACTAGTGTGGCATCATTCTGATTGCTCATCTCCACAAAACTTAATGATACCCTGCTGGACCATAGAGTCTAATTCTTTCATGACAGGTTCACGGATAGCATAGGGGATCGGCCGTGGGGTGTGGATGGCGAATGGGACAGCGTCCTCTTTGAGGTGGATTTTCATTGGAGGTCTTGCCATCGACCTCAGTGGAGCTGCTTTAAGGTCCTCCGTATACACAAGAACATCTTGGAAGGTTTTAAGGAAATATACTCGGGTCTCATTAAGGGTCGTGTTGGCATGGGTGGGTAGCTCCTTACATCTGCTCACATGGATGACCTGTAAGATGGGCAGTGGAAAGTCTGGCGAGATGATAGCCAACTCCTTGCAATGCGCATAGGACAGGAGTGGCATCCAAATACCTTCATAGACTTGGATTGTGGTGTGACAGGATCGGTTGGCCAAAAACATAGTGGCCTTAATGGTACTTAAAGCTAATGTCATCTGTGATCCATCTGCTGTGAGTGTCACTGAGGTGGTAGAAGGTTGTATCTCGTTCCTGGTGATTTGAAGAAGTTCCAAATGCTCAGGACCCATCACTGATACGTCGGTTCCTGTGTCCAGCAGCATCATAATCTTGGATGTCTCACCCCCCTTGCAGATGAGGTCGAGGGATATGAGTGCCATTGAGGGGCAATATGTGGAAAAGGTCTCAACCTTGCAACAATTTGAAGGCTTGCTCGAAGTGGGTGTGGCATTGGGCAAGCCGCCCTGCTTGGCATTCATCTGCTGTCAGCAACATCTGTTGTAGTGAGTGTTTACACGTGGCCTTGTTGGCAGGACACTTTGAGGTCTTACGCCAGTGTCCCTTGCCTAGTTTTCTAAAGAGCTGTGCTTCTTTATGCAGGAAAGGCGCGAAGTGTCCCTGTTAGGGTTTAGATGAGAAACAGTACGTTTCCTCCCATGGCATTTGGTTTTTTATAGGTAGAGACAGCACACTATTTAGGAGGATGAGCATGTATGGGAGTGCTGGCTGTCATTGTGGCCTCATAGGAATGACATTCATTGACCATGGTGGCCAATGAAGCTGATGTGTCCAGGGCAATAAGTTTTTGTGAGTGCTCCTCGTCTCTGACTATCATGATGCTGATCATCTTTAGCTGAGTTAGAATGACCAGAACAGACGTCAATTTCCTCTGCTACGTGCTTCAGTTTGACGTAGAAGTCGCTGAAGCTTTACCCTTCACTCTGTTTGGAGGAAAGCAGGTCCCTGCGACATAAAGCTTCATTTTGCAGGTTCTTGATGTGTTCCTGGAGAACATTCAATACTTCCTCCATGCTCCGATCTGTGTCCGGTGGCACCTTGAATGTGTGTTTGAGTATCTTTTGAGTCTCCAGGCTGAGGCAAATGCTTAGTTGTATTAACTGCTTCCTGGTAGGTAAAGTCCCGAGGTCCACCATTACACTGTGGTCATCCCAGCATCTACGCAATTCCCTAAACACTTAGGCGATGACTTTCTGAGGTGGTGGTGGTAGCTGAACAGCGGAGTCCCTGAGGAATTGTATTGGAAGTTGTTGCGAGTCCGGTGGTTTTGCTTGCTGGTGGGAAGGGTTGACCATGAGTAACTGCAACAGGGCGGTGACACGTGGGGCTTCCTCCTCGCTTCTTAAGTTGTCCTCTTGGCGGCGTAGTTCCTCTTCGTGACAACATTGATCCCCCTCTCTCCGACGTGTAGCCAACTCGGCCTGTCGAGATTCCTCTAGGTATTTGATGAGAAGCCTTTACTCCACACCTAAAGCTGTTGAATGCAGCATAGTCAGGTGTGGTGAGAGCAAAGGCAATGTTTCCAGCGATGAAAAACCTAGTGCTGTTTGACGATATGTTGGTGAGTCTGGGTGGGAAGGCAACTGCTAGTCATCATTGTCCTGGTCTTGTTGCATATCCCCAGATTCGTCTTGATGTGAGGTAGTAGACGTAATGAATCGTTTTAAGCTATCACCCACGGTTTAAAAGAAAAAAGACAAAAAAATGAGATAGACTTTTTACTGATTTTATTTTAAAATTATTGTAAATCAAGAGACAATTGGCAACTGGAAAGCAAGTGTGAAAGGGCCTCTGGGTGGGACGAGAAGTAGGTCAATTGTCCGTTGTCACTTAATGAGCTGGGTAGCGGGCAGTGTGTTCCTGGTGATGAGGGAGGGTGCTTGAGCCTCGAATTCCGGAGATGGGTAGGGGTAACAGGGTTCTCTGATAGGGCATGAAGAAGGGCACGACACACAAGAGAAATACTACCCACTAAAATTAAATTGCTATCACACTGCATTGGCACTGGATTAATGGTTTACAAAGCACAAACAATGTAAAATCCACATGTGGTCGCAGGGAAATGACGGCTCGATGCAAATGCTGGATTCTGGTGTTCCCTTAAAATGGTGTATTGTTTCATCACTGTGCCATGGTGATATGTGATAAGCTTATAGATGAAGACCGATGATTGCAGGGATGGAGAAATAAAATTTGAGTCGTAGATTGCATTTATTCCACACAGCAAAGGGATTATGTACAGTGGTGCTCTGCAAGGCGTACAGCTTGTGCCAGGTGAAGCAAAAAGACTGATTATGCGCATGCACGGAGTGTTGAAAGTGCGACCTGTGCGCATGCGTTTGTAACATACAAAACTTATGAAACTTAAGGGGTGCATATATGTAACACATTATATACAATCATCTACAATTCTTACATTTGAGCTGGTAGTGTTTGCTCTGTCATCTATTATAGGGAACATATGTATATCACTTTTAGAGGCAATTTCCAACCTACTGTACATTGAAAATTTACTCTTGTGCATATCATGAAATCAAACCCGAGTCCTTTACTCATACTTTTCCCTTCATCACCAATCCCCTAAAAAGTCCCAACTGCTATCAAAGTGGTTTGTCAGTGAGTTAGCAAGTGGGCGGTGCTTCCTCCATACTGGCCGGTTGTTGATACCTCAGTATACGTAATTTTAACTGCCATATTCTAGCTTTGCTGTTGTCATTCTCTAATGTAAAGGACTCATGTTTGTATAGTTATGAAAAATATAAATTACTTACAAATTTTTCATATTTCATGTTGCATAAATATTGTTATATTACCATAGTGCTTTTATTTTTTAGAATTTATACTATTTATGAGAATTTTCAGCAAACTTGATGGTAGATGCACATGACTGATTTAATTTTTTTTGCAGGCTGTACATTACTGAATATTGAATTTATATAAATAAAGAATACCAATTCCAAAACCCATTTTGTTGATTGTTCACTTTTCAATATTTCTCAGACTACTGCTGCTGCTGCTCCTGCTCCTGTACCTGGTGCCACTTACACTGACGTACCAATATCTAACATCCGCAATGTTATCGCTAAGCGTCTTTGTCAATCAAAACAGGTAAGGCTCTTAATGTTAATTTTACCTTATGTTCTTGGTTTAGTTATTAAGCTTTTTGATTTATGTATTTCAAAATAGTAGCCAAGTATGTTTTTTTTAGAGTTATAAACACACCTTTATTAAATTTCCTTGTTTAGCGTATTAAAATAACTGAACAATTTGAAGCAAGGTGTTAGTAAAATACTGTACTATGTTTTATTCCTTTTTGTATTCGTAACTAGACATCTAGTGGTTATGAGTACAATAGTACATTATTGTATTTTATATTGATATTTTCTTTTCAGACAATTCCTCACTACTACCTAAGTATAGATGTATGTATGGACGAAGTAGCCCAATTACGGCAGGAATTCAATAGACTTTTAGAAAAGGAAGGTATCAAGATATCCTTCAATGATTTCATAATCAAAGCTTCTGCGTTAGCATGCAAAAAAGTTCCTGAGGCAAATTCTTCGTGGCTTGATACTGTCATTAGGAGGTAAGATAGCAAATGTTAGGGCTTGAAGCAAAAAACTCTAATGCTTGACCACAAATCCTCTTTATCAAACTTGCATGCTTTAGTTAAAGGGATAAAATTTTTTATCAAAGACTATGTATCTGTTATTATTTCATGAGCTCTTTAGAGAGTGATTATTTCCATGAATATTACCTTCAAATATAGATAGATATAACTGGTAAGTACCAACTTAATGACCTCTGGGTAGAATGTTATAAAAGTTTCTCTCGCCATCATCCCCGTTTTATGTTACCGTTACACTCCACCTACCCAACATGTACTAAGAGGCAAGTGAAAACAGTAG
Organism: Palaemon carinicauda; assembly: GCF_036898095.1. Taxonomy (NCBI): domain Eukaryota; kingdom Metazoa; phylum Arthropoda; class Malacostraca; order Decapoda; family Palaemonidae; genus Palaemon; species Palaemon carinicauda. Next base: position 113,580,285 of record NC_090730.1, on the reverse strand, counting down.
ATACCCTAGTAAAAACTGCCAATGTTTTAAATCTAATGAAGTGGTGCCCTTTTTTTATGTCAAAATTTCATGGTTGGTTTAGTGTAATTTGCCTTTCAGTGTTACTCATGAATTACCCAGTGATTTTAGTCGTCTTGAAGTGTTGTAACCGATATAGAGGTCGCGCAGTATTTGCTATTGATGGACTAGCCAGTGATATTAGCCTTCTTATATAGTTTTGTGAAAGTTTTATTGATGTAAGATTTATATTGTATATATTTAGCTATAAACTGACACTAAAATGAACACCTTAAAGTAAATAGCAAAGTCACTGCAGCCATTTCAATTAACTTTTTTGCACATGTCTTCCATTGGTCATTTACCAAGATATTCTCTTAAATTCAAGACAAATACACCCAAGTTATATTTGTACATAATTGATCCTCACTTTTTAGTGTTCCCTGCCACCCCCCTGATTATTCTTAGAACTTCATTGCCTTCAATATTTAGACCTTGATGACTGTAAGATGAGTTTGTATCTTCAATTAGTTTAGGTTATGTTGAAAGAAAAAGATGCTAAGTGCATTTCAGTAGTGACTCGTGCTGATCCAGAAAATTTAAAACCTTTGTTTTAATATAGTGTAAAGGGAAGCAAACACGTATAAGATAATTTGTTCAAAAACTTGATAGAATCTTAAAAGAACAAAACAAATAAAAGTTACTATAATCTAAATTGTTACTTTTCAAGTTTGATCCATTAGGTGCTATCAGCGGCAGGGTTTCTATTTATAATTTTGAAACAGGAGCTTCCAAAACGCCGAAGAAACGAGCTAAATCCTTTCTCAAAAACGCTGTTAAAGGCGTTTTTTTTATCAAATTTACGAAATTGGTCGTAATGTACTCGAGGAAAAAACACACGATGCTTCCTACTCTCTATTTTGTGAATAAAGAGAGAAAGATTCCATTTAATTGTTAAAATTAGAACGATTCTTTTGAATCTAAAATTTTAATGAAAAAGAAACGTGACAAACTTTTCCCCTTTTCCTAAATTGTTTCTCGCTTTACCGATGGGCATTCACTAATCGTATTACACTAGTAAAGTAACCCTTGCTGGCAGGTGCCCCATAGGGGATACTGATAGGACCCCATGGCAATAAGAAAAGGAAACCCGGTGGAAAAAGAATTAAAGAAAGACTATAAAGGTAGAATTAAAAAAAATACAATTTGAAAACAAAACAAAAAATAATAAAACAACCATTGTAAAAGGCGAATCCATGGGTTGAGACGCTGTTATTATTACTTTTATTATTATTATCATTATTATTATTATTTTGCTATCTACCTATTAACTTTAAAAAAAAGATAATGGCTGTGTGCATATAACAGACAAAATGATTAATACAAATCCAAGCGACCATTTTAGCTGTGGCCTTCAGAGGAAGATAATCTTTTAATAGGTGGTCGATTCCCAAAGGAGATGACAAGAATATAATGGGGTGAGAAAGTATAATGAACAATGATGTAGGAAATTTGATAAACCATATAGGTTTTTTTGAAATGCCAAAGTAAATTCAGATGAAAATTTTTTTTAAACAAATTGATAAATCAATAAGATGAAATTACAGCTTTAATTCAGTCACATTTCTATATTGAATAAATAAAAATATGTTCAAGTTTATCAATTCGAGTTGACTAAACTCTGGAATATCAAACTTTAGATTCTAATTTTTTTCAAAATATTCAGCAAAAAATCATATATACATATATTTAGTGCTTCCTTTAATGGAAAAAGTCAGACAATAAAACGAGAGCAACTGATTAACTTGAATGAAGTTAATAACAGACTGAAGGACGTAGGTGTTATAGTTAAGCCAACTCTCGGGGCCGGGGTTAAGCTCAGGCCTTATTCCTTGTACCGAGTTTAAGTTCCCTACTATCTCCTCCCACTGGCATCTGTATAGGATTAGTACCCTCATTAACAGAACCAATCTTTTGACTTTACTATAGGACTCTACAACATAGTTTGGGAAAAGAGATCAGAAAGTGCTGTCTTCTATATTTATATAACAATGATAAAGTGAAAAATGTTTCATTACAGTAAATCAAAATATTGTGAAATGCAATTAGTTTTTCATGTATATAATCTGCTGAAAAAGTGCTATATTTCGCGCTAGATTTGTCAAGGTTGTCAAGTAGGCCATTATAATTAATAGCCTTTTCTATTCAAAGACAAGTTGGAAAAATAGATTTTGGTTAAAAATCCTGACTTTAATTACACTGATGATTTTTTTTTTTAAATATAGTGTTCATAATTGTTTATAGCCTGGCATGTCTACAGCATTTAAATTTCATGCTATTTCAAAGTAGTGGAAATTTTGTTTAAGAATTACGAATGCTCCTATGTTGAAAACTGCCCTCTTTATTCTTAATTTATAACTAGTGCTATTTTCTTGTTTATATTTCAGCTATAATAATGTTGATGTCAGTGTAGCTGTCAGCACTGATAGAGGGCTTATCACCCCAATTGTATTTAAAGCTGAACAGAAAGGCTTGGCAACCATTGCTAGTGATGTAAAGGCCTTAGCTGCAAAAGCAAGAGAAGGAAAGCTTCAGCCACATGAATTCCAGGTACTGTATATAGTATTTTACATTGGTCCCATGATTAGGGAGAATTGATACATTCAGTAACTGTAGCCAGATAATTCACATACAATAGTGTGTTCCTACACAATCACAAACTTCAGCGCAAACTGGGACAGATGTTGATTCATTTACAAGATCATTAGATAACTGCAGGTGGCTTAAAGAGGGTGGGCCTACCCTCCTGTCTGTTAAAGACCAGCCCCTTTTGACTTCAGTGGCATTACGTATAGATGTTCTGCTGCTGTATTTTTGCTCAAGCTATTGGATATTTTTATTGGTTTATCTGGTATTTGATTGTTTTAGCACATTTTGTGATGGTACAGTAATAAGAAGTGCCATGGTAAATGTAAGGTATCTGCTAGATTTATGTGCAAGACTACCATCGATCCCCACATAATTTGTACTGTACTTTGTGTAGGGTGCTTGATTATTTGCAGTCCCCCCGAGTTTGAATGTACAGTAGGTTGTAGTCTTCTCAACAGTTGGTAGAATATGGAAAAGAAACATCAAAGAAGATTTCTATGGCTCCTTGAGAGGGTCCCCTGTGCCTTAGACCCCTATGAGTGACAATGCTGTACCAGTAAAAGTGAGAGTGACCATTGTTCCCCAGTGACAATTACCTAAGTGCAGTGGTTCCTATTGGAGAATCTCTTGTATCTTCCCCCCATGATATCCTCGTCATCATCAGTTGCTCAAAAGTGCATTCCCTGTTCTGTTCTTGGTCCTTAGCGATCATATTCTTTGGGAAGAGAATGATACCCCGAGCTGGTTAATTAGTCTCTGTCTCTTTCAATGGATGAAAGGGCTCAAGAGCCACGTGGTTCGCTGGTGCCCTACCTTGATCCAGTACCGACAGTCAGAGAATCCAAAGTTGGAGTGCTTCTTCAGTAGTAATTCTTGTGCGTGTTTGTGAGTGCAATGAACTTTTTGAGGCAACCACCTCATTGATTCCCAGGGGCCTACTGCCATTGACAGGCACTTTGGTGTTTTACAAGGTTTTAATTTTACCCAGAACTACCACGGTTGAAGATTTCTGGCCTCAATTCCATCTGATTGTAGATGATCCCGAGTGGATTGACAAGTCCTTGTTCTTTTCAAGGGACGAAGCAGCTTACTCGTGGACAGTAGGTGCCTGACCTCGATCCAGTACCGATAGTGTCAGTGAATCCAGAGTTGATGTGCTCTTTTTTGGAGGCTATTGTGTTCATTCATAAGTGCAATGAACTCAGCAAGGCAACCACTGCACCTATTATGAGGAGACTTTGGCCATTGAGAGGTGCTTCTGTAGTTCTCTGCCTCTCAGTCAGCAGCTATGGAGTCGTCAGCCATGGCCACTTTCTAGGTGTTATTGGGGTCTGACCAGTGGTTAGGCGCTGTAATGTGCTGTGCCAGGACAACAGGTTTGTCCATCTTTGAGTTTCCGGCAATAATACCATGAGCTTGTGTTGTCTGGTGGAAAGGCCATCACCTTTCTTGCACACTAGGCTGCCAGCCATTGTCACCAACTGGGGGTTGAAGAGGCACAGTGCTGTTGTTTATTTTTTTTTATCGACAGGCTGGCTCAGAGACAACATTGCCACTTTGGAATGTGTCGGTGCTGGGATTCATGTCTCTTTCTGAAGAGGGAAGTTAAGGGAGAGGTGGAGGACCAAAATTCAAATCTCCCTGATTCACAGTGCTGTATCTATCAAGAGTCTTGGCCCATTGAAGGCAACCACACCCATGCCATCAATCAGGTTCAAGGAAGGCCAGCCTCCTCAGAACCTCAGCCAGCTCCACCAGCAACTTTTTCTGCCTGAAAGGGTCCCGACTATTCCCCCATTTTATGTCCCTGTCTATTTAGCCACTGTAGGAAGGGACACAAAGGAAAGAAGGGAGGTTGATGCTGAAGTAGGCAGTCCCTTCATTTGTCTGCTACTGGTAGGGGTATGCATGTCATGCCATTGTTCAATATGGCTGCAACAAGGAGCTGAGCCTTGGGTAATAAGTGTCCTTCAGGACGGTTACTTATTACACTTTAAGGACAGTGAACCTTACATCTTGCCAACCAATCACATTCCAAACCTACCTTCCAGGATCAACAGAATGCTCTGGCCCTGTTGGCACTGGTGGAAGTGATGCTGGAGAGAATTGGTTCAAGTCGTGCAAGATCAATCTCCAGGGTTTTTACAGGTGACATTAACGGGAGAAGTTGTCTGGGTGTTACAAAGCTGTCATCTACATCTCTCTGCTGATCTGGTTTTTTGCTAGACTGCATTTAAAATGAAATGGTATGTTCTGCACTGGCTTCCTCCCTTATTGTTATCAGTGGACCTGAAGGATGAGTACTTGAAGTATCAATGCATCATTCCTCTCAGAAGTAATGTACCAGTGCAAGGCCCCGTGTTTCCGACTGTCCGCTGTTCCTCAGGAATTCTTTGCCTTATTCCTCTTGGTGTCAGCTTGGGCCAACCGTCAAAGGATATTTCTTTTGAGGTAACTCAACAATTGGCTGATAATGGCCTCCTCGAAGAGGCAGTTATTGCAAGAATAACATTGTCTGTTTCCTATTTGTTGCCATCCAGGGATCATAATACACTGGGAGAAGTGAGATCTTACCCCCAACCAGAGGACAGAATACATGGAAAAGATGATGAACATGGCAACGAGAATCTTTCAGTGAATTGCCACGGCAGACTCAGGGAGGTGACAACCATTCCTGACCAGATGGAAACTTTCCTCTCATGTTTGTGAATACCATCTCAGAGTAGTGTCATTGTTGGGGAATCTTGTGTCTCTTGGGTGTATCCACCAGAGATTGCCTCAGTGGTGTTTGGAATATCACTGGTCAGCAGCCAGGGATATCTCTTTCCATCATGTTCCAGTGGAATAGGAGGTACAAAATGATCTCACCAATAGCTAGATGATGACTATGGACATCCCACTCAAACCCCACCTCCAGAGATACATTTGTTCTTGGATGCATCCCCGCTTAACGAGAGAATGCTTTGATGTAATTACTCTGCTTAAATATGAAATATCATTTCCGTGATGAAGCCTTGTGATGGGCAAAAGGTCTCTTGAACTGGGGAATAATTTTTTCCTTGGTTTCACATAAAATTTCTCTCATAAAGTACTTTTCTATTTCTTAATACTTAATCTCCCTCATATTTTATCAACTATCTCCCACTCTGCTGTCCAACCTCCCTTCCTCTTTTCACTGTAAGTTTTTGGAAAGGGATACCATTGCGGCAATAGGAGCTTTTTCTATACCAGTTGTGGGAGGTAAGGTAATCTTCCCAACTACCCGAAAATGTCTGAACAATAGGAATGTCAATATTTTCATATTGATTTGCGAAACTATCTAATTAAAGAAAACTGGCCCTTGGACTCCATGTGTGGGCTGGTTTTTGCATGCCACTACAATTAAAGGGGAGGATTATATTCTTGAAATGGTCTTAGTCTCATCAAGTGTAGGATGAACCAAGCTTACACTTAAGCCACTCTAATCATAGTGGTCCCATCCCATTGTTGTAGGGTAGGGAATGGATGTTTGAGCATCAGTTCTCACTGGCATCATTATTGTGGAATTAATTTCATGAAAGGCTAATAGGGTCTCTTTAAGGATGTTGGACAGTCTAAAATTTTCTTTCATTTAAATTTTTTTTCTATTTGATTTGCTCATTCTTATTTTCATTCCTCCCCTATAAAGGTGAGTATGAATACATGACAATGTTACCCCTACCCCTGGATCCCATGGCGAGCCCCTGACACTTGACTTCTTTCCCACCGTTATCCTTTCATCAAGGTGTCGGTTGCCCAATACGCACTCTCCAATGCCTTCTATCAAAGGCATCTTCTACCAAACCTTTTCTCTCCATATCATCCTTCACCTTATCTTGCCACCTAATTATCTACCCCTCTCTCTATCTTCTTCCCTTAACAGGTTCCTCCTAAACCCTCCACTCCTTCTCCATTGTCTATCCTCAACACGTGCCCTTACCATCTCAGTCAGGACACTTCTAACACTACTATAATGTTAACTACACTTACCATTCTTCTTATTTCATCTTTTTCTGATCTTTCAAGCCGTTATATTCCCGTTGTCCACCTCGGCATTCTCATCTCTCTTCTCTTAAGCTTTGTTTCTTCTTTTTTGTCTTAGAACTCACATTTCTGATACATACATTAACACTGGTTTTATTACTGTGCTATAGATCTTGACTTTTGGCTTGATTGGCATTTTCTTATCACATACCACGCTTGCTACCTCCGTCCAATTCCCCCTGGCTTATTTTATCTTAGTTTCAACTTCAGCTTCATATCCTCCGTCTTAACTTAACGTAAATCCCAAGTATCTAAAGTGTTCCACTTTTATAACCAAGCCTATTACTTTCATGCAGGACTATCCTGTTCCTACTTTCTGTATTGTTCAACATAACTTCTGTCTTATAAACATTAAATTTTGACCCATCCCTCTCCAAAGTAATCTTGCCACTGCAACCCTGCTCTGCAAGTCTTCCTCATTGTCAGCAGTAATAACCAAATCATCTGCATATAGCAACTCCCTCAGCTCTTCCTCTCTGATCTCTTCACTTAACATATCCATGACCACCACAAATAATAATGGACTTAATATTGACCCCTGGTGTAATCGATCACCAACTTCAAAGGTTTCTATTTCACCAACAGCTGTTATTACTTTTGTCCTTGTTCTTTTGTACATCATCTCTACAATTCTAACCAAATTCTCTGGGACTCCTCTTAATCGAGCACCAAAACATAACTTCTCTTGATATTCTATTATAAATCTTCTCTAGATGTATGAAAGCACAGAAGAGCATATGATTTTTTTTTACTAGCCTCTTTTCCTAAAGCTGTCTTAGTGTAAAAATGGATTCCACAGTCCTTCTCTCCCTCATGAATCCATACTGCTATTTGTCAAACTTTACAATGTGTTGTAGGTACCAACTCTGTAGTTTGTAGACTATAAAATTCCCTACCTTTTTCATGTTTAAATGACATATATCAATCAACATTCAAGATAGTACTGAAGTAGTAACTTTTTTTTTTTTTGGTAGAGATTGGTTGATTATATTTTACTATGTAGAATGTATAAGTATGAGCTTTGAACAGTAATTTTTCTCACCACTGTGGATCATATTCATGATATTTCAGGGTTATTTACTAAGTGGTGAGCCCACATCCTCATATCCAGAAGTATATACTTAATGCTACATGTACCAAAGGCCCACACATTACAGTAATAAGAGGTTGCTAGTATAAAGGGATTTTGACGAAGGAAAAATCTATTTCTGGGGAGAGACCTGTCACGCCCGGTGAAAAGGGTCCTTCTTTACACTTTTCTAATATAAATCTTCCAAATATACTAGAGAACGATAAAAGCATGGAATGCAGAGGTTACAACCCTCGTGCGAACACCTTGTTGGTGTCGTGTATTTAACAAGGGCGTGTGTAAACCACTATTCACAGGCTGTCTTCCATTTAGATAATCCCTTCATCAAAGGGGAGGGCCGTGACAGGCCCTAGAGAATACAGTTGGGCTACCCCACCGACACCTACTACTCGCGCTCTCGAGGTCATCCTTCTGTTTTGGACTTGCCCGCTAAGTCGTTATTTATTTTGTTAGGTGTGTTTCGCAAGTGATTGTCGTTAATTCAACATGACTGACGTATATTTTTGCCTGCTTACTTTCTGGGTCTAATTTTACCATTTAGGCGCATTTAGTTATTGTCTCCGATACTTTATGCATTTTTCAGCTTAACCGTAATATAAAAAAATGTAAGTATATAAACGACCAGACAAAAAAATACGAGCTTCAAAGTTTTTTCTTTTGCAGAGATTGGTTGAATATACTCTAGTATGCATAAACATGTGATTTTAGTAGTAATTTCCCCCACCACTGGGAATCCTAAAGACATAATCATCATAATTTAGGGTTATTTACTAAGCAGTGGTGAGCTCTTCCATCAATTTTATACTGTATATATATATGCTAAATTTACAAAATGCTCACACCTGAGTATGACACTGCTAGCATAATGTACAGTATTCTCATCTGCATATTTTATGCGCAAGTTGTACACTTTAGTTGTATCTAGTTATCGTCTCTGGCTTTTTTAGCCTCTTTCAGCATAACACTAATAAGAATTGTGAATATGTAAACAAGCACACAAAGAAATATGATGAATATTACTTGGAGAAACTCCCAGCAAATGTTTACTTACGACACTATCAAAAGAAAAATTAACATTCTCTTTCTGAGTTATTCATAGAAAATCATGGTATTGAAGTTTATGGGATACTTACATACATATATTTCCCTCAATTCCTTGAAGAAAAAGTAAATAAATAGGTAGCCTGGTCAGAAAAGGGTTGTGGAAGGGATTGGATGTGCTTGCGTAAATATAAGAAAATTATGGTTTAACCATAAAACCAATTGTTTTCATTTGAAAAACTTTGAAACATAAATATAGATGTTCTCCTAGCCAAAAATGAAATGATTTGAATTTTAAAAATTCCAAGCAGAGGTTGTGAGGAACCGCTAAGTCTACACCTAAGAGTGTAGACTGAGGGTTAACATCCCCGTTATGTTCCTAGATTACACCAGAAAGGTTGCTTTTATGGCCAAATTATATTTCTTTTCAGTTGAAGGATAAACTAAAAATTAAAATCATAACATTCGTAGTATTATCTCTTTTATGGTTGCTTAGAATTTTTTAAGACTTTACAGTATTCTATTTGTGAGAGTTTTTTGGGAATAATGAAAACAGATAAAATGTATATCTTGCAAGTGAATTACATACTTTATCGCAAAGCTACTGTAGTAGGTATATAAAAGGTCCTTTTGTGGTGAAAATTTTATGAAATCAAATCCATTAATGTAGGAGTAAGTGAAAAGTAAACGACATCACAAACTCAATGGTAACTGACAACTTTTATAAGGCTAATCTGGATGTAATAAAAGCCTTTGATTGATAAAAGATTTATCCTGATCCCCATACATTAGGTTAGATGTTTCTGGATTAGAAAGAAACATTAATCCCTAAATATCCTTTCATATTTTCTCCTATTAAATTCTGATGACTAAATAGTGAGTGAGCAGTATAAGCACATGGACATGATATAAATTGAAAAAGTAATCAGATAATGGTTTAAAAAGCTAACCATTTTCCATCCCGAATCCAAAATATTTTATTTATAGGGGTATAATTGAATTGTTTACAAAGTACAGTATTGTACAATAGCAGTTTTAGATGCTATTTGAGCTTTGAGGGATATATGCTTTTATTCTTTATTTTATATGCATGCTAAATATTTGTATCTTTGCTTTTTCAATATTAATCTTACCCGATGATCATGTAGCTGTCAACTCTGTTGCCCGACAGAAATCTACGGTCGGGATACGCCAGCGATCGCTATACAAGTGGGGGTGTACACAACAGCGCCATCTGTGAGCAGGTACTCAAGTACTTCTTGTCAACAAGAACTCAATTTTTCCTCTGTCGTGCCACCGGCTAGACCTACTTGGATACGCTGTTGATTCTGGAGTTATTGTTCACGATTTGGTGATGTATTTGCTCTAGAGTTTAGCCTTCGCTATTCAGGAAGCTTTATCATTAGCTTAGCAAGCTTTTGGAATTAATTTGATTTAATTATGGTGACGAAGAGAGTATGGACTCTCTTTCACTTTTAAATGGCCGACCCTTCCCTTAGACGGAAGTGTTGGTGTCGAAGAGAGTATAGACTCTCTTTCACTTTTTTTGACCCACCCTTCCCTTAGACGGAAGTGTGTTTAGGTTTTTGGTAATTTTGCTTAACAAAGTTATAGATTTATTTTATAACATTGAGCCCGTCATATCGTTTTTCCTGTTAAGAATTTATGCTATTTTAATTTTAATGTTTTTGAAAGAATTTCTTTGATAGTCTCGTACTGTTTTCAAAGTTGAACTAACGTTTTGTTTAGTCTCCGCAGTTGTTGACGTTCAGAACGTTCAACTTGCGCTCTATCGTTACGATAGAGAGAGAGTATTTCACGGTTTCACGTTGCAGTAAGAGTAAACCGATTCTAGCATTTCGTTCATTCTTTCTTAGCTTAAATGGTTTTAATTCTATTAAAGGAACTTTTTATTTGGGAAACCTTTCAGTTTTTTTCCTTTAACAAATAATATGTTTTAACGATATATATAATTGGGCTCATCTCTCAGGTTCTAAGTCAGGAGAGAGAGAGAGAGAGATAGAGACGGAGGGAGAGAGAGGAGGATAAACGTTTCGTTCAAGCGGGTAACGTTGTTCTCGTTTTTTGCTTTTCTCCCTAGTCGCTATAGGGGAAGAAGGTAAAACGTTTCTAGAGTTTTATTCTTGTTCCCAGGCTTTATGCGGTGAGAGATTTTAAACGTAGTTTATTTGATCTAGTGTTTAGTCTCTTTTCCAGCCACTGAATTCTTTATCTTTCATTATGTTTTTCTGTTACATTGTAATACTGTTTTCGCAATTACTACCTTTTAATGAAGGATAGGATTGCGTGTTTCAGGTACAAACCACTTAAAGTTTCGAGTTCAGTGAAATAAGTGCAAACAGAAAATCAAAAGTGATAAAGTGATATGCGCAAAGTGTTACAGTGTTGCGTTCGAGGGTTCGTCTGTTCGTGCCAGTTGTTCACCTAGTCCGATACCTCTTACAAGCTCCCAAGCCCAGGGGAGAAGTAATGTCGAAGGACTTATGGGTTCCACAGGCCTTGATCGACGAACAGACGTTTCCCTCCGTGGTTTCGGGTGTATCTACACACGTTGCCGACGTGATCACCCCACCCACACAAAGACGAGAGAGCCCATTTATTCCTCGTCTGCGGAAGAGGTTTCTCGCAGAAACCATGGACCAAATCTTGCAGCTTTTAAGTGCAAGTCGGTCCCTTCCGCGCAAGTCCAACAGCCTAGGTGTAGCCACTGGGTCAGTTCGGACTCGCTGCAGTACGACAACTGCACACCTCCCAAGAGAGGCAAGGTGGTACCGCAACAGGCAGTAACTCCGTCTGTTGCCGCACCAGCTGTTTTAGACCCTCAGTCACAACGGACAGTAGCTCCGTTTGTTGTTGTCTTTCATAGACCCTAGTGGTCCATGCTGCAGACTATACAGTCTCAGCTTGCTCCTTCATGCAGGAGTATCATGCTGGAAGGTTGACAATGCAGCCTGTTAACCTACAACCCGCCGAGGTTGTGCGCTCAGCAGATACTGCGGCTGCCTGCTCCCACCCTCCACCTGTGAGAGCTCCACCACCGATGCGCAGTCCACCCTGCCAGACGCATGTTCTTGCTGCACCATCTGCTAACATGCGTGAGCTACCGCATCAGCAGTGGGAAGGTTCTGTAGAGCTGCCGGGTTCCAGCACTATGCGGCTTTCTCCGCAGCCCATGCAGCATGCTCTGCATACCTTACAGCATGCTCCGCATACCATGCAGCATGCTCTGCATACCTTACAGCATGCTCCGCATACCATGCAGCATGAGCCGCATACCTTACAGCATGCTCCGCATACCATACCGCATGCTCCTCAACCCACCGCAGCCCCTCCTACGCACCAGCACTCTGCTTTTGTTGTTGCCAGCTCCCACACTCCGACTGCGGAGAAGGTTGACGATGCACCCGTGGGCCTACACCTCCCACGGTTGTGCACCCGGCATGGCGTCCTGCTCTCACACTCTTGTTGTGAGAGCTCCTCCACCCATGCACAGTCAACCCTGCCAGATGTATGATGACTCCCACTCACAGAGCACTCCGTTGCCGTGCGTGAGCTACCACAAGCTGCCGTGTTTTGACACGGTGTGTCAGCCTCCGCAACACACTGTGGTTACCGCCACTCGCCAGCAGCAAACTAGTCAGTCAGGAGTTGAGGCTTCCCCACACAACTTTGGTTGTTGCCAACTCACAAACTGTCATACAGTTACATGACGTTGCCTTCTGGTCTGCTACTTATACACCAGTGCTGTATGTCCTCACGCTCCTGTTGTGGTTGACAGTTCAGTTTTTGACAGTTCACAGACTGTCAAGCAGTTTCATAACGTTGCCTTCTGGTCTGCTGCTTTTGCACCAGTGAAACCCTCACTGAGAGAACCTAGCTTTTCTCAGATATGGTTCCTGTAGATGAGAAAGTGCTGTTCTCCCTCCTTCTGATATTCCCTTGAGGACTCTGTCATTTGGAGAGGAGCCTTAAGCTGCTTAGCCTCCTATGGACTTTTATTTAAGCATAACATGCTTCCAGGGAGGGTAAATGGTTCCGCTTCAGTCGCTAACCCCGTCTGTTGCCACACCTGCTCCCATAGACCTTGGGCTTTGTTGCAAGACATGCAGTCCAAGCTTAGTCCTTGATAGAGGATTTTTTACGGAGAAGACCCTTCTTGCCAACGACCTTCCTACCGGTTGGTTGTACGCCCTGTTGACGCTGAGGTATCCTACTCACGTCCGCCAGTTGAGATGGTTCTTCCACCGGTGCGACCCAGTGTGGGTTGCCAGTCGCACATTGATGTTATGCTACTCTCGGAGGTGGTTGTGGACGTTCAGTGTGTCACTGGGAAGACGTTCAACAACCAGCAGAGGTGACTTGTTGTGACGCAGTGCGGCAACCTCAGCAACCCGATAAGGGGTTGTCTGTACTACCCAGACAGTCTAGACAGTTTCGGGTTGTCGCTGTACTTCCTCGCTTCCCCATGGTTGACAGTTCACAGACTGTGCAGCAGTACCATGATCTTGTGTCCGGCTCCGTCACGCATCCACCAGTGCGACCGGATTCAGCGAGTCAGACGTTGCCCACTCCGTTGCCGTTTCCTCATCAGTTTCGGATGAGGAACCCTCTGATGAGGACATGGCTGAACAAGAAGATCAATCCCCAGCCCTGCTATCCATCCAGAAGATGCTGAAGAAGGAATACGGCCCTGTCAGGCTGTGGATGAGTCTGGTTAGGACACTGTCATCCGTGGTGCATTTGGTGTCACTTGGAAGACTACACCTCCGTCCTCTTCGGTTTCATCTAGCTCTTCACTGGAAAAGGACAAGACGCTAGAAGCGGTCTCGATCCCGGTTTCCGGAAGATAAGTCTGGTCTAACCTGAGGAAAGGACTTTATCAACCTTTTATAGGGTCTTCCCCGGACTGTTCAGACTCCCAACCACGTTCTCTTCTCAGACGCATCGGACGTAGGCTGGGGTGCAACCTTAGGCGGTAGGGAATGCTCGGGATTATGGAACTCGCGTCAAAGGACAATGCATTTTAACTGCAAGAAGCTTCTGGCAGTAAGTCTGGCCTGGAAAAGCTTCAGGTCTCTCCTTCAAGACAAAGTAATGGAGGTCAACACGGACAACTCCCTGCTTTGATGTTCATCTAGCAAGGAGGGACCTACTCTCTGACATGGTGCGAGTTCGCTAGTGACCTCCTCTCCTGTTCAACAGGTCTAGACTTTTCACTAGTAACAAATTTCTTCCAAGGCAACTTGAATGTCTTAGCAGTTTGTCTCAGTAGGAAGGGACAATAATTCCAACATATTGGACCCTCCACAGAGATGTATGCAAGAGACTTTGGGTCACCTGGGGCCATCCAACCATAGATCTCTTCGCAACCTCGATGTCCAAGAGGCTCTCAACAGACCCAGCAGTGGTTCTTTTAGATGCCTTTCTACTAGATTAGTCTCATCTAGATCTATATGCATTCCCTCCGTTCTAGTTTGTCAACAAGGTACTGCAGAAGTTCGCCTCTCACGTTGGGACAAAGTTGACACTAGTTGCTTCCCTCTGGCCCGCGAGAGAATAACTTACCGAGGTACTTCGATGGCTAGTAGACGTTCCCAGAACTCTTCCCCTAAGGGTGGACCTGCTACGTCTGCCACGCGTAAGAAGGTACTCCAAGGCCTCCACGCTCTTCGTCTCTCTGCCTTCAGAGTATCGAAAGACTCTCGAGAACTAGAGGTTTTTCGAAGGAGGCAACCAGAGCGATTGTTAGAGCAAGGAGAACATCCACCCTTAGAGTCTACCAATCGAAGTGGGGAATCTTCCTAAACTGGTGCAAGTCAGTATCCGTATCCTCGACCAGTACCTCTGTAACTCAAATAGCTGACTTCCTCTTATATCTGAGAAAAGAGCGATCTCTTTCAGCTCCCACTTTCAAGGGTTACAGAAGCATGTTGGCATCAGTCTTCCGTCACAGAGGCTTAGATCTTTTTAACAATAAATATCTACAGGACCTCCTTAAGTCTTTTGAGACCACGAAGGAGCGTCGTTTGGTTACACCTGGTTGGAATTTAGACGTGGTTCTAAGATTCCTTATGTTAGACAGGTTCGAACCACTTCAATCAGCCTCCCTGAAAGATCTCACCTTTAAGACTCTTTTCCTGATATGCTTTACCAGCTAAAAGAGTCAGTGAGATTCATGCCTTCAGCAAGAACATCGGATTTTCATCCGAAACGGCTACATGTTCTACATCTTGGTTTTCTAGCCAAACACGAGCTGCCTTCTCGGCCTTGACCAATATCGTTCGTTATTCCAAACTTATCGATATGGTTGGAAAGGAACTAGAAAGAGTATTATGTCCTGTAGAGCTTTTAAGTTCTATTTTAAAAACCTTTATGAGGCCCGTCTGAAGCTTTATGGTGTTCAGTTAAGAATTCATCTTTGCCTATGTCAGAGAATTCTTTATCCCATTATTTTCAGACTGTTAATACGAGAAGCTCATTCCCTTCTGAATGAGGAAGACCAAGCTTGGCTGAAGGTAAGGACACACGAAGTTAGAGCTATCACAACTTCCGTGACCTTTTAATAAAATAGATCTCTGCAAAATATTTTCGACGCAACCTTTTGGAAAAGCTAATCAGTGTTCGCGTCTTTTATCTTAAGAATGTCCAGTCTCTTTACGAGAACTGCTACACTCTGGGACCATTCGTAGCAACGAGTGCAGTAGTGGTGGGGGCTCCACCACTACAATTCCCTAATTCCAGAACCTTTTTAATCTTTCTATTGAAATATTTCTGGGTTGTCCGGAAGGCTAAGAAGCCTTCCGCATCCTGGTTGATTTGGCGGGTGGTCAAATTCTTTCTTGAGAAGCGCCTAGATTAGAGGTTGTGATGAGGTCCTTTAGTATGGGTTGCAGCCCTTAATACTTCAGCACCTAGGAGTCGCTCAGCATCCTAAGAGGATCGCTAGGCTCAGTAAGGAAGACGTACTTAAAAAGGCAGAGTAATGGTTCAAGTCGACTTCCTTACCAGGTACTTATTTATTTTATGTTTGTTATTTTGAATAACGGCTAAAATAAGATACGGGATACTTAGCTTCTTTGTTAACATGTATGCTGGTCTCCACCCACCACCCTGGGTGTGAATCAGCTACATGATCATCGGGTAAGATTAATATTGAAAAATGTTATTTTCATTAGTAAAATAAATTTTTGAATATACTTACCCGATGATCATGAATTTAAGGACCCGCCCTTCCTCCCCATAGAGAACCAGTGGACCGAGGAGAAAATTGAGTTCTTGTTGACAAGAAGTACTTGAGTACCTGCTCACAGATGGCGCTGTTGTGTACACCCCCACCTGTATAGCGATCGCTGGCGTATCCCGACCGTAGATTTCTGTCGGGCAACAGAGTTGACAGCTACATGATCATCGGGTAAGTATATTCAAAAATTTATTTTACTAATGAAAATAACATTTTATAGAAGTGTTGTAAGATTCCTAATTTATTCCTTCCAGGGTGGAACATTTTCCGTATCCAACTTGGGTATGTTTGGTGTGAAGAACTTCAGCGCAATTATAAATCCTCCACAGTCTTGTATTCTTGCTGTTGGTGGAACTGAAAAGAGACTCATTGTTGATGAAAACTCAGAGCAAGGGTAAGTACTTGAAAAGATCTGTTTAGGAATTTTTAATTGCAACTTTCTCACTAAGTTGAAATGTGTTAAAATTCTTATTTATGCACTAAAGTACAATAATTACAAGTTTCTACATTTTCTTTACCCAAGAATTTGATCAGGTTTGAGATTTTTCATTCTAGAAAAATATTTTCATCATTGTATTTTTGTCCAAGGTTGCCTATTTGGCACTTGCAAATAATAGCATTTTACTATTCAAAGGTATATATTCTTCATATATCACTTATAGATATTGTTCAGTTTTGCATGTTTGTCTTTCTTGTAGTCCCTGTTGTGAAGTGGTAAATGTATAATAGAATATGAATATAAGGATTCATCTCGTTTTCATTTTATATTGTTGATGTTGATCTGAAATTGAGTATGTAAAGATTTTTATAAGGTTTATGATGATTACAGTTCAGTACAGCATAGAGTAGAACAGTATTTATTCAATATGTCTTACTAGTTACTTTGATTTCAGTTATCTTATTATAAAAGTATATGATAATGTAGGTTTACATTGCCTATATAAGACCACCCGTGGTATATAATTTACATCTGTCCACACAATATTTCTATCTGCTCTCTATCACTTCCTTGAGTAGGTTGTCTATTCTTATGCAGGCCATGAAATTTCTATCTTTAAGGCTATCCAGGTCCAATTTCCGTAACATCTTGCCTTCAATCATTTATCAAAAGCATGTCTCTTGGGAACTGACTTATCCTAACTCCTACTTGCAACATTTGAAAATAAAAAAGTACAGTATTTTGCTGTCATAAGTAACAGTTTTGTTATCTCACTTCTTAAAACTTTGACAATGTCACTTTTTTTAAGCATAACTTTTTCGAGGAAGTAGTTCATTCATAACTTAATCACATGATAAAAACAACTTTATCTTCTCAATTAAATCCTAAGGCATAAATTTATGATATGTTTACTGTAAAAGTATTATCTACCTGGGAAGACTTTATTACTAAGTGCCACAAAATATATCTAATTCCAACTGTTGGTTACTATATAGTAAAGGGTAACAAAATTGAAGATGCCTTTCTCTATACTGCTCAGTTCCCAAGGGAAATTAAATTGATTTAAAGATTATTTAAAGAATTTAAGAATGAGGTTTGACATTAGGCTTTAGGAAGATTATATGATCATTATCTTATCAAGAAAAAATGTATGCACACACAAGTTTTTGAACCAAACTTTTATTTCCCTTTTATTTCGTGTTTTTACAAAATATTGCCTTATACCATGGGATGAGTTTGTCTTGCATCCTTATTTTGACTTTATTCCCAACAGTTTCCGAGGAGCTCAAATAATGTCTGTAACCCTAAGCTGTGATCATCGCACAGTGGATGGTGCTGTGGGGGCACAGTGGTTAGCTGCATTCAAGAAGTATTTAGAAAACCCTTCAACCATGTTACTGTAAATGAAAAATGAAATACAAATTAGAATAGAATTCAATTCTTAGGTATGTAATGTCAGTTATTAGACCTTTGGTGTACATACTGTACTGTAGATGGTATCTTCATTCATTGAATTTTTATATGTTCCGCCCGGTGAAGTTATTGATATTGAAGACTTCTTAACAAGACAATTTTGTTGAGTCTTTTTTTATGCCTTTTTAAAATAAGGATTGCAAAATACAGGACTACATTACATTATATGATGCATAAACTTGTACTGTATGTTCAAACCTTGTAAATATCTAATTTTATCTCTGGATTCATAACTGACGCCAGATAGAAATTTATACCTAACAATAAGGGAAAGTCAAGCAGTTTGCTTAAAAAAAATTTTATAGGTTTATGTTTCAGGACAGACAACAGAAAAGTGAGGGTTAAGGAAGTACTATAAATGTATTTTTTTTTCTATAGCACAGTTTAGAGAAGTTATCAGTATTGCGAGTCATTTTGTAGGAGAGAAACGTCCTTTTTTACATCGTGTAAATAGCCCCTGATTCCTATAAAATAAGATGTGTGTGATAACATTAGTTAGGTGTTGGTACACTATCGACAGTGAAATGATAGAATATTCATTTCAGTAATTAATGTTATCAGATGCAATTTTGAGATTAATTTTTCTTACAAATTGACTTGCAATTCATGAATACAGTATTGTTCATTGTTCATGTTCATTGTTGTATGCATTTTGCTGGTAAGAATATAAAGTTCCTTTTATTCAGTTGATTTAGCTTGTTTCAATTGTGGGATTGAAAGTTCAAGAATTAACAGATTCCTTGGAGACCCATACTTTGTTTTATATTCTTCTATCAAATATATAGTCATCAAGTGTTTTACTTCTTACATCAAGTCTGGTCTAAGAGAAATAAACTACATGACTATTAATTGAAATCTATTGATACTAGATTAATGCAACGTTTAGGGATCCATTTATTTCTTGGCACAATATAATATATTATCTAATTGATCATAGCACAGGTAATGTGAATGCTGCCTTTACTTCATTCATGGGTCAAGCTCAAGTAGTAACAAAATCGAAGTTATTACTTCCGTGAGTCAACTGTCAATGTTATTGAACAGAGTTATTTATTACGTTTAAAACTTTTTATGTCTCCTGAAGTAAAATGCATTTGTTGTGTAATAAACTGGTGGAATAAAGTGCTAGAGCACATCTCTCTAACATTGTGGTTTTTTCATCCTTTTAACTAATGATATTTAGTTGTTCCTATTTGAATACAAACCCTCATCCTTTAGTAGGGTTATAATTATCAATGTCCTGTCAACCACCAGTAGCCACTGGTAGTAGGGGTCGGGCAGCGCACAGAACTTTCATTCTGATTTTGGCCGTCAAGCTACACGGTCTCCAACTGGGTTGAAGTTTTTTCACTTATAATTATTTTTGTCTGCTGTGCGAGTATGAAACAAAGCAGCCTGCCAATGTGTCCATGGCTGTCGTATTGACACTGTAGCAACTTTCTGAGAAAGATTAAGGTTGATCCTTACCCTTTACAGTAATACCTTGAGATACGAGCATCCCAACATACAAGAAAATTGAGATACAAGGAGAGGTCCGAGCAAATTTCTATCCTGAGATATGAGGAAAAATTTGAGATACGAGGTACAGTAGTTCCCTATGCGGCCGCCAGGTGGCCATGTGTGTGAGAGGCTGCTCACGAGGACAGCATCACTCGGTCTTTCCCGTCGGATCTTCGTCGTGTAAAGTTATCTCCGAGCATCGGCCGTATTGTTTTGTTTTTTTACGTGTTTTTGTGTGCATCAGTGCATAATTAAATAAACAATGGGTCCAAAGCAAGCGAATGCAAACAAGAGTAGTGAAAAGAAAAAGCGTATGATGACAATGGAGATAAAGTATGAAATAACCGCAAAACATGAGAGTAGTATAAGAGTGACTGAGCTGGCGTGCCAATATGAGAGGAGTACATCTACTATATGTACTATCCTCAAGCAGAATGATGCTATAAAGAGCACCAAGCCTTCCAAAGGAGTAACCATCCTTTCCAAGCTGCGTAGTGATGTTCACGACGTGATGGAGAGGCTTCTTTTGATCTGGATAAAGGAGAAACAGTTGGCGGGAGAGAGCGTGAACGAGATGATCATATGTGAGAAGGCCAGTAGAATCTATGATAACTTGAAAGGAAGCAAGCAGCCGAGAAAGGGGAGACTTCGACGCCATCAAAAACCTTCAAATCCAGTCATGGCTGGCTGGATAATTTCAAGAAACGGACTGGGATACACTCGGTTGTGAGGCATGGGGAAGCAGTAAGTTCCGACACTAAAGCCGCGGCGGACTTCGTCATAACCTTTGCCTCGGTTATCGCCCAACATGGCTACATCCCCCAACAAGTCTTCATCTGCGAGGAAACTGACCTTTTTTGGAAGAAAATGCCCAGGAAGACTTTCATCATGGCAGAGGAGAAGAGACTACTGGGCCATACACCCATGAAGGACCGGTTAACTCTAGCCTTGTGTGCCAATGCCAGCGGTGACTATATGATCAAGCCACTGCTGGTGTACCACTCTGAAAACCCACATGCTTTCAAGAGCCAAGGGATCTTGAAAGAAAAACTGCAAGTGATGTGCCGCGCTAATGCTAAGGCTTGGGTTATCCGGCTTTTGTTCACAGAATGGGTTAATCTGTGCTTTGGTCCGGCAGTCAAGAAATATTTGGCGGAGAAAAACCTGCCATTGAAATGACACTTGGTCCTTGACAATACCCCTGGTCTCGAAGAGGACATTCTTAATGAATTCAGGTTCAACAAGGTCCTTTATCTCCCGCCCAACACCAGGCCACTCCTCGGGAATTTTGGAAGGAACATTTCAACATCGTACATTGTTTGAAAATTATGGACGATCCATGGCAGGGTGTCACAAGATGAACTGTTTATTCAGTGTGGAAGAAATTGTGGCCAGCTTCCGTTGCTGAGAGGGACTTTGAAGGGTTCGATATGACAGACCCTTATGACTCCAAACCTGTTGTGATGGATGAAATCGTGTCTCTTGGAAAGCCCATGGGGCTAGAGGTAGACGAGGAAGGCGTGAACGCCCTTGTCGAGGAGCATCAGGAAGAGCTCACGACACAGGAATTGATAGAGCTCAAGGAGATGCAACATTCGGAGGTATTGCAGGAGCTCAGTAGCGAGGAGGAGGTGGAAGACGAGGGCCACCTTTCTACGGCAGAAATCAAAGACATGTCAGTGAAGTGGCCGAAGTTTTCTAATTTTATGGAAAAGAGGCACCCGGGCAAGTTAGCGAGTGGTCGTGCGTTAGCCTAGTGTGACGACACTTGCGTGCATCATTTTCGCAACATTTTGAAGGGGAGACAAAAGCAAACATCCCTAGATAGGTTCCTTTTAAAAAGGCCGTCAAAAAGTGCAGGTGAAAGCGAGGCAAAAAGAACCTAGCCGGAAGAAGAAACGTAAAAAAATTAAAATGAAAACAAAATGTAGAATCAAGTTTAGTGTAACGTAAGATTAACATTTTATTTTTAGGTCGTTGTGCAGTAAGCTAATTTCATTTAAGTTGAGTATAAAGAATTTCATTTAAGTTAAATGTAAAGAATTTCATTTAATTTTAATTTAAAGTTAAGGTTATATTACGTAGCGTTACAAAAGTGTTGCGTACCGAACGTGTTGCCGTCAAGTCTCGCTCCTCCCCATCCTCTCTCCCTCTTCCTCCGCACACACCGCTGTTAGCCACTACCATCTGTCTCGAAGGTAAGAACTCCATAATAATGTTACATTTCATAACCAGTTCATAGCTATTTGTTATTTTGTTAGTAAAGGATGTTGATTACAACCATTAAAAACAAGTTTTTCCTCTGTAATATACTGTTTTTAGGGTTTTTTTCAGAGGGTGGGAATGGATTACAGTAATTTGTTTTTAGCTATTTTACATGGGAAAAATTCATCTGAGATACGAGTCCGGTCCCGGAACGGATTAAACTCGTACCTCAAGGTATCAGTAATACCTTGAGGTACGAGTTTATATATGTAGAAGTTGAACGATCCCTGAATCACTCGTGAATGTAAAGTTTGATTTTTTGACATCAGTAAAATCATGACTATCTTAAGCAACAAATGGAATGGATATCTTCAAATTCTTTTGATGACCTAAGGAAACCTTGCCAGGTTCATAAATCATTTGAAGAATATGACCAATTACATTGAATCCTGCTTTGTATTATAACAACATTTCAGGTATTGCTATTCACCTCTACCATGGCACTTCCCCCAAATTGGCTAGGTAGTCGACATAGAAATGAGGAAACAAAATGCGTTCCTCCTTTTCTGACGATGAACTTTGAGTTTGTTGTAACAGTACCAACCACAATTGGCCGAGTCCCTCATAAGGCAAAGAACAACGGTGAAAAAAATCCCCTTTTGTTTCTACTTGTTTACCGTATTAACTTATTTCTTAGATGATTAAGTTTTACCTTTCCTGTAAGCATGCCTAGCTGTAATCCAGTTACAGGAAGCCAACTTTGTGATAGAAGAGAAGCTCGATTGCTGATCGAATGGTACGGGCAGAATCCATGCTTTTAAAACATAATTAGCAATTGTTTGCAAAGGCAGAAGTAAACATACAGTGGCAATTAATGAAGTAATGTCAGAGTTTCTGAGAAATGGGTTATCTGTTACGGGTTTAGAAGTCGAAAAGGAAATAGAATCCATTCTGGCTCAGTAAGAGAGCTAAGCAAACGAGAAATAAAAAAAGAAATGGAGGATGTTACAGAAGATCTGCACACCCAAATTATGGTGCTTCAGTGATGCAACATAATGCTTCAATTATGGACACCCAAGTCTCATGTTTGCCCAAAGAAGTTTGATTGTGAGGAAGATACGTAATTTTCTCTCTCTCTAATTATGAATATTTTATCTGTTATCACTGAAACAATTTGGATTTAGTAAACAGCACATAATGCGAAGTATGACCTGTCTCCAACATTAATTATGTCCTGGAATAATATAGGATATGCATTGCACGTTAATAACAATAGCATTCTGTTCCAAGTTGGGCATATGGGATTCTGTGTTTCCTCCAGACATGCTTGTGGAAAGATGCTTCTCATAGATGTGGCCTGCATTGTTATACAAAAGGTTTTACCTTAGATAAAATGAATTAAGCGTTTGGGCCCCTCGACGTTTAATTTAGTTTCTAAAGTCTGATTCATAACCTATTTGAAATGGATGAATGGCTTCTCTGTCCACTTTGTCTTAGCAACTAGTCCTTGCATGCACCATTCCATTGTTCTCAAAAGGCCAGGAGTAATCATGCTGCATGATGCAATTAATTTTGTTACGCTTTTATTTTATTGTATACTATGGTTATGATGCACTGTACTTGAAGCTGACAACTACTTGTTTCAAGTGGTAAGTAGTTATTGAACAGTTACAGGGCGCTAGTTAACCCCTAAAGTAAAGAAAAATTGTGTGGTAATCTTGGTGTTGTCAGGTGTATGAGGAAAGAGGCGAATATATAAAGAATAAGCCAGACTCTTCGGTGTATGTGTAGGCAAAGGAAAATCGAGCCGTAACCAGAAAGGAATCCAATGTAACACTATCTGGTCAGTCAAAGGGCCCAATAACTCTCTAACAGTAGTTTCTCAATGGTTGGCTGGTGCCTTGGCTAACCTACTACCTATAGATAGGCAATACTTCTTGTGCAAATGAAGCCTGGTGCAGGTTACAAAAAGACACCATAAAATGTTCTGGTGTTACATTGCCATCCTTCTGTAGTGTAAGTCACGGCTTGCATTTGTTAGCCAGGTTATTTAATTCAAACTACATCATCTTCTTACATAAAGTAAAGGATAGCAGTTTTCCACATCATTGGATAATTTCTTCTATCTATTGAAAACAACCCAGTCTTACAATCTGCTGGATTGGTGTTTGAGACCCACTCAACCTCGATGTTTTTTATAGTGTCTACAGTCTCGTCATCCTTGTGACCTAAGGATAAGTGGTTTGAGGGGAGTCTATAGGTCTACCTCCTGAGACATCAGCAGCCATTGCCTGGCCCTCCCCTGACCTATGTTGGGTGGAGGGGGTACTTGGGCACTGATCATATTCATATAAGTTCAGTCTCCAGGGCATTGTCACTGCCCCTTGTCTCTGCCATTCATGAGCGGCCTTTAAAAACATTGGCCTTCAAACCTTCTTTCACTGCTGGTGTCTAAAAATTTCTGCTATAAGTCACACAAGCTTTGGGTATGACAGTAAGTGAATATATAGTGGTTTCTTGTTCAATGCATAGTACAGCCATCAACCTTCTTAAATTATTCATATTTTTAATCATACAGGTATCTAAAAATGTCTACTGATATTTGTGAGGAGTTTGAAATTCTAAGTCTTTTGGGGGTGATGTTTAATGTCCAGTAGTTTACCTCTTCATTTCAATATATGTCGTTTGTTCTTGGAATTCATTTTGAATGTCAAGAAAATACCAAAGTTGGGAGAGTAGGCAATGTGATTTACATGGTACCTGATGCATGTCTGTACCCTATGCATTTGGAATCTTTGGATGTACCTCTTTCTTTTAATCATTAAGTCTATCATAGTCAACCTTTTCTTCATTATTATTACTATTTCTTATGGTTAAGTCCACCTATTAATATTATTATTGTTGTTATTATTATTATTCTAATGCAGATTGAGGTTCATCCCGAGTTTGTCAGCTTTTATCGTTATCAAATTATAGCAGTACGTCAATCTATGTTTGAGTAACATTTGTTATATTAGCATCATTTGTGTTCAGCAGCTCTTCTAGGAGAAGAGCAATCCAAAATCAAACCACTGTTCTTTAGTCTTGGGTAGTGCTATAGCCTCTGTACCATGGTCTTCTTTCACTGTCTTGGGTTAGAGTTCTCTTATTTGAGGGTACAGTTTGGCACACTGTTCTATTTGTTTCCTTATTTCCTTTCCTCACTGGGCTATTTTCCCTGTTGGAGCCCTTGGACTTCTAGTATATTACTTTTCCAAACAGGGCTGTAGCTTAGCTAGTAATAATAATACTCTAATAGTAAGACTATTGATAACAGTGGTGCAGTTTATTCACAGAAGTATACAGCTGGCCTACACCAAAACGTTCCACCTGAATAAGTGTGTGCATAACTTTAAGGTCTTTAAACTAATTTAAACATGGAATTAAGCAGCTACTTTTAATGAACACTGCTGTGTATTCGTGTATTCCTAATTCCATTTGGTGTTCAAGTAATTCATCTGACGCCTTCAACCAAACTGAACTTCAATGCCTTCATTTCAGAACTCCTCCATTCACCATGAGGGTGAACTTGACAATAAACACATCACAAAAGATATAGTTTCATTATTCAACTGCTTCTTTAACTCGTTAAAACTATTAGAAGTGTAATCACATAACATCTCCCTTCATTTAAACGATAGACAAATATTTGTAAACATGGTTAAGCAAACCACCGATGGAAAAGACTAACTGTAAAAGACCAATCTCCTTGGTTTGATGGAGAGACTTTAGGAAAAAAAAGAGGGAAAAAAGACATTCAGAAAGTGGAATAGGTTAAAAACTGAAAGTACTTGGGTAAAATACAAAACTAGTTTGTCAATATAGCTACCTACTAAGAAGGAAAAAAGTGAATACTACAAGAGAAAGATCCTCGAAGCAGCAATAGACATAAACAAATTTTATCATCTCCTAAATGGGAAATGTAAAAGAAAAGAAGCTACCTGATGGATACAGTGACTAGGAACTAGAAAATAATTTTTTAATCTTTAAAAACAAAATTGAAAACATAACCATATAATTTGTAAATACTCAACATCAGATTAATGATACACCAGGCACGCAGACAAAATTAATACGATTTAACAACATAACACAAGATGACATCACCAGAATGATCAAAAGAGCAAAGAAAACAAACTGTGCGATCGATCCTATGCCAGTATCTGAAGTAATTGGAGAGAGGGAGACTTTTCTAGTCTAGTCGAAATAATAATGAGAATAGCAAAGGCAAGCATTGATGAATGTAAGTTTCCTAAATCTGAGAAAATGGTTATAGTCACACCAGTTCTGAAAAATCCACTGGACTACCAGGAACTAAGCTCATATAGACCTATTTTGAATCTAGCCTTTGTTTCAAAAGTGTTTGAATACGCAATTCTTAAACAACTAGTCAGTTAATTAGAAGTAATAGAAGCTTTGCCTGACAACCAAACTGCTTATGAAAAACTATACTCTACGGAGACAGCCATCTGCTCTGTTGTAAATGATATGGTGGAAATGATGGATGAAAATAATTATGGTATTTTAATACTGCTTGATCTCAGTGCTGCTTTTGATACAGTTGTGCATGAACTGCTACTAAATGGTCTACGGTCCATAGGCGCTGAAGATCAAACTTTCGAATATCTAAAAGACTACTTAGGTGGTAGAAATTACTGTGTACAAATTGGAAACTCTTATTCATCATATGAACCCTATGTGGCCCCGAGACTATATAATAAGCTCCCACGAAACATCTGAATGATTGAAGACATCAAGGCTTTAAAAAGGAAACGGAAGACTTTATTTATTTATTTTTTTTTTTATTATTATTTCAACAGTCATACAATAGTGACGATTTAACAGAAAATTATCAATACGCTGTATTGTAGCCAACAGTTCCTGTTGGCACAGTACTTTCCCTAGTTCAGCCTGTGGTGAACAGTACGCGATATGAAACGTTAATTACTCTGAACGAATAAGGCAAAACGACAGTGGGGGGTCCTGTAGAGAGTGGGGTTCCCCTGCTGCATGGGACCGGAAAAGCAGCCACCAAAGTAAGTAGCATCATGCTTGTAAGTCGATGGGATAGAAAGTATGATAGTAGAGTAGGCCTATACCGAAATAATGATATTTTAAAGTCATCTAGATTGGAAATACAAGTAGCTGTTTGAGACATATGGAGTGTATAGCCAAACTATACATCTTAGATGTTAGGATACAATTTACTTTCATTTTATGGTAATAGTTTTTTTTATTAAGTAAATATAACTCATTTTTTATCGTACAATTATATAAGTTATGGAAGGTAATATTTCTAATGACATTAACATATAACATTTGTTGAGATACCTTTATATTAATAACAAATTCACGCTTATTATAGTTACCCTTAACTAAAATTTTCTCTTATTTAAAAGTTGTACCGTTTTCTTTATCTTAAGCCCGCTGATCCAGGGGCAAATTGCTTATATATTTCCCTCGTATATATCCATTAAATATTATATGATATTCATACAAATATCTTCTGAAATCCTATTATAATTCAATTATTCTATTGTAAGAATGTTTAAATATATCCTAAGCAAAATACTATAATTTTAGCTATGGTGGAAGTCCCTGATTGGTTGAAACAATTCTTTAACCAGGGGACAACGTTTGGGGAATTTGTTCCCAAATCTGGGAATTTTCAGAGAGTTTTGGAGACATTGAGTGTGGAAATTATCATCCATCTGGTAATTGTAAAACAGGCTAATTGCTCATGGATAATTATTCAGTCTTCAATAAGATATATAATTACTATGAATAACTTAAATGGGTTTTATTATTTTTTCCACTGGTATGACATTCAATATAGTTAGCATTTTATTAATATATGTTTCAGAGCACAAACTGAAACCAGAACGAGTTCGAACATATGTTCATCATTAAAAAAAGCTAAATTTTACTATTTGTGGCTTCGTAAATACCAAAATTAAAAGTAAGTACAGAATATGTTGTGATTATAAAATATACCAGGAGTACACAGTGAAGCACTTAGTAGGCTACAGATTCAATTGTGTTGAAAAATTAATGAAGAAATTAATTCTTATTTGGGGAACTTTTAGGGACCGTCTAAGGATGTCCCTGACACTATAAACAGTAACAGAAGGTTCATTTCCGTCCCAGACACAGAGAGAGGAAGAAGTAATTGTCTTTTCTTTTTACTTGTGATCCTGCAAACAATGGGGGCTTTAATGGGTAAGGGAGAACCCACTTTACAAGGTTTTGTTGTTTCTATTACGTTCTCGCTGAATTTTTTATTACTCAAAATACTGGAGATTCGAATATCTTGTGGGTGCTGTAGGTTTCCATGATTGATAGTAAACCATCGAATTTCTTTGAGGGTCTTTTATTGGCGAAGAATTTTTGTGAAAAGAAATTTCCCAAAAATGCTCTTTTTAACGTGTAGTGGTAATTCCCATAGTCAATGAAAGGCTATTAAAGAGGTTGTTGCCAGATATGGCTTTAACTTTTCAATTAACAGTACGATGGTGTATAAATCCTTCTGTGTAGTTTTTCTAATTAGGAACACACTAATCACCTATACTCATATTTGTTACTAAAAGAATGAATTGAGATAATACTAATGCCTGTAGCCGTGGGCCTAGATTTTATAATCCAAATTAAATGCCTATAATATCTAATTTTATGAATAGTACTTACCTGGCAGTTATATATATAAAGCTGAGTCTCCGACTTCGGCAGAATTTAATCGAAAATCGCGGCAACCGCCTTGTGGTGGCTGTGTGGTTAGATGGTTAACAACCCTTACAGGGTGGTACCTGGAATCATTCCCGTTTTCTGTTCCTCAGATTATCTCTGCCGGCCGGATCGACAACATCGTTGGTCCGCCATTTAGAGTTTATTTGGATCGTTTTCCCTTCATCACTTTTTTGGACTTCGTTTTTGGTGAAGTACACTGTGTTGGGATTTGGCAATCGTGTTTGTTTTTGTTTTTTGCTTTATTATCATTAGTGAACAAATTCATTTTCGTATATGTGCGAATGATATTTGCAAGGTGAGGTTACCGAAAGTGTCGGTTGACCCTCACACTATCTGTATGAGTTGCAGGGGGTTTGAATGTGCACTAGATAATAGGTGCAAGGAATGCGAGGGTTTAAATGATGATAATTGGTTAGCTATGAAGCGCTATGTGCGCAAACTTGAAGTTGATAGAGCTAGGAGAGCTAAATCAAAGTCAAAGTCTGCTAGTGAAGCTAGCTTAGATTTATCTATTGACCATTTAATTGTAACCTCTTTGGAAGTTATTCCTTTCCCGAATGTAGTAACTCCTGCCCCTTCTACAGGATCTGTGCCTACGGATGACCCTCGGTATGCTAGGATAGCTGCTGAGTTAGAGGCCATTAAAGCACAATTTGAGGCCTTTAAAGGTAAGGGTGTAAGTGAAATTAGTGCTTGTGAAAGTGCAGTGGAGGTGGTGACTGATCGAATCTGTCATAGCCTTAGGTTTAGACCAAAGACTATATACTGAAGGAAGATAGGAAGGCTCAGGCTTTTAACACACAAATGAGTGTGCTATGAATAGATGCCAGATACTCCCGTGCGAAACGAATGGCTCCATCTGTTGAGCGAGCAGCCAAACATTCAGAGCGGTAATGCTTACGGGTATATAGGATGGAATTCGATTGTAAATTTTGCGACATATTTGTTCATGGTAAATTTTTAGTTTCAGCCAAATTTGGAAAAATGCAATAAAAATATATTTGTTGCATCAGAAATAGTGTGGTTTCAATGAATTTAACGTTTATTTTGACTGCAAACCAACCGATTTACAGATTTACTATGTATACCCTAGTTCATCCCACCAATTATGGGGGACACCCTTTGGGAACCGGGGTTTTGGGTAGGGGAAGGGGGGGGAGGGTGTTGGGGCATTGAATGATATTTGCAATAAATGAATAATTAATGTTCCAGCACCCCTCCCCCATACCCCTAACTAGGCCTACCGGGGGAGGGGGGTAGGGCCCCCCAGCGACCCCCCCTTAAAGCCACAGTAATTTTCAGGGCACCACAGAACCTAACAAACCCACCTAACCTAACCTAGGGGCCCTGTACCCCTACCGGGGGGGGGGCTTCGCCCCCCCTGCGACCCCCCCTTATGGCCAAAGTAATTTTCAAGGCACCACAGAACCTAACAAACCCACCTAACCTAACCTAGGGGCCCTGTACCCCTACCGGGGGGGGGCTTCGCCCCCCCTGCGACCCCCCCTTAAGGCCACAGCAATTTTCAGGGCACCACAAAACCTAACAAACCCACCTAACCTAACCTAGGGGCCCTGTACCCCTACCGGGGGGGGGGCTTCGCCCCCCCTGCGACCCCCCCTTATGGCCACAGTAATTTTCAAGGCACCACAGAACCTAACAAACCCACCTAACCTAACCTAGGGGCCCTGTACCCCTACCGGGGGGGGCTTCGCCCCCCCTGCGACCCCCCCTCAAGGCCACAGTAATTTTCAGGGCACCACAGAACCTAACAAACCCACCTAACCTAGGGGCCCTGTACCCCTGCCGGGGGGGGGGGGGCTTCGCCCCCCCTGCGACCCCCCCTTTAACCAGGGGTAAATTTTAATATATATATATTTTGTTAAATCACTTCTTACCTTAAACGGAAGATGACGATGAAGATGTGGAAGGTTGTGGTTGACCCTCTTCTGAATCATCAAGTACTGGAATACGTTCAGATTTGGTACAATACCACACATGTCTATCCTCACGAAAATGTAAAGGCGAATCACATTTACCACACTGGACACTTAAAGGTAATACGGAATGCTCCCTTAGAAAACGATTCACTACTTCAGGAGTTCCAATATAATTCCCATGAAATCGGCCGATCACATCAAAATAGGAATAACGACATATTTCACACAACCGTACCGGAGGATCCATGACAGTAAAATGACGTGTGATGAAAATATAGAAACGGAACTTTTGAAAACCGAAAACAAACGACAATCACGGGTTTCTTCCATAATGAAATAGGGAAAAAAACAAAAGAGTATCGTTTACAATGTTATATTGCACGAAAAACAGATCCTTGAAACAAGACTGAGAGACCAATGAATCGTCCAATAATAACCCTTGAAAAGAACCCAGTAGTATTTTGATTGGAGGAGCGACATTAGTGGGAGGAGCAAATGCGCATTCAAGTAAATATTGTCACATTGCGCAATGGGGCGGAGCCAAGTAAGATGAAAACAGACATACAAACGAACAAGAGCTACCTTGCGTGCCCATGGAAAGATAAACACTAAACTTAGAAAAAGTCAAGACCTTCAATTCCTGAAATATTTTTTTTCTCTGTAAGTATGCATTAGCGACAATAATGTATTGAGAAGAAGTGTTTTGTTATCACGTGCTTTACTAGGAAAATATATTAATATAATACATTTCCCAATTTGGTTGAATCCAAAACTTTACCTTGTTCATAATTTGCATTACTATGTATGTTCTATACAATACCACATTCGAATAAATTAAATCATACTGTATATCTGATTTGTTAAACTTAGCCACAAATGCTTATGTGTAAGCATACATTTAATTACAGTTTGTAGGCCACTGTAAGATGGAGAGATATTAGGTGTATAAAAACACAATTGTATTTTATTTTTTATTGAAATGGAAAACCATGATGCACTCATGTATAGTTTAGTATTATGAACTAATAAATGTATAAAATAATGTACAATCAAAAGGATCAAAATAACACAAAATTGTATCACACACAAAAATAATCAAAAGGGGTTGGAAATAGAAATAAGGTAGCATACAAGCCAACAAAAAATGAAAAACAAAAGAGATTTACTGTGGATGCCTTGCCTTAATCTTACATCCAATATCAGTGGGGCTTACTCATTAGCAGCACATACTGCTGTGACGGGCCGAGAGAGGAGTTGTGAACTCAAAGGCAGGATGCAATCAACTGAGTTTTATTAAGGAACACTCTTCTTTATATACAAAACCTCAAGGCAACAGGACATGACCTGTTCGAGAGACAGACAATGTTACAGAGCAAAACAGAGACATGATCATTCAGGTTCTTTTTAGTGCGAGGGAAGAGCGCAGATACAAGCATAATATATACAAAATAATTATGTACAATTGTGTGCCACACGGTTGGTACACTGCATGTATTATACTGTTTGTACTCACCGTTCTTTGTCCTTAGGGAACCTGTGAAATTCTGAATATAAACAAACAGACGACAAACGATGTATACCGACAACGCCATCTGAAATTGGAGCAACCAACTATTGTGTTCACTTTGGAGTTGCCAACTAGCATATTAACATTCTATTTTGAGCCTTCCTATCTTCCTTCAGTATATAGTCTTTGGTCTAGACCTCTACCAAGCTCCCAGGACCAAGGGAGAAGGTACGTCGAAAGCCGAAAGGGGATGATAGGTGCTTATCCTCGGTCAGTCGTCGCCTCAGACAGTCCTGTTGCGACCTCCCAGGCTGCTCTTGACCGCCGTAGAAAAGGCGTGTCAGATACGTTTGTGTCTTCACCTGATCCTTCTCCCAGACGTAATTGGCGTTACGAATCAAGACCAAGGAAGAGAAGGTGGAACCGGGATGTGCAGTCTCGCTCTCCCTCTCCCGGTTCGAGTAGCCGAGAACCTGATCCTTCGGAAGACGATTTTGATGTTGTTCCTGTTAAGAGGACGAAAGAGAGTCCTTAGCCTAGTTAATCCTGCTAAACTCCCTGCTTCCTCTGCCAGCGCTCCCAAACAAGCAGAGGTTGCTAAAGCTTTCATGGTTGTTATGTAGGAACAACTTACATCGTTAGTTCAAGCTTTCAGCCACCCTCCTTCACAGTCCGTCAGACGTAAGGACGTCTCTTTACCTGTTAAGAGATCATCTTCTAAGAGGGAGCTTAGTATCTCTCCCAAGAAACCTCTGCGCACTTCGTCGGCCGTACGACAACGCACACCCTCTTCATCGGCACGATGTCAGGAAGTTACTTCCTCCCGCTCTCGGCGCCAGGACGATACTACCTCTCGTTCTCGGCGCCAGGACGATACTACCTCTCGTTCTCGGCGCCAGGACGATACTACCTCTCGTTCTCGGCGCCAGGACGATTCTGTTTCTCATTCGAAACACCAGGACGTTACCGCCTCGTTTTTTAGGAAACAGGACGAATGCAGTCTGCATTTTCAAGACGAAGGCAGCCTGCATTTGCAGGACGAAAGCAGCCTGCCTTATCAGGACGATTCCGTTTCTCGTCATCGTGACGATACCGCTTCTCGTCGACAGGATGTTAGCAGCGCTTGGCGCCAGGATACAAACAGCTCTCGGTGCCAGACTGCTTGCAGCCCAACTCTTCAAGATGTTATCCTTGAGCAGGACCTCGAAGATATTTCGGAAGAGGAAGAAAAACCTGCCGACTCTACTAGTGATTATAAGGTTCTATCTCGCTCTCTTTTGTAACTTTATGGGGAGGGATTTCAACCTTCGGCCCCTCGTTCTCCTCAGTCTCAATTTACCAGGAAGAAAGCTACAAAGTCTTCAGCCTTCATCAAAATGAAACTTTCAATTTCGGCCAGGAAAGCTCTCGCTAAGGTGGATGATTGGATGAAGGAACGGAGACAAGCTGTCAAGACCACCTTCTCTTTCCCACCATCTCGGCTCGCTTCCAAGGCCGGTATGTGGTATGAGACAGGGGAACTTTTGGGGGTAGGAGTGCCTGCCTCCTCCCAAGGTGACTTCTCTGCTCTTGTGGACTCGGCAAGAAGGCATGCTTTAAACTCTGCCAAGGTGATGAGATCCATGTCGGAGCTTGATCACCTCGTCAAGGGAGTTTTCAGGGTTTTCAAGGTTTTTAGCTTCCTGGGCTGGTCTCTCGGGACTCTGGCCAGGAAGACTGAACTCCTGGAGGACACAAAGGACCTGACGAGTATCATGTCCTGCATGGAAAAAGCTCTAAGGGATGGGGCGAATGAATTGGCTTCCCTTTTCTCAGCAGGGGTCTTAAAGAAGAGGGCCCTTTTTTGCTCCTTCACCTCTAGATCTGTGACTGTTGCCCAGAAGTCGGAGCTGCTTTACGCCCCTTTTTCACGTCATGTCTTTCCCGAAGCTCTGGTCAGAGATATCTCCCTTTCTCTGGCACAGAAGGCTACTCAGGACCTTTTGTCTCCGTCTGCTAGGAAAACCTTACCTGTTGCTCCTGCTCCTCTGAAGAAGTTTCAACAGCCCTTTCGTGGCAGGGCCTCCTCGAGAGCAGATTTTAGGAGGAGAAGACAAGAGTCAGGGCCAAGGAACAGCAGAGGTGCGTTTAGGCCCAGATCCAAAAAACGAGATGGAATTCCTCCAGACAATAGTAGGGGCAAGACTGTCTCGTTTTTGGCAGTCTTGGAAAAGGAGAAGGGCAGACACCTGGTCCCTCTCGATCGTCAAGGAAGGTTACAAGATCACCTTTTTAAAGAAACCGCCTCTCTGACACTCCCCTAGCCTTAGTGGCTCAGTACACCGACGCGGGGAAACAAAAGGCTCTTCTGGAGCTAGTCGACCAGATGTTGGTCAAGGGAGCAATAGAGCCAGTTCAAGACCCTACCTCCCAAGGCTTTTACAATCGCCTATTTCTGGTTCCCAAGAACTCTGGTGGATGGAGACCAGTCCTAGACGTCAGCTCTCTGAACGCCTTCTTGGAGAAAACAAAGTTCTCCATGGAGACGACTCAGTCAGTGCTGGCTGCAGTTCGTCCAGGCGACTGGATGGTATCTCGACCTGCAGGACGCTTATTTTCACGTCCCCATTCATCCGTCTTCAAGGAGATATCTGAGATTTGTGTTCCAGGGCAAGTGCTTCCAACTCAGGGCACTTTGCTTCGGTCTCAGCACAGCTGCCCAAGTTTTCACCAAACTTATGGCGAATGTGGCAGGCTGGTTACACCAGGAGGGGATAAGGGTATCCTTCTATCTAGACGACTGGCTGATCCAATCACAGTCGAAAGGAAAATGTCTGGAGGACCTACTGAAGACATACGATGACTCAGGACCTGGGACTCATTGTCAACTGGGAGAAGTCTCAGACCGAGACGAATCAGACTATTCTCTATTTTGGGATAGTTCTGAATTCAGTTCTTTTTCAGGCTTCTCCCTCCCAGGAGAGGCAGACCAGGTGCCTAGACAAAGTCAAAGAATTTTTAAAGAAACAGGAATGCTCAGCGAAGGAGTGGATGAGTCTGCTGGGAACTCTATCCTCCCTAGAGCAGTTTGTCCCGTTGGGGAGACTGCACCTAAGGCCTCTGCAACACTTCCTCGCAAAGGTTTGGAACAGAAAGATCCAGGAGGACTCCTTTTCCCATACCGACAAAGATCAAGGATCTTTTGATGTGGTGGCTGGACCTAGCTCTGTTGGGAAAAGGGATCTCCTTGTGCAAAAAGAACCCCGACCTAGTGTTATTCTCAGACTTGTCCGAGTCAGGCTGGGGAGCAACACTAGGGAACAAAGAGGTCTCAGGTATTTGGGAAGGGAGTCAGATCAGTTGGCATATCAACAGGAAGGAATTGATGGCCATTTTGTTAGGGCTAAAGGCCTTCAAAACCTTGGTGTCAGGAAAGACTGTGGAGATCAATTCAGACAACACCACAGCTCTCTCGTACATAAGGAAACAAGGGGGAACTCTCTCCCTCTCTCTGTTCACAACAGCGAGAGAGCTTCTCCTTTGGGCGAACGAGAACAAGACTCAGCTGTTGACGAGGTTTGTTCAAGGGCAGAGAAACATCAGGGCAGACATGCTCAGCAGGAGGGGCCAAGTTCTCACAGAGTGGACTCTCAATCCGCATGTCTGTCAGAGCCTCTGGAAGTTGTGGGGCAGACCTGTAATAGACCTTTACGCCTCCAGTTTGAACAAGAGGATCCCCAATTACTGCTCCCTAGTCCCGGACGAGGAAGCTGTTGCAGTGGACGCCTTCTTGATGGATTGGACGGGGTTGGACATGTATGCCTTTCCCCCGTTCAAGATCATCAATCTGGTTGTCAGAAAATTCGCTCTCCTCGATTCGGGACAAATGATCCTAGTGGCTCCATTCTGGCCTGCAAGGGAATGGTTCACCGTAGTGGTAGGCAAGCTGATGGACGTTCCAAGAAGACTCCCGGCAAGTCCAGATCTTCTCAGACAACCCCACTTCGAGAGATATCATCAAAACCCCCTCGCTCTCAATCTGACTGCCTTCAGACTGTCGAGAAGCTCGTTAGATCTCGAGGCTTTTCGGCACAAGCGGCGAAAGCTATTGCCAGAGCAAGGAGGATCTCGTCACAAAGAGTCTACCTGTCAAAGTGGGAGACCTTTAGAGCTTGGTGCAAGAGGCACAAGGTTTCCTCATCCTCTACCTCTCTAAGTCAGATTGCAGACTTTTTGTACCTCAGGCAGGATGCTAAGCTGGCTGTATCTACCATTAAAGGATACAGGAGCATGCTCTCAACCGTCTTTAGGCATAGCGGCTTAGAGTTGTCTCAGAATAAGGATTTGCAGGACCTCATTAGGTCCTTTGAGATGACGAAGCAGGTACAGTTAAGACCCCCATCTTGGAACCTGGATGTGGAGTTTAAGTTTCTGTGCTCCAAGAAATTTGAGCCTATCTCGCAAGCCTCTCTTCGAGATGTGACTAAGAAAACCCTCTTCCTTTTGACTCTAGCGACTGCCAGAAGGGTCAGCGAGGTCCAGGCAATCGAGAAGCGTGTAGGCTTCAATCAAAATGGAGCGGTTTGTGCCTTAAGGTTCGACTTTCTCGTCAAGAACGAGAACCCTTTGAAACTCTGGCCCAGGACTTTTTTAGTCCCTAACTTCACGAACCTAGTGGGTCAGGAACAGGAAAGCCTCCTCTGCCCGGTTAGGGCTCTCAAGGGTTATTTGACCCACACTAAGAACGTGAGGGGTGCATCCAACTCGTTATGGTGTTCGGTGAAGGATCCTCAAAAAACCCTGTCAAAGAACGCTTTGTCCTTTTTCCTGAGGGAGACTATTAGGGAAGCCCACCTCTTATGTGAGGAAGAAAACTTCGCCCTGTTGAAAGTACAGGTTCACGAAGTAAGAGCCATTGCTACCTCACTGGCATACCAGAAAAATATGCCAGTTAGGCAGATCATGGACGCAACGTTCTGGAGGAGCAACTCTGCCTTCGCTTCTCATTACCTCAGAGAGGTAAGAGTGGACTATGACAAGTGTTATACCTTGGGCCCATACGTAGCTGCGGCTTCTGTATTAGGCAAAGGAGTTACTACCCCCACTCAACCTTAGTTTGTGTACATGTATATAAGTTTGTGTTTTTTATGGTTGTCTGAGGTCCTCGT
The DNA here is from genome assembly GCF_036898095.1 of Palaemon carinicauda. Lineage (NCBI taxonomy): Eukaryota > Metazoa > Arthropoda > Malacostraca > Decapoda > Palaemonidae > Palaemon > Palaemon carinicauda. Next base: position 113,543,191 of record NC_090730.1, on the reverse strand, counting down.
CTTGTGGTACGGTTCCCTCAGTCCAGATAGATAGCTTATATCTATTTCTGCAAGGTTAGATGGTTAGTTTTAGTAAGGTTGCAAGTTCTTTTTTATTATATGGGGCGAAGGTAGTTTCTGAAGTCTAGTCAAGTTATTGGTCCTATCCCTTTGACAGACTCGATTGAGTTGTTTGCAGTGTAGCAGGTCTACTCCTGGCTGAACACTCCTAAAGGAAAGCGACTCTAGAGGCAGTAACCTTTGAAGTCAGCTACCTTAGCAGGTAAGGAATCAAGGTGTTTTTTCTCCTACAACTCTTTTGTTGTTTCCCCAACTATGTTTTCTGTCTGTTCCCTCCTTCAAATGTGTGAATCAGCTATATATATATATATATATATATATATATATATATATATATATATATATATATATATATATATATATATGATAAATTTTGCACATTTAGACGTGTTTTTCATATTCAAATAAGCCATATATATTTTTGATACATTAATGTCTGGATTCTCTTAACGACCTCGGGATCAGAGCCCCAGGCGAAATCACACAAAGACAAGAGCTTGTGTCCGGCTGGGAATCGAACCCTGGTCGGCAAGCTTGTACAGACAGTGACTAAACCACTTGGCCACGAAGAAAGATAAAAGTCAATGACAATTCTTCTGTACTTATACCTGTCGAATTCAGGTGTTTTGTACTTAGAATTGAAATCAACCCATCTTCACCATCGTAGCTAATTGGTAGTTTGTTACTTGCCATTCAATTAATGATAAATTTTGCACATTTAGACGTGTTTTTCATATTCAAATAAGCCATATATATTTTTGATACATTAATGTCTGGATTCTCTTAACGACCTCGGGATCAGAGCCCCAGGCGAAATCACACAAAGACAAGAGCTTGTGTCCGGCTGGGAATCGAACCCTGGTCGGCAAGCTTGTACAGACAGTGACTAAACCACTTGGCCACGAAGAAAGATAAAAGTCAATGACAATTCTTCTGTACTTATACCTGTCGAATTCAGGTGTTCTGTACTTAGAATTGAAATCAACCCATCGTAGCTCATTGGTAGTTTGTTACTTGGCATTCAATTAATGATAAATTTTGCACATTTAGACGTGTTTTTCATATTCAAATAAGCCATATATATTTTTGATACATTAATGTCTGGATTCTCTTAACGACCTCGGGATCAGAGCCCCAGGCAAAATCACACAAAGACAAGAGCTTGTGTCCGGCTGGGAATCGAACCCTGGTCGGCAAGCTTGTACAGACAGTGACTAAACCACTTGGCCACGAAGAAAGATAAAAGTCAATGACAATTCTTCTGTACTTATACCTGTCGAATTCAGGTGTTTTGTACTTAGAATTGAAATCAACCCATCTTCACCATCGTAGCTCATTGGTAGTTTGTTACTTGGCATTCAATTAATGATAAATTTTGCACATTTAGACGTGTTTTTCATATTCAAATAAGCCATATATATTTTTGATACATTAATGTCTGGATTCTCTTAACGACCTCGGGATCAGAGCCCCAGGCGAAATCACACAAAGACAAGAGCTTGTGTCCGGCTGGGAATCGAACCCTGGTCGGCAAGCTTGTACAGACAGTGACTAAACCACTTGGCCACGAAGAAAGATAAAAGTCAATGACAATTCTTCTGTACTTATACCTGTCGAATTCAGGTGTTTTGTACTTAAAATTGAAATCAACCCATCTTCACCATCGTAGCTAATTGGTAGCTTGTTACTTGCCATTCAATTAATGATAAATTTTGCACATTTAGACGTGTTTTTCATATTCAAATAAGCCATATATATTTTTGATACATTAATGTCTGGATTCTCTTAACGACGTCGGGATCAGAGCCCCAGGCGAAATCACACAAAGACAAGAGCTTGTGTCCGGCTGGGAATCGAACCCTGGTCGGCAAGCTTGTACAGACAGTGACTAAACCACTTGGCCACGAAGAAAGATAAAAGTCAATGACAATTCTTCTGTACTTATACCTGTCGAATTCAGGTGTTTTGTACTTAGAATTGAAATCAACCCATCTTCACCATCGTAGCTCATTGGTAGTTTGTTACTTGGCATTCAATTAATGATAAATTTTGCACATTTAGACGTGTTTTTCATATTCAAATAAGCCATATATATTTTTGATACATTAATGTCTGGATTCTCTTAACGACCTCGGGATCAGAGCCCCAGGCGAAATCACACAAAGACAAGAGCTTGTGTCCGGCTGGGAATCGAACCCTGGTCGGCAAGCTTGTACAGACAGTGACTAAACCACTTGGCCACGAAGAAAGATAAAAGTCAATGACAATTCTTCTGTACTTATACCTGTCGAATTCAGGTGTTTTGTACTTAGAATTGAAATCAACCCATCTTCACCATCGTAGCTAATTGGTAGTTTGTTACTTGCCATTCAATTAATGATAAATTTTGCACATTTAGACGTGTTTTTCATATTCAAATAAGCCATATATATTTTTGATACATTAATGTCTGGATTCTCTTAACGACCTCGGGATCAGAGCCCCAGGCGAAATCACACACAGACAAGAGCTTGTGTCCGGCTGGGAATCGAACCCTGGTCGGCAAGCTTGTACAGACAGTGACTAAACCACTTGGCCATGAAGAAAGATAAAAGTCAATGACAATTCTTCTGTACTTATACCTGTCGAATTCAGGTGTTTTGTACTTAGAATTGAAATCAACCCATCTTCACCATCGTAGCTCATTGGTAGTTCGTTACTTGGCATTCAATTAATGATAAATTTTGCACATTTAGACGTGTTTTTCATATTCAAATAAGCCATATATATTTTTGATACATTAATGTCTGGATTCTCTTAACGACCTCGGGATCAGAGCCCCAGGCGAAATCACACAAAGACAAGAGCTTGTGTCCGGTTGGGAATCGAACCCTGGTCGGCAAGCTTGTACAGACAGTGACTAAACCACTTGGCCACGAAGAAAGATAAAAGTCAATGACAATTCTTTTTTACTTATATCTGTCGAATTCAAGTGTTTTGTACTTAGAATTGAAATCAACCCATCTTCACCATCGTAGCTCATTGGTAGTTTGTTACTTGGCATTCAATTAATGATAAATTTTGCACATTTAGACGTGTTTTTCATATTCAAATAAGCCATATATATTTTTCGTGCGCGGACGGGATGCCGAATGCATTTTTGCCGAAGGACAAGAAGCAGAAGCCAGGAAGCCGAACGGACAGAATGCCGAACAGACATAATGCCGAAAGGACACAATGCCTAACAGACGTTAAGTCGAACGGACAAAATGCCGAATACTGCTACGACTAAATGTAATTATAAGCAAATATATATATTTTTTTTCCTTTAGTCCAGTAAGAAAATCAATGATTATTTTTTTTTTATTCAGAACACCTGTAAAAGACAAAAGGACGTAGGCCTGAAATAAAAGTAAAATGCTTGATAATCATTTTATTTCTACAATATACTACATACAATGTGTTTATTTAAAAGATAAAATGTGTCGGCTGGGTTAAAAAAAGTTAAAAACCTACATAGTATAATGTATCAGAGAAAAAAGAATATTTAAAAATTGTGAGCTAAAGACCGTAAAAAAGTTAATCCTTCATCCTTATCATAAGAACAAAATATGGATTTTATCCTATCGTTAATGGCATCGTATTTCTTGTTAAGTCGTGTTATATCAATCCCTGCAAAAGCTTGTTCAATTAGAATTTCATTACCTGCTTGTTCATTTCTGATAACCTTTAGTAATTTGGCGAATGTTGGATGCGTTATGTTGATTCTCTTTTTAAATGCCTGATGCCAGCCTTCAAGGGGTTTCCTCCTTCGACCTCGCTGGATTATCCCTAACCATGTACTTTCAAAGTAAACCAAAAAATCACTTAACAATTCATCCGTTTCAGCATCTAAGATATTTACCAATTCGTTAAATAATTCATGTACATCTGCGGGTGGAACGAAGGCAAGTGCTTGTAACTGCTTGATAAAAAGTGCGTTATTGGGTTCAACATACCACTGCTGTAGACCACAAGACTGGATGTTTCGCCATAAACATTGGCCAAAATGAAAAAACAACCTGATAAAAATGTATTAGGAAAGTTTTTTTTAATGCTATTTATTGTTGCTCTTTCGAAATCAACAGTTATTGAATCAGGATCCTGAACACCTTTGCTTTTTAAAAATCCAAAAATTTCGTCATACGTTTTTTCTTCTTTGTTACTAGCAATACAATATACCAGTGGCAAGGTTTTACTTTTTGAAACAATGGCATGTAAAGTATAAAGCTGCTTGCCTAAAGGAGCGGAGTCAAATGTGCCATCGGCAAACCATGCTCGTTTTTTAGATAATAATTCCAAGTTAGTTTCTGTCGATAAAATTGTAACGGAGGTGGTTTCATAAAGACGAAAATTCTCGCCACGGCTTGTCTTATCCAAGTCTTCACTTTCTTCATTCTTTCTTGCTCGTCTTACCATTCTTGCAAGTGTTTCTCTTTTAGGTATAGAACCAGCAATGCTGAGTGGCAGTTCTTCCCAGACTTTATTAATTATGCGGCTTGTTACCTCTTCTGTTTGTTCTGCTGAATTCTTCATTACATCCAAAGATTTTAAAATTATATTATGAGCACCGTCAGGAGGATGTGAATGTTCTGAAGCCTGTCCATGTTCGACATCACTAATCGTTCTAATTCTTGCATTGCACTCTTTTCGTCTCTCACATCTCCAGTAAGTAGTTGCTTTAACAGTTTTATCGACAACGTATGAATATCCATTATGAAGTAACTTTCGGCCACCACGTCCTGTCTTGGTAAATTCCATGGTTAAACTGGCTTTTTTAAACAAATAAATTCCATAGTGAAATTCGAGTAAAGGAAAAAAATATAAATATAAATAACTACAGAGCATGAATAGTAAACTAGCATATTGTTACTTAAAGAAGTAGTTAAAAAGTAATTATCAAATTAGTTAAAAGTTAAAGTTGGAAGAAGAAAACAATCTTAAATACAGTATTTTCTTATTTTTTTATCCATTAACGATACTTATCATTTACATAATAATTTTCTTTTTTATTTATGGCTGAAAGATTAAGTGATTGAAAGAATGAATAGATAAATGAAAGAAATCATTTATCAATTTGCAAGAGAGATATTTATATAGAGTATATAAAAAGAGATATAGTCATTATTCGGCATTTTGTCCGTTCGACTTAACGTCTGTTAGGCATTGTGTCCTTTCGGCATTATGTCTGTTCGGCATTCTGTCCGTTCAGCTTCCTGGCTTCTGCTTCTTGTCCTTCGGCAAAAATGCATTCGGCCTCCCGTCCGTTTACCATATTTTTGATACATTGTCTGGATTCTCTTAACGACCTCGGGATCAGAGCCCCAGGCGAAATCACACAAAGACAAGAGCTTGTGTCCGGCTGGGAATCGAACCCTGGTCGGCAAGCTTGTACAGACAGTGACTAAACCACTTGGCCATGAATAAAGATAAAAGTCAATGACAATTCTTCTGTACTTATACCTGTCGAATTCAGGTGTTTTGTACTTAGAATTGAAATCAACCCATCTTCACCATCGTAGCTCATTGGTAGTTTGTTACTTGGCATTCAATTAATGATAAATTTTGCACATTTAGACGTGTTTTTCATATTCAAATAAGCCATATATATTTTTGATACATTAATGTCTGGATTCTCTTAACGACCTCGGGATCAGAGCCCCAGGCGAAATCACACAAAGACAAGAGCTTGTGTCCGGCTGGGAATCGAACCCTGGTCGGCAAGCTTGTACAGACAGTGACTAAACCACTTGGCCACGAAGAAAGATAAAAGTCAATGACAATTCTTCTGTACTTATACCTGTCGAATTCAGGTGTTTTGTACTTAGAATTGAAATCAACCCATCTTCACCATCGTAGCTAATTGGTAGTTTGTTACTTGGCATTCAATTAATGATAAATTTTGCACATTTAGACGTGTTTTTCATATTCAAATAAGCCATATATATTTTTGATACATTAATGTCTGGATTCTCTTAACGACCTCGGGATCAGAGCCCCAGGCGAAATCACACAAAGACAAGAGCTTGTGTCCGGCTGGGAATCGAACCCTGGTCGGCAAGCTTGTACAGACAGTGACTAAACCACTTGGCCACGAAGAAAGATAAAAGTCAATGACAATTCTTCTGTACTTATACCTGTCGAATTAAGGAGTTTTGTACTTAGAATTGAAATCAACCCATCTTCACCATCGTAGCTCATTGGTAGTTTGTTACTTGGCATTCAATTAATGATAAATTTTGCACATTTAGACGTGTTTTTCATATTCAAATAAGCCATATATATTTTTGATACATTAATGTCTGGATTCTCTTAACGACCTCGGGATCAGAGCCCAGGCGAAATCACACAAAGACAAGAGCTTGTGTCCGGCTGGGAATCGAACCCTGGTTGGCAAGCTTGTACAGACAGTGACTAAACCACTTGGCCACGAAGAAAGATAAAAGTCAATGACAATTCTTCTGTACTTATACCTGTCGAATTCAGATGTTTTGTACTTAGAATTGAAATCAACCCATCTTCACCATCGTAGCTCATTGGTAGTTTGTTACTTGGCATTCAATTAATGATGAATTTTGCACATTTAGACGTGTTTTTCATATTCAAATAAGCCATATATATTTTTGATACATTAATGTCTGGATTCTCTTAACGACCTCGGGATCAGAGCCCCAGGCGAAATCACACAAAGACAAAAGCTTGTGTCCGGCTGGGAATCGAACCCTGGTCGGCAAGCTTGTACAGACAGTGACTAAACCACTTGGCCACGAAGAAAGATAAAAGTCAATGACAATTCTTCTGTACTTATACCTGCCGAATTCAGGTGTTTTGTACTTAGAATTGAAATCAACCCATCTTCACCATCGTAGCTCATTGGTAGTTTGTTACTTGGCATTCAATTAATGATAAATTTTGCACATTTAGACGTGTTTTTTTCATATTCAAATAAGCCATATATATTTTTGATACATTAATGTCTGGATTCTCTTAACGACCTCGGAATCAGAGCCCCAGGCGAAATCACACACAGACAAGAGCTTGTGTCCGGCTGGGAATCGAACCCTGGTCGGCAAGCTTGTATAGACAGTGACTAAACCACTTGGCCACGAAGAAAGATAAAAGTCAATGACAATTCTTCTGTACTTATACCTGTCGAATTCAGATGTTTTGTACTTAGAATTGAAATCAACCCATCTTCACCATCGTAGCTCATTGGTAGTTTGTTACTTGGCATTCAATTAATGATAAATTTTGCACATTTAGACGTGTTTTTCATATTCAAATAAGCCATATATATTTTTGATACATTAATGTCTGGATTCTTGAATATGAAAAACACGTCTAAATGTGCAAAATTTAAAATATATATGGCTTATTTGAATATGAAAAACACGTCTAAATGTGCAAAATTTATCATTAATTGAATGCCAAGTGAAAAACTACCAATGAGCTACGATGGTGAAGATGGGTTGATTTCAATTCTAAGTACATTACACCTGAATTCGACAGGTATAAGTACAGAAGAATTGTCATTGACTTTTATCTTTCTTCGTGGCCAAGTGGTTTAGTCACTGTCTGTACAAGCTTGCCGACCAGGGTTCGATTCCCAGCCGGACACAAGCTCTTGTCTTTGTGTGATTTCGCCTGGGGCTCTGATCCCGAGGTCGTTAAGAGAATCCAGACATTAATGTATCAAAAATATATATGGCATATTTGAATATGAAAAACACTTCTAAATGTGCAAAATTTATCATTAATTGAATGCCAAGTAACAAACTACCAATGAGCTACGATGGTGAAGATGGGTTGATTTCAATTCTAAGTACAAAACTCCTTAATTCGACAGGTATAAATACAGAAGAATTGTCATTGACTTTTATCTTTCTTCGTGGCCAAGTGGTTTAGTCACTGTCTGTACAAGCTTGCCGACCAGGGTTCGATTCCCAGCCGGACACAAGGTCTTGTCTTTGTGTCATTTCGCCTGGGGCTCTGATCCCGAGGTCGTTAAGAGAATCCAGACATTAATGTATCAAAAATATATATGGCTTATTTGAATATGAAAAACACGTCTAAATGTGCAAAATTTATCATTAATTGAAAGCCAAGTAACGAACTACCAATGAGCTACGATGGTGAAGATGGGTTGATTTCAATTCTAAGTACAAAACACCTGAATTCGACAGGTATAAGTACAGAAGAATTGTCATTGACTTTTATCTTTCTTCGTGGCCAAGTGGTTTAGTCACTGTCTGTACAAGCTTGCCGACCAGGGTTCGATTCCCAGCCGGACACAAGCTCTTGTCTTTGTGTGATTTCGCCTGGGGCTCTGATCCCGAGTCGTTAAGAGAATCCAGACATTAATGTATCAAAAATATATATGGCTTATTTGAATATGAAAAACACGTCTAAATGTGCAAAATTTATCATTAATTGAATGCCAAGTAACAAACTACCAATGAGCTACGATGGTGAAGATGGGTTGATTTCAATTCTAAGTACAAAACTCCTGAATTCGACAGGTATAAGTACAGAAGAATTGTCATTGACTTTTATCTTTCTTCGTGGCCAAGTGGTTTAGTCACTGTCTGTACAAGCTTGCCGACCAGGGTTCGAATCCCAGCCGGACACAAGCTCTTGTCTTTGTGTGATTTCGCCTGGGGCTCTGATCCCGAGGTCGTTAAGAGAATCCAGACATTAATGTATCAAAAATATATATGGCTTATTTGAATATGAAAAACACGTCTAAATGTGCAAAATTTATCATTAATTGAATGCCAAGTAACAAACTACCAATGAGCTACGATGGTGAAGATGGGTTGATTTCAATTCTAAGTACAAAACACCTGAATTCGACAGGTATAAGTACAGAAGAATTGTCATTGACTTTTATCTTTCTTCGTGGCCAAGTGGTTTAGTCACTGTCTGTACAAGCTTGCCGACCAGGGTTCGATTCCCAGCCGGACACAAGCTCTTGTCTTTGTGTGATTTCGCCTGGGGCTCTGATCCCGAGGTCGTTAAGAGAATCCAGACATTAATGTATCAAAAATATATATGGCTTATTTGAATATGAAAAACACGTCTAAATGTGCAAAATTTATCATTAATTGAATGCCAAGTAACAAACTACCAATTAGCTACGATGGTGAAGATGGGTTGATTTCAATTCTAAGTACAAAACACCTGAATTCGACAGGTATAAGTACAGAAGAATTGTCATTGACTTTTATCTTTCTTCGTGGCCAAGTGGTTTAGTCACTGTCTGTACAAGCTTGCCGACCAGGGTTCGATTCCCAGCCGGACACAAGCTCTTGTCTTTGTGTGATTTCGCCTGGGGCTCTGATCCCGACGTCGTTAAGAGAATCCAGACATTAATGTATCAAAAATATATATGGCTTATTTGAATATGAAAAACACGTCTAAATGTGCAAAATTTATCATTAATTGAATGCCAAGTAACAAACTACCAATGAGCTACGATGGTGAAGATGGGTTGATTTCAATTCTAAGTACAAAACACTTGAATTCGACAGGTATAAGTACAGAAGAATTGTCATTGACTTTTATCTTTCTTCGTAGCCAAGTGGTTTAGTCACTGTCTGTACAAGCTTGCCGACCAGGGTTCGATTCCCAGCCGGACACAAGCTCTTGTCTGTGTGTGATTTCGCCTGGGGCTCTGATCCCGAGGTCGTTAAGAGAATCCAGACATTAATGTATCAAAAATATATATGGCTTATTTGAATATGAAAAACACGTCTAAATGTGCAAAATTTATCATTAATTGAATGCCAAGTAACAAACTACCAATGAGCTACGATGGTGAAGATGGGTTGATTTCAATTCTAAGTACAGAACACCTGAATTCGACAGGTATAAGTACAGAAGAATTGTCATTGACTTTTATCTTTCTTCGTGGCCAAGTGGTTTAGTCACTGTCTGTACAAGCTTGCCGACCAGGGTTCGAATCCCAGCCGGACACAAGCTCTTGTCTTTGTGTGATTTCGCCTGGGGCTCTTATCCCGAGGTCGTTAAGAGAATCCAGACATTAATGTATCAAAAATATATATGGCTTATTTGAATATGAAAAACACGTCTAAATGTGCAAAATTTATCATTAATTGAATGGCAAGTAACAAACTACCAATTAGCTACGATGGTGAAGATGGGTTGATTTCAATTCTAAGTACAAAACACCTGAATTCGACAGGTATAAGTACAGAAGAATTGTCATTGACTTTTATCTTTCTTCGTGGCCAAGTGGTTTAGTCACTGTCTGTACAAGCTTGCCGACCAGGGTTCGATTCCCAGCCGGACACAAGCTCTTGTCTTTGTGTGATTTCGCCTGGGGCTCTGATCCCGAGGTCGTTAAGAGAATCCAGACATTAATGTATCAAAAATATATATGGCTTATTTGAATATGAAAAACACGTCTAAATGTGCAAAATTTATCATTAATTGAATGCCAAGTAACAAACTACCAATGAGCTACGATGGTGAAGATGGGTTGATTTCAATTCTAAGTACAAAACACCTGAATTCGACAGGTATAAGTACAGAAGAATTGTCATTGACTTTTATCTTTTTTCGTGGCCAAGTGGTTTAGTCACTGTCTGTACAAGCTTGCCGACCAGGGTTCGATTCCCAGCCGGACACAAGCTCTTGTCTTTGTGTGAGTTCGCCTGGGGCTCTGATCCCAAGGTCGTTAAGAGAATCCAGACATTAATGTATCAAAAATATATATGGCTTATTTGGATATATATATATATATATATATATATATATATATATATATATATATATATATATATATATATATAACTGCCAGGTAAGTACTATTCATAAAAATGGAGTTTTTATGATAAAACAAAGTTTCATGAATACTTACCTGGCAGTTATATATATATATTTTAAAGCCCACCCACTTCCCCTCAGGAGACAGGTCGGGCAAAGATAATCTGAGGAACAGAAAACGGGAATGATTCCAGGCACCACCCTGTAAGGGTTGTTAACCATCTAACCACACAGCCACCACAAGGCGGTTGCCGCGATTTTCGATTAAATTCTGTCGAAGTTGGAGACTCTGCTATATATATATATATATATATATATATATATATATATATATATATATATATATATATATATATATATATATATATATATATATATATATAACTGCCAGGTAAGTATTCATAAAACTTTTTTTTATCATAAAAATCCATTTTCTATGGATTTTGTTTCACGTGGTTGACATAGAGGGTCGTATCACATTGATATCTGTAAAGTTTTATTTACTGAAATACAAAACTGTCTAATCACATGTTTTTATTTAATTTGGTAAGAAATTTGATTAAGAGTTTTTTTTTCACATTTTTAAAGTTGTGAATGTGATGTTTTTAATTAGATATTGTGGAAACTGTGTAATTTGTCCAAATTATTTGCATTACAGAAGTGTGATTGGGAAACGAGAGTTTCAGGTAATGTGTTGAAAAGTTATTCGTTAGTTGACGAAAAATGTTAAAGTTTACAACTCGACATTCACACAAACATTCTTTATTTTACTAATACAAAAAATGAAATCCTTTCTTATAACTCGGTAGCCTACACATATACTGTATGAATACACCTATATCATTTATTTGAATATAAATACATACAAGCATTGATACAAATACATACAATTATTTTGCTTTAAGAAACAACCATTCTCACTTTCCATTAGTTTGAAAGCCCTTGGTCAGCCACGTCCACTAATTAGTCTCTCTCTCTCTCTCTCTCTCTCTCTCTCTCTCTCTCTCTCTCTCTCTCTCTCTCTCTCTCTCTCTCTCTCTCTCATGTGTAGGCCTATCCTATTTCCTATTAAGTTCTGCTAACCTTGATTTAGTTGATCGTTTCTAGGTTTCATGTTTTCAAATCTTTACAGAGACAGATAATGCCCTGGACCTGACTGCAAGGTTATATATAATGCTGGATATTATATTTTAAATAATTTATAAAGACACAAAGTTTTGTTATGGCTTTATCCTTCACAATTACTTTCTCTGATACGTTCGTGCTTGAAGAAATTAAATAGATCCATCAGATCTTTTTCTCCCACAGGAATTTATTTTTGAAACTTTCATTTCAAAGTTCAGCCCCAAGTGATTTATGTCTTGAATGGTGAAATATCTAGTTTTGGGCTACAGCGTATTTTCAGAGTGAGGAGGACTACTGTAGTCTCTTGATTGGAATTACAAGCGATGTACACATGCAGAAATTATTGTAAAATTCTTAAATTATCAGTAAAAATATTTACAATTATCAACAGAATGTTGATGTAAACTAGAATATGTAATATTTTGAATGCCTTTACCGAATGCAAACACACACAGAGAGAGAGCGAGAGAGAGAGAGAGTGAGTGAGTTTCAAACAACAAAGAAGGAATTACTTTATCCAAGCGCCTATCTCTTATATCACATTAAGGAATTTTTGTGAATCTCTCTCTCTCTCTCTCTCTCTCTCTCTCTCTCTCTCTCTCTCTCTCTCAGCTGAATACTTGAAGGCAGTAGGCATCAAATCCATTGAAATATTAAATATTCGGAAGTGTATTCCAAGATATAAATCATTTGTATGTTTAGAAATGGTTGACAGAATAAGAGGATTAGTTTTGATCTTTAAGGGACTCTGTACCACCAATACATTAGAATTAAGTTTAAATCAAAGCAGGAAGTTGCCTTGATAAAAGCGCAAGTAGAAACATGGTTTTTTATCAATATTTTTAGAAAATATTCTTGGGAAAATCTTTATAGAAACGATTTATTTTGTAAGCAACTCTCCCTTTTTTCTAATATTCCATTTGCGGACATATAATTACCTCATTACTAATGAATAAACTCTTACTGTAAGTTGGCTGGGGTTCCTTGCCTGTTTTTCGACCAACCAGACAGAACTGGTTTTCTGCATACTTGTTTTTCGTTTAAGAGGACGGGCCTACTCGTTGTCATTGAATTTTCAGGAAAAATCGTTTTTAATATGAAAACGGGAAGCCTTATTCAGTAATTAATACCAACAGTCTTCGTTCAGTATGAAGGTAAAAGGTTGAATTTATTTTGCATGAATTAATCTTTTACTAAGTGATCATTACCTTCAGGGTGAAATTACTGGCGACATAATAATTTCGATGAAAAAAAAAAAAATCTTGTCATTAGCAATCCACATGATTGCATGAATCGTCAACATTGAAAGACATACTTTGTGGATTAAGCAATTTGAATCGAAGAGTGACTATAACTCTGAAATAATTAGCAGCAAAAATATTCTTACTTTAAGACTGGTTATAAAGGTTTGGTGTTTCTGTTTTTTAACCGTTATAAGATTTAACCAGCTACTACAAAGAGCTTCTCATACAGTTGGCCCCATCAATGAACTTGACTTAAAATGGCTGTTTTTCTGGTCCTGTCACACGCAGAGGACATCGACACACTGCAGTGCTTACAAGTCAGTTTATCTTGTACATTCTAAGATATTTTGCATATCACACATTTCGTGTTTATTGATAATGCTTTCATTTTGAAACCGAGGTACTATTTAGGTTTATTATTTATCCTAGACTTATTTACATGTAGATATTCACTATTACTTTTCATGTGTTGGTTCTGGCAGAATCGTAATAAGTTAGGACTGTAATTCTGATATTTGAAAAAAAATATTCTTTGGAAAACCTTTATTGATACGACTTAATTTGTATTAAGCTATAATCAATCATTTTTTTTATAATTCACAAGTGGACAGGCTTACTCGTTTCATTAGTTATTGACTAACCAATTACTGCAAGGGGGTTGGGTGTTGGTTCCATTTTTCGTCCAGTCAGGCAAAAGTGGTTTTCAACAAATTTGCTCTTCCTTAAGAAGACAGGCCTACTCGTTGTCAGTGTTTTTTTTTCTTCTTTTTTTTTTAAAGATCAATTTGTTATCTGAAAATAGGAAGCCTTATTTAGTTTAATGTAAAGGTTATGAGTTCATTTTGTTTCTCATATATTAAATTTTAAATTGATAAATGATTAGTAGTTTCCGAAGGCAATATCATTTGGATGAAACAAAACTGGTTATTAGTGATCCACAAGTTTCCATAAAGCGTAAATACCGTCATTAATGTTTCGTGGACCAAGAAACTTGAATCGGAGGTGAGATATAACTCTTTGTGTGTTCTACATTTCATCTTTAACTTGTGTAGATATATATCAGTTTTTCGGTTGTGGTAAATGATAGTGTTTATGAATAGTTTGCTAATTGATATAAAGGTATTTTCTATGTAAGGATATATGTTTTAATTGGTCATCAATAATCAACAACGGAAGTATTTTGGCTTTTCGAGGGGTAGTTAAAAAGAACGAGTGCTTCTGTTGAGTTTTATCCCAAAAAGACTTTGTTGAGCTATTTTAACAGAGAGAAGACCTTAACGTAGTGAAAGGGTTTGCCTGTATTGCCCTGATGAGCAAACATGTACAATTCAGGGGCACCATACTAGGTTGGTTTGCTGCGAGCGATCAGACCAAAATCCAATTGGCCACCACAACCAGTCTTAATTATTCGTTCTTATAACCATAAACTAGTTTTATTTTCATTTATTTGTAGTTGTTTGTCAACCATTCCCTAACTCTTGTTCTAAAATCTCAACGTGTATCATCAGTGTCATTTATGGAGAAGTAAAATTGTGTATCAACAAAAAAGCTTGACCTCACTCCAGTTTTTGTAGTAGTTTTAAAAGATCAATATTAAAGGTACAAAATAGGATTAGTATTGGGCCTAGTACACGTCCCTGTGGCACCTCTGCTTAATGGTTCGCGTGATGAGTAAAAATTCCCAATTCGTACACAATAGCTTCTGTCAACCCAGAAATAGTTACAGATGATTTAGAGTTATTGGAACCAGAATGTACATTTACTGTAGGTTCTAAGGCTTTCAAATATGCGACCCCAAGACGATATAACAAGCTCCCAATAGACATCAGAGGGAATGAATATATCAAGGCTTTCAAGAAGAAACAAGATTTTATTGCTTTTTAAATGCTTCGATGAAGTGAATTGGAGAATTAAAACGCGTAATACGCTCTCAAATACTATGGAATATATACGACAAACTGGTCTTGTAGGTCCTATAATGAGCAGGGTTTCTGTGTGTGATAGGACCAGGAAAACAGCGCTTAAAGTAGAGTAATCATCTTGGATATACAAAAGCTTCCTGTTCAATACTAATGGATCGTAAATCGAGTAATAATTCATAGACAACTGTGTCAAAAGCAGCACTTTTGAGTAAAATTAGCATACCATATTTTTCTGCATTTATTATTGCCGGTAATTCATCTTAAAATACTGCTTATAGCTGTCACGGTAGATTATAATTTTGTATGCCGACTGGTTATCCGCAATGTTTCACACTTCCCTAATGACTAACTAGTAGTTCAAGAATGACATATTCTAGCACTTTTGCCACGAAGGCTAGATTCCAAATAGAATTGGGTACATAAGTCCTGATAATCGAGAGCACTTCGGAATGGGTGTGGATATTGTCATTGTCTTAGATTTAGGATATTTACTCAATAGTAGTATCTATTATTCCTGAAATCATTTTCGTAAGACTATAGAAGATTTCAACTCCAATTACTTTAGATATTAGCATCAGATCAATCGCAGGAGTTGCTTTCTTAGCCTCTTCAAAAATCCTAACTTCATCGTTTGATATACAATGAAATCGCTTGTATTTATGTGTGCGACTGGTTAACACTAATCTGAATTGGAATATCCTTTGAGGATACAATTATATATTTATTGTTTTTTAAAATTTCTAGAAATTTATCAGCTAGTTCTTGGTCGTTATCCACACCGGAAGTCTTTTTCTTTAACATTCCCCATTAGAACATTAGATTACTGTATATAGCTTATCATGTCTGTTGCTGTTTCTTCATTCTTAAGAGGCCCTTTATGATTGTGCATTCCTTCCATTTAATTTCAGTTTGTAACAAACTCCACTTACT
Source organism: Palaemon carinicauda (assembly GCF_036898095.1). NCBI lineage: Eukaryota > Metazoa > Arthropoda > Malacostraca > Decapoda > Palaemonidae > Palaemon > Palaemon carinicauda. The sequence continues at coordinate 113,527,104 of NC_090730.1, read as the reverse complement.
CTACATTGTTTCTCTCATTAAATCTCCCCCATCGTAACAAGTTTAGTCAAATCTATTCTTTAACATTGAATCCACCGATTTTAAATGTCTTTGAACTCATACGTGTATAAAGTATACTCGTGCTTCGTATATCATAGATTCGATATCACTTTGATGTATTTAATCAAGATGTTGATTAGGTTTTTTTTTTTACAATCCCAATAGGAAATCTTGAAATAAATAATATAATTCAGTTATTTTTCTAAGAGATTTTCGAGTTTTTAATCTATTTCATTGAACGAAGTGTTTTTAGTTGGATTTTGAGGAAAACTGATGAAGGTTAAAAATTTTTATTCCCTTGCACTATCTAGGAAACCTAAGACTGATATGCGTCAAGAAATTGTTGAGCTGAAAGAGAAACTTATGGAATACGAACAAGAGAACGTGACCAAGACTACGTATGCAAGTAAGTTGAAATCAAGAAACACTTTGGTTATAAAATCTACGGAGGAAAATAAGAAGGCTTCAGATATCAAGAAAACTATCATACTTTACTTTTACTTTTAGGGGTTTATTTCTCGCCCTCCATCAAACACTAAAGGTCTGTTCAGGCGGGCCTTGGTGTGTGAAAAAATAATTCCTTTCCAGTTGATATTTTTCTCTGTATCGTTATCAGTTATTTCGCTAGCATTTGTATTCAGGCTTAATAGTTTTCAGGTCACTATTATAACACTTTCTAAAAAGATAAGTCTTCAGGTTTTTCTTGAAGGCTGCCACATTTGTGCTATTCTTGACATCGAGTGGAAGGTCGTTAAAGAGTCTCGGTACAGCATAACTGAACGTTCTTCCTCCTATTGCATGATTCACACTAATTTCGAATAGTCTATGTGGGTCATCTGCATGTCTAACTCTTACAGCGGCGCTGGTAGCTTCAGGGTAGGGAACCAAGCAATCACGAAGATATTTAGGCTTATCACTTGTAAGTGCTTTGTGAGTCAACAAGCAAATTTTAAATTCAATTCTAGCCTTAACAGGTAACCAATGTAGATCGATCAGTGCAGGAGTTATTCTCTCCCAAAATTTAATGCCTTTTATCAGTCTAGCCGCCCGGTTTTGCACATTTTGAAGCTTTCTTAGTAGTGTATTGGGCAATTTGTAGTACAGAGAATTGCAATAATCAAGTCTTGATATTACATGACTCATCACTAAAATTTTTGTACTGCCCTCTGTTAAATATTTTCTAATAAATGCTATGTTTCTCAGGTGATAGTTACACACTTTCACTGTGTTCACAATTTGGTCCCTCATTGACAAATTACAGTCTATCAGTACACCCAAATTTTTCACAACAGGCACAATCCCAACATCAGCATCACCAATTTTTATACTTTGAATTAACTGGTAATTCTTCAAAGCCACCCTTGTGCCAAAGAACATACATTCTGTTTTATCATCATTTAATTTGAGCTTTTTCCTCTGCATCCATGTTTTTATTTCAGTCATTATCTCATCAATTTTCTTCCCTGTATCTTGTGTTGTTGAAATTGAGAGGTAAAACTGAGTATCATCTGCATATAGTTTAAAACCCACTTTTTGTTTTTTCAAGATGTGTGATAGCTCGATAGTATATATGTTAAACAAGATAGGGCCCAGGACACTACCCTGTGGTACACCCTTCATAAGAATTCTCTCATTGGATCGGTTTCCAGAAACTTCTACAATAGTCTTCCTGTTCACTAAGTAACTTCGCAAAAATTTCAGTGCTTCCTGAGTCACTCCAATAGACTTTAAGTCGTCAAGTAAGTACTCGTGCACAACAGTGTCAAAAGCAGCACTAAGATCTAACATAATTAAAATTCCACACTTTCCCCCATCAAGAAGACCTATCATATCATTCATTATTGAGCACAAAGTAGTTTCTGTAGAATGATTAGCTCTGTAGGCCGATTGATTTTCCGGGAATACCTCTAACTCGTCAATATGCGCCCATAATTGCTCACTTATGACTTTTTCAATAAGCTTTGACATGTAGGATAAATTTGAAATGGGCCTATATGAATTTAGCTCGTTTACATCACCTTTCCCTTTGTAAATTGGTTTGATCAACGCAGTTTTTTCACAGCTAGGAAAACAGGATTGTGATATACTTAGGTTAATTATGTTCAGGTAAATATTATATACGACTTGTTTGTTTGGAGCTTCACTTATCGAACTGTTTGGGAAAGGGTCGTTTCCACAATACGTATTCTTCATCTCTCTCATAACCTTTAACAAGTCGCACATATTTATTTCCTTAAATTTTATCAACTTCTTTCCCTCCTTCACTGGCATAGCTGACTGTCCTTCCAAGTGATTTTGGGGGAAGTCTCTATAGATTTTATCAACTTTTTCACTAAAGAATATAGCAAAGAAGATAACCACGAATGTCGAACAGGTCAAAACCTCTAAACAAGGCCACTTGGTAGTTAATTTTGCGGATAAAACTGAGTTAGAAAAGGCTAAAAATGACTTAGAAGAGGTCAAGAATGACATTAAGGTAGAAGTAGATAAAAAGGATCTACTTAAACCGAAGATCAAGGTCTGCAATATTGATGAAAATGAAGATGATATAATTGCCAGTATAATGGAGGAGAATGAATGGTTGAATGATATATGTGAAAATGAAGAAGACTTTAAATTGATCAGGAAGTTTAAATCAAGACAAAGCGGTAAATTACACGTCATTATAAAGTGTAGTCCAACTATCAGGAAAGTCTTCCGTAAAAGGGATGATTGAGTATATACCACGCTTGGAGGATGCTGTAAAGTCTATGATTCCTACAATGTATTTCAGTGTTATAAATGCCAGGAATTTGGTCATACTGCCGAAAATTGTAGCAAGACTCAGGTATGTGCCAAGTGTAGCCAGGATCATCGAACCACGGATTGTACTGTAAATACGGTTAAGTGTCATAACTGCACAGTGAGGAATTACAATGATACGAATCATAAGACATATGACGATAACTGTAAAGTATACAAGGAGGAGCTTACCAGGATAAAAAATATTTGAGATGTTTAATTTAATAAACAGTGTTTTGGTATCAACGTCAGTAGGTGGTCATACACTCGACTTGGTCATATGTGGAAAAGACTCTGACCTAATAAAAAACCTTGAAGTGGAACCAGACTTTGAGATCTCAAAAACACATAAACTCATCACCTTTAATGTTAATATAAATTGCACCAGAGTATTGAAAAAATGGATCACATATAGGGAACGGGAAAATTTTGATGCTGAGAATTTTATTGAAGCTAGTGTAGCGCAAATGTCTTGTGTGAACACACAATGTGAACATATGGTAGACATAGAATGTGTTGGGTGCTATACCAAGAAATACAACGACAATTTTGGAAAAATGTACGATACCATGTGTCCCATAAAGAACAAACAAATAGTGGTACGCGAAAATATTAGATGGTATAATAGTAAGCTATTAAAGGCAAAAAGACACAGACGTAAGATGGAAGGTAGATGGAAAAGAGCCAAATCCTCACAAGCCAGAAATCTATATAATAAGGCCAGAAATGACTATAACATCCTGTTAGAAAAAACAAAAAGAAAATTCTACAACGGCGAATGTAAAAAAAAACAATAACATGAAGGACTTTCACAAAAATCTTGATGATTTGATGGGATTAAAGAAAAAATATGTCTTGCCTGACAATGTTTGTGCAGAGAGTTTTGCTATAGTCTTTAATGAAAAAATTGATAAAATCTATAGAGGTTTCCCCCAAAATCATTTGGAAGGACAGTCTGCTATGCCAGTGAAAGAGGGAAAGAAGTTAATAAAATTTAAGGAAATAAATATGTGCGACTTGTTAAAGGTTATGAGAGAGATGAAGAATACATATTGTGGTAACGACCCTTTCCCAAACAGTTCAATAAGTGAAGCTCCAAACAAGCAAGTTGTATATAATATTTACCTGAACATAATTAACCTAAGTATATCACAAAACTGTTTTCCTAGCTGTGAAAAAACTGCGTTGATCAAACCAATTTACAAAGGGAAAGGTGATGTAAACGTTGAAGAGTATCTTGTGAACGTCTTCAAATCTGGAACACCATGTAAATCAATGGACCAGCTGAGGCATCATCTCTACCATCACAGCAAGAAGACCATATTAGACCTTCCTCCAACTAGTCGCTCAGTTAAAGGACACATACTTCGAGCATTCTATGGGACATACTTGCAGTTACACTGCCTTGACAATGCAGAACTAAACCCGTGCGAGTTTGGCTTCTATCAGGATTACTGTGCTCTGCTGCCCGAGAGAATGCAGTTATTGCTTCCAAATGATTTTCCACTCCCATGCAAATGTTCTGCCTGTGCTACCCAGCGCTGTCCTTGCAGACAAAATCAAATTACATGTTGCCCCTACCGCAGCTGCCAGTCAAACAACACAGGCTGTAGAAATCCGGTATCATAGAATCGTTTCACTAGTAAATAGGTTTCATGCATGCAACTGATATTCTTCTAAAATGTTGGTGTAAAGGTTGATGGAAAATTATTTTTGTACCCTTCTTATCATATCTGTTAAGTTAAATAATGTTCCTGTGCATTGCCGTATGTCTGTCTTTTGCATGTATGTAATTGGCAAAAGTTGCCGATTTTCGCTATTTTCAACTCAACCTCAAAGGACTACTATTTGTGTTAGAGACTTCAATTCTTTTTCTAAAATTACCTAATATTGTATGGTATTCAGATGTGCATTCAAATAAACAGTTATATCATCATGAGTTTTTTTGTTGGCCTTCAAATGAAAGAAAGTCTTAATTTCAAGCATAAGTAAAATTACGTCACACTTTGACCTCTGGTGACCTTGACTTTCATCTGATGACCTTGAACTTGTTTTCATGTTGTAGATAACTAAACTAGCTTCAATTTAAGCACCAACACAAAACCATAGGTTAATTGTGTGCAATGTTGTGTTAATTTTAATTTCCCGTACCCCTAACTTTTGGAGCGATTTTGCATCAGAGCATTTCTAACAAACTAGTGAATATCTCCATTACTGCCGGGTTTCAGAACAAACACCCTCGCTAAAAATGTGTCCAAGGTGGTCCACTATCAAAATCAGGTGGGTAATTTTGTGGACATAAAATGGATGCAAACACCCCTTGGCTCCTGGACTATTATTCCAGCATTCAGTGCTCTTTATACTAATAGGATACATTAATTTGCTTGTAATATGAAAATGCTATTCCAACTTCATCCTGGCTTATGTCACTATTCAAAGGCTTTCACAGACATCTCAATGAGTACTTCCCTAAATATCAAAACGACCGCTTTCTTGCGTTTATTAAGTTCGTCCAAACTTTTGCCACTTTTCTCACTTTATTAAACTGCCCTCTCAACATCTAATTACCTCCCACAACACCCACGTGGCCACTTATATTAATTTTCCATCTTTTCTCAATTCCACTTTTTAAACAATACAACTTGTATGTTCTTCCTTTCAACATACTGTTCCTTCCTTCCTTCCTTTCAACATACTCTTCCTTCCTACCTTCCTTTCAACATACTCTTCCTTCCTACCTTCCTTTCAACATACTCTTCCTTCCTACCTTCCTTTCAACATACTCTTCCTTCCTTCCAACATACTCTTCCTTCCTTCCTTCCGACTTTTCTTCTGCTTGCAAACATGACCAAAGCGCATAGTCTCTTTAGCTGAGCCTTCAACGCCTTAGTATTTTGACTGTCTATAATAAAAATAATTTCAGATCCTGTCTCTTCATGTCACTCTGCACATCCATTTCAACATTCATATTTCTACCACTTCCATTTTTCTATCTTGCCCCTTCTAAATCACGTGACTAGTGTGTCAGTCTCTCAAATCCATTGCCGGTCTATTTTCACTTTTATAAAACATTGCAATAACCTTTGCACTGATCCCCTGGTCGCCTAGGATAAGTGACAACCACCTCCTACTCTTCTGAGCACTTTGTTTTTAAATGTATAGTTAATTTCTTTGTCCATATCTCCATTTGTTGATTTAATTCTAGATACAAGATCCAATTTTTTTATGTCATCTAAGCCCAGTTTCATTATACCTGTCTTCCTTCTACCATCCATAGAAATTCTGTCATTTTTATGCTTATCTAATGCCTTGATCTTCAAGTTTTCCAATCTTTCCTGTCTTGGTGCCTGTAACAATACCAAGTATCCTGTTATTATTATTATTATTATTATTATTATTATTATTATTATTATAACATTCGATCTTATATTTCTTGTAATATTTTCTACATTTATCATTATGGTGTATGGATTTTTTCAATTCAATAATTTAAAAACTTATATTTTTATGATCCAATTGTATCATTAGTAAACACTAATGAAGAAATCATAGCTTAAAAAATTTCTGAAAATTATCTCTGATCCCACCAGCCAATAGGACAAGCGCTTCCAAAGCCTCTTATCAAATTGTGAAGTTTTTAGCCAATAAGAGCAGGCAATAGATTGTCGAGTAAAATGGAGGCCTCTGATTGGCCAAAGCACTAATTCCAACTTTGAATTTCTCACTGTAGTTCTTTAGCTGAAGGAAGGCAGGTTGTTAAGGTGAGCTAGAGGTAGAAAAATAAGATTTCTTTTTATTTTTTTGTATTAGGGCGATGTTCTTGGGTTTATAGATAGAAGAGGTTTGATTAACTATTTTGTAGTCAAGATGATAAGTGAAAAGATCGAAATGTTAGATATTTTCGACAGAGACTAGTAGCCGGACAGAGACTGGTAGCCGGTGATATCTGAAAAATTTCAGTCGGTCATTTCTTGTTTGAATTTTGTTTTCCTTTTAAATTTTGAGACTATTCCGAGTTGCTGAAAGCGATGGTGGTTCGAAAGTTGAAATTACAGTGCTAATCGATAAATTACATCTTGCAATTGGTTGGTAATTATGAGAAAGGGCTTGACATTACGTTTTTAAGTTAAGTACCAAGGATTTGTCCAGACATGAGCCAGAGTTCTATATATACTCTTTTTTACGTTTGTTTTAAAAGTTACGTTCTAAATCGTGTAAACCAAATGCCCTATCTATGAAGTATATACATACATATTTTACCTATTTTCTAGTCAAAGTAGACTCCCTAAATGTCATATAATAGGTGTGGAATATAATTATATACTGTACACCGTATGAATACAAACACGTTAACAAATGGATTTTGAGTTTATACAACTATTTTTTATAGAAATAGTATAAAAATGTTGCAAATACCATAACCGTCTCCATTAACAGGCTAAATATCAACCACGAACCCCAGCCATTCTATTTAGTTATTTCTTGACTTTTAATATATCAGTTTTGCTTTATTGTACAATCAGATTTTATTTTTTATCAAAATAATGATTAAACTGATTACTGTAATAGTATTATTTTTATACTGAGCAATATTGTACCAAGCTTTTCACCTAAGGTTCAGGATGTTTTAAAAGATGATTAATTTGTCATTTTATTCAGTTTGTTTGTTTTTTTTTTATTAATTATGGAAGCTACGTTTTCCCGACGTCAATTATTTTGAATATCAGTGTCCATGACAACCTACAGTGCCCACATTTTAGTTAGTGTCACTCGAGTAATTAATTTAACCGGTGTAATGGTCTGCACCCCCCCCCCCCCCCGGCGTCCGAAATTCCCCCCTGGGGAAATATGGCCCAGGATATATATCCCCAAGGAGGAACTTTGTCCCAGGATATATATTCGCAAGGGGGAACTTTGTCCCAGGATAAATATTCCCAAGGGGGAACTTTGTCCCAGGATATATATCCCCAGGGGGGAACTTTGTCCCAGGATATATATCCCCAGGGGGGAACTTTGTCCCAGGATATATATCCCCAAGGAGGAACTTTGTCCCAGGATATATATTCCCAAGGGGGAACTTTGTCCCAGGATATATATTCCCAAGGGGGAACTTTGTCCCAGGATATATATTCCCAAGGGGGAACTTTGTCCCAGGATATATATCCCCAGGGGGGAACTTTGTCCCAGGATATATATCCCCAAGGGGGAACTTTGTCCCAGGATATATATCCCCAGGGGGGAACTTTGTCCCAGGATATATATCCCCAAGGAGGAACTTTGTTCCCAGGATATATATTCGCAAGGGGGAACTTTGTCCCAGGATATATATTCCCAAGGGGGAACTTTGTCCCAGGATATATATCCCCAGGGGGGAACTTTGTCCCAGGATATATATCCCCAAGGGGGAACTTTTTCCCAGGATATATATCCCCAAGGAGGAACTTTGTCCCAGGATATATATTCGCAAGGGGGAACTTTGTCCCAGGATATATATCCCCAAGGAGGAACTTTGTCCCAGGATATATATTCGCAAGGGGGAACTTTGTCCCAGGATATATATTCCCAAGGGGGAACTTTGTCCCAGGATATATATCCCCAGGGGGGAACTTTGTCCCAGGATATTTATCCCCAAGGGGGAACTTTGTCCCAGGATATATATCCCCAGGGGGGAACTTTGTCCCAGGATATATATCCCCAAGGGGGAACTTTGTCCCAGGATAATATTCCCCCCTCTGAGCCAAGATTCCCCCTTTGCTTGGTGGAGCTAACCATTATTTCGGACGGGGGAAAAACAGACCATTACACTGCGTCATAAAATTAAGTCATTAATTTCTTTAATTTTAATGATTTTAGAGTGCGCAGTTCAACATTACCTCTTGCCAGTACAAGTTTGTGACCTGGGAAGGGGGTCCGGGCCTTGCCCCCGGCTAGGGGTTGTGACCTGGGAACTTATAGGTTAGGTTAGGCGGGTTTGTTAGGTTCTGTACCCTTTTGTACCTTTTTATATTTTGTGTAAAGGGTATATGGAAAAATGCTTTAAAGTACACGTTAATATTATCGTAGCATTGCTAACGTTAGCAATGGGATCGTAACGTTGGTAACGTTGCGTAACATTGTGTGTACACACACATATATATATACATATATATAAATATATATATATATATATATATATATATATATATATATATATATATATATATATATATTGTCAAACTTACCGTTGATTATTAATTCATCAAAATAGTTTCTATGTAAGGGAGGGTGGGAGGAAAAATATCTTAGGGCTGAAATTCCCCCTGGGGTAATAACAGCCCGGGCTGCTTTTCCCGGGGGGAGATCGATCCTAGGCTAATTTTCCCGGGGGGAATTTCAATAAGGGGGGAAAAATTTCCTGCTATACCGGTATGATTTTGCTGGACACGAATCATTGAGTATGGCAATTTTTCAGTGTGATCAATAAGTTTACGCTTTCATAGAGCTTTCATACAATGTGTTATTGAATATAAAGCACTACCAATGAAGCCGTTTCTAGTCCACTGCAGGACAAAGGCATCAGACATGTCTTTATTCATGTTTTGGGTTTGCCAATCTAAATCACAGCTCTGGCCAGGGCAGATTCATGGTAGTGGGAGATTTTCGTTTGATTATTCACAGCTAACCAACCCAGTATGGGTGGCCCTGACTAAGTACGGCTTAGCTGATCATAGAGGTATACAAACACTTTCTCCAAGTTAAGTTATCCCCTCCAAGAAAAGGTTGTACTATTCGTCTCTGTGATGTGCTGTTCATGGCAAATAACTTTGAATTTATGGCAAATAACTTTAAATGTATGGCATAACTGAGTTTATGGCAAATAAATTTAAATTAATGGCAAATCACTTGAAATTTATGACATATCTTTGAATTTAGGGCAAATAACTTTGAATTTATGGCAAATAACTTTTAATTTATGGCATTATTTTGAATTTAGGGCAAGTACCTTTGCATTTGTGACAAATAACTTTAAATTTATGGCAAACAACTTTAAATTTATGGAAAATAACCTTGAATTTATGGCAAATAACTTTGAATTTTGCCTTGTTTTCAATTAATTCAACTTCTTATTTGGTTTAATGGATAACGTTTACTTTAGCGGTTACTGCTTTCCTAATCTTATCAAGAAGGGGAGACCCTATACTCACAACAAGGCTATACAAGATTAGTTTGTAGGATATATAATTAGGTATTTTGCATATCATTGCATAACTGGTGTTTACATTTAAATCCACATTATCAAAACTCTTAGAGAATGAGGAGGACTCCGGCTTCTTCTTGAACGAAATATTTTTCGCTTATCAATTCGATCCCTTTATTATTATTATTATTATTATTATTATTATTATTATTATTATTATTATTATTATTATTATTATTAGCTAAGCTACAATCCTATTTGGAAAAGCAGGATGCTATAAACCTAAGGGCTCCAACAGGGAAAATAGCCTTGTGAAGAAATGAAATAAGGAAATAAATAAACAACAAGAGAAGTAATTTTGTTACCAACTGGTTGACATTTTACAAAGCCGGAATTCATCCTTAGTATCCATGGTCCATATTTACTGCTCATCTCTTCAATTCCAAATCATAAGCTTTGCAATTTTTTTTTTTTTTTTGAACTTAAAAAAAGTTCAAGTTGTGAATGTGATGTTTTTTTTATTAGATATTGTGGAAACTGTGTAATTTGTGCAAATTAGTTGTATTACAAAAGTGTGATTAGGAAACGAGAGTTTCAGGTAATGTGTGTTGAAAAGTTGTTCGTTAGTTGACGAAAAATATATTTCAACATTCACATATTCTTTATTTTACTAATACAAAAAAAAAGCAATCCTTTCCTATAACTCGGTACACATATATGGTATGAATACACCTATATCATTCATTTGAATATAAATACATATAATCATTGATATAAATATATACAATTATTTTGCTTTAAGAAACAACCATTCTCACTTTCCATTAGTTTGAAAGCCCTTGGTCAGCCACGTCCACTAATTAGTCTCTCTCTCTCTCTCTCTCTCTCTCTCTCTCTCTCTCTCTCTCTCTCTCTCTCTCTCTCTCTCATGTGTAGGCCCACCCTATTAACTATTATCAAGTTCTGCTAACCTTGATTTAATTGATCGTTTCTAGGTTTCATGTTTTCAAATCTATACAGACACAGATAATGCCCTGGACCTGACTGCAAGGTTACATATAATGCTGGATATCATATTTTAATTGATTTATAAAGACTGCGAAAGTTTTGTTATGGTTTTATCCTTCACAATTACTTTCTCTGATACGTTCGTACATTAAGAAATTAAAAAGGTCCAACAGATTTTATTTTCCCACGGGAATTTACTTTTGAAACTTTCATTTCAAAGTTCAGACCCAAGTGATTTATGTCGTGAATGGTGAAATATCTGGTTTTGGGCTAAAACGTATTTTCAAAGTGAGGAGGACTACTGTAGTCTCTTGATTGGAATTACAAGCGATGTACACATGCAGAAATTGTTGTAAAATTCTTAAATTATCAGTAAAAATACTTACAATTATCAACAGAATGTTGATGTAAACTAAAATATGTAAAAGAGAGAGAGAGAGAGAGAGAGAGAGAGAGAGAGAGAGAGAGAGAGAGAGAGAGAGAGAGTTTCAAATAACAAAGAAGAAATTACTTTATCCAAGCTCTTATCTCTTATATCACATTAAGGAATTTTTTGTGAATCACTGATCATAATTCTCTCTCTCTCTCTCTCTCTCTCTCTCTCTCTCTCTCTCTCTCTCTCTCTCTCTCTCTCTCTCTCTCTCTCAGCTGAATACTTGAAGGCAGTAAGCATCAAATCCATTGAAATATTAAATATTCGGAAGTGTATCCCAAGATATAAATCATTTGTAAGTTTAGATTAAGTTATCTCAGAATAAGAGGCTTAGTTTTGATTTATAAGGGACTCTGTACCACCAATACATTAGAATTAAGTTTAAATTAAACCAGGAAGTTGCCTTGATAAAAGCGCAAGTAGAAACATGGTTTTTTATTTATATTTTTAGAAAACATTCTTGGGAAAATCTGTATAGAAACGATTTATTTTGTATGCAAGTGGTTTTTTTTCTCATATTCCATTTTCGGACGTATAATTACCTCCTTAGTACTGAAGAAATTTTTAATGTAAGTTGGCTGGGGTTCCTTGCCTGTTTTTCGACCAACTAGAAGAACTGGTTTTCTGCATATTTGTTTTTCGTTTAAGAGGACGGGCCTACTCGTTGTCATTGAATTTTCGGGAAAATCGTTTTTAATATGAAAATGGGCAGCCTTATTCAGTAATTAATACCAACAGTCTTCGTTCAGCATGAAAGTAAAAGCCGGTCCCGGTAAAATAGACAAACCTACTTTTAAGCTTATTTTGCCGGTCCCGGTAAAATAGACAAACCTGCTTTTAAGCTTATTTTGCCGGTAAATATTATAAATAATGATGTCAATCCATTTGGGATTTTTGGTCTTGAAGAGCTGAATCATCTGGCGGACCATGTTCCTCTTCACTAATCACTATGAATTCTGCTATAATTTCCGTTTCACCAATGCCATCAACAATAGTCCATGAGATAGAGTTCATTAGTCTTGTGAGTAGCATCTGCAAGTATGAGCTCAGGAAACTGGCTGAAGATGTGTTGCATGGATGCATCTTGATTAAATATGCCAGCCAGTTATTCTTATCTAATAGGTAATCTGTAGAAAGCCCTGGCTGGGATTTCAAGTAATCAGCAGTCTGCTGTAATTTGCTCACTTCTGTGAAAGGTTTGGGCTTAGCAGCTGTGCCAATGCTGTGAATGTCCTTCATGAACAACGTTTTACCTGTGGCCTCAAGAGAATTGTTGGCATACCATCTTCCGGTTGACCTGAACTTTTAACATTTCAGACTGGTCTAGACGTCTCTGTGCTAGCAATAAATTGCAGAGTTGCTTGGATACCTCATGGTTGTGTTCACTAACATACTTAGTGATAACTAACCTCTGTCCATCGTCACTGGATCTTAGATTCAGCTGGAATGGGCAGTCAGCCCTGAATGTAGATTGATGTGGTCATTGGCTTTCAGATTTACTAATGTGCTTTCTACCACCATGTACACATGAATACTAAAGCTCATAGAACTTTATATCTGTATTGAAATGGCAATTCGGCATTCTCTTGCAAGCTGTAGCAATTGTTCTGCTGTCTCTTTTCCACAACTGTATATAGTTAGTGGATTGAAAACTTTTCAGTTTTTCCTCTAGAAGTATATGAACTAAAAGTATCTCCAACACTGAAATCCATGGGTGCTGCTATACTGAAGTTTTTAAAGAAACTGAAATTCTGGGTTGTAAAAGTACAGAATATACTATTTGAATGTGATGAATTCTTGCCAAGAATTACTCAACTACTTTTGAAATATAATTGTAAGAAGAATTCTTGCGAAGTGCTATTTTGAAAACATTGCCTTTTAGATAAGAGCCTTTTCAAGTTTGTAAGATAGAACTGTTCAACAACTAATTTTCGTATTTGATACATTTGCTCAATAACTACTTTTCAATATGTTTTTTATTAACTTGTTAGATAATTTCTTGCTTAGTACTTTTTTATACAATTGCCAATAACATTGCCAGGAACCTATAAAACAATAAAATATTCATATTTGTTTAAGACCGGCAAAATAAGCTTCAAAGCATGTTTGTCTATTTTACTCGACCGGCAAAATAAGCTTAAAAGTAGGTTTGTTTATTTTAAAGGGACCGGTTTAAATAGCCTATTCGTAAAAGATATTTTGCATATCAGACGTTTCGTGTTTATTGATAATACTTTCGTTTTGAAACTGAGGTACTATTCAGGTTTAGTATTTATCCTAGACTTATTTACATGTAGATATTCACTATTACTTTTCATGTGTTGGTTCTGGCAGAGTTAGGACGAGTTTCTTGTGTAATTCTGATATTTGAAAAAATATTCTTTGATACGACTTGATTTGTATCAAGCTATCGTCAATCATTTTTTTTTTTTATATAATTCAGGCTTAATCTTTTCATTAGTTAATGACTAACCAATTACTGCCGGTTGGTTGGGTGTTGGTTCCATTTTCTACCAGTCAGGCAAAAATAGTTTTCAACAAATTTGCTCTTCATTAAGAAGACGGGCCTATTCGTTGTCGGTGATTTTCTTTTAAGGATCAATTTGTAATCTGAAATTAGGAAGTCTTATTTAGTTTAATGTTTAGGTAATAAGTTCATTTTGTTTCTCATATATTAAATTTTAAATTAATAAATGATGAGTAGTTTCGTGTGTAAATTTCCGAAGGCAATAGAATTTGGATGAAACAAAACTGGTTATTAGTGATCCACAAGATTCCATAAAGCGTAAATACCGTCTTTAATGCTTCGTGGACCAAGAAACTTGAATCGGAGGCGGGATATAACTCTATGTGTGTGCTACATTTCATCTTTAACTTGTGTAGACATCTATCAATTTTTCGGTCGTGGTAAATGGTAGTGTTTATAAATAGTTTGGCAATGGATATAAAGGTATTTTCTATGTAAGGATATATGTTGTTTTAATTGTCTACAATAATCAACAACGAACGTATTTTGGCTTTTCGATGGGTAGTTAAAAAGGACGAGTGCTTCTGTTAAGTTTTAACCCAAAACGACTTTTGAGATATTTTAACAGAGGAGACCGTAACGTAGTGAAAGGGTTTGCCTGTATCGCCCTGATGAGCAAACCTGTACAAATCAGGGGCACCATACTAAGTTGGTTTGCTGTAAATGATCAGACCAAAGACCAATTGTCCACCACAACCAATCTTAATAATCATTCTTTCCTATACCCATAAACTAGTTTTATTTTCATTTATATGTAGTTTGTCAACCATTCCCTAACTCTTGTTCTAAAATCTCAACGTGTATCATCAGTGTCATTTATGGAGAAGTAAAATTGTGTATCATCAACAAAAAAGCTTGACCTCACTCCAGTTCTTTGTAATAGTTTTGATAGATCAATACTAACGGTACAAAATAGGATTAGTATTGTGCCTAGTACGCGTCCCTGTAGCACCTCTGCTTAATGGTTCGCGTGATGAGTAAGAATTTCCAATTCGTACACAATAGCTTCTGTCAACCCAAAAATAGTTACAGATGATTTCAAGTTGTTGGAACCAGAATGTAAATTTACTGTAGGTTCTAAAGCTTTCAAATATGCGACCCCAAGACGATATAACAAGCTCCCACTAGACATCAGAAGGAATGAATATATCAAGGCTTTCTAGAACAAGCTGAAGATTTTCATGCTTTTTAAGGGCTTCGAAGAAGCGGATTGGAAAATTAAAACGCGTAATACGCTCTCAAATACTAAGGAATAAATATGACAAACTGATCTTGTTGGTCCTATAATGAGCAGTGTTTCTGTGTGTGATAGGACCAGGAAAACAGCCCTCAAAGTAGAGTAATCATCTTGGATATTAAAAAGCTTCCTCTTCAATACTAATGGATCGTAAATAATCGAGTAATAATTCATAGACGACTGTGTCAAAAGCAGCACTTTGAGTAAAATCAGCATACCATATTTTTCTGTATTCATTATTGCCAGTAATTCATCTTTAAAATACTGTATATAGTTGTCACTGTAGATAATAATTGTCAGTATGCTTACTGGTTATCCAGCAATGTTTCACACTTCCCTTATGACTAACTAGTAGTTCAAGTATGCCATATTCTAGCACTTTTGCCATGAAGGCTAGATTCGAAATAGATTTGTGTGTACATAAGTCCTGATAATCGAGAGCACTTCGGAATGGGTGTGGATATAGCCATTGTCTTCGATATAGGATATTTACTCAATAGTAGTATCTATTATTCCTGAAACAATATTCGTAAGACAATAGAAGGTTTTTACTCTAATTACTTTAGATATTAGCATCAGATCAATCGCACGATTTGCTTTCTTAGCCTCTTTAAAAATCCTAACTTCATCTTTTGTTATACAATGAAATCGCTTGTATTTTATGTGTGCGACTGGTTAACACTAATCTGAATTGGAATATCCTTTAAGGGTACAATTATATTTTCTTTAAATTTCTAGAAATTTACCAGCTAGTTCTTGGTCGTTATGTACACCGGAAGCCTTATCGTTTAACATTCCCCATTAGAACATTGGACTACCGTAAATAGCTTATCATGTCTGTTGCTGTTTCTTCATTCTTAAGATACCCTTTATGATTGTGCATTCCTTCCATGAATTTTAGTTTATAACAAACTCCACTTACTTTTACGGGTTTATTTCTTTCCCTCCGTCAGACACTAAAAGTCTGTTCAGGCGGGCCTTGGTGTGTGAAAAAAATAATTTCTTTCCAGTTAATATTTTGCTCTGTATCTTATCAGTTATTTCGCTAGCATTTGTATTCAGGCTTAATAGTTTTCAGGTCACTATTATAACACTTTCTAAAAAGATGAGTCTTCAGGTTTTTCTTGAAAGCTGCCACATTATTGCTATTCTTGACATCGAGTGGAAGGTCGTTGACTCTCGGTGCAGCATAACATGAACGTTCTTCCTCCTTGCATGATTCACACTAATTTCGAATAGTCTATGTGGGTCATCAGCATGTCTAACTCTTACAGCGGCGCTGGTAGCTTCAGGGTAGGGGACCAAGCAATCACGGAGATATTTAGGCTTATCACTTGTAAGTGGTTTGTGGGTCAACAAGCAAATCTTAAATTCAATTCTAGCCTTAACAGGTAACCAATGTAGATCGAGCAATGCAGGAGTTATTCTCTCCCGTAGTTTAATGCCTTTTATCTACATTGTTTCTCGCTTCACCGATTTTAGATGTATTTGAACACACACACGTGTATAAAGTATACTCGTGATTCGTATATCATAGATTCGATATCACTTGGATGTATTTAAGCAAGATATTTATTATTTTTTTACAATCCCAATAAGAAATCTTGAAATAAATCATATCATTCAGTTATTTTTTCTATGAGATTTTCAAGTTTTTAATCTATTTCAAAGAACTAAGTGTTTTTAGTTGGATTTTGAGGAAAACTGTTGAAGGTTAAAAAAATTTTAATCACTTGTACTATCCAGGAAACCTAAGATTGCCTGCAAGATACAAATGAAGGGATTCGTAGCGCTTTAGCGTTGGCTGTTGCGTAGTTAGCTGCTTAGGTTTACCTAAGAATGAAGTCGCTAAATACCAGTTAATGATAGGTTTGTTAAGGTTGCATTAACACTTAATATATAACCCCCCCCCACTCTCTCTCTCTCTCTCTCTCTCTCTCTCTCTCTCTCTCTCTCTCTCTCTCTCTCTCTCTCTCTCTCTCTCTGTTATTTTATATGTATGACTGATTATATATATAAATAAAATTACTAAAATATTAATGTCCTTTTTCAGAGGTCGGACACACTTGCCCTTCTGAAGACCACAAGATTCTAGGAAGATAATCATGATGATGATGATGATGCAGGTGACATATCTGAAGGAGATCGGCAATCAGGGCTTGCCATTTCTCTCTCTTTCCTACTCTCTGTAGCAGCCGAGCTGTTGATATATGCTGCGGTAATTATAGGTAAGTGGTTAACTAAATAAGATATTTTTTGAGTGTATGAGAACATTAAAAGTCGAACACTCCTGCCTTTTAATAACTCTTAATACTACACTTCATCATGTTGGGTGAAATTTATCCTAATCTTTCCAATGTACATTATGCTAGTCTTAAATTTTAGCTTTTTATAATTCTCATCCATTTAATTTTCTCTTGTGTTCATAAACTAAGTGTAGTCTTTATTCCAGTATTCTGTGCTCTTTATACTAATAGGATACATTAATTTGCTTGTAATATGAAAATGCTATTCCAACTTCATCTGGCTTATGTCACTATTCGTAGGTTTTCACAGACATCTGAATGAGTACTTTCCAAAATATCAATACGACCGCTTTCTTGCGTTTGTTAACTTCGACCAAACTTTTGCCACTTTATAAAACTGCCCTCTTAATATCTAAGTACCTCCCACAACACCCACGTGGCCACTCATATTAATTTTCCAACTTTTCTCCATTCCACTTTTTAAGCAATACAACTTAAATGTTCTTCCTTTCAACATACTGTTCCTTCCTTCCTTCCTTTCAACATACTGTTCCTTCCTTCCTTTCAACATACTGTTCCTTCCTTCCTTTCAACATACTGTTCCTTCCTTCTTTCCTTCCTTCCTTTTGTCTTTTCTTCTGCTTGCAAACATGACTAAAGCAATTATTCTCTTTAGCTGAGGGCTTCAACACCTTAGTATTTTGACTCTATAATAAAAAACAATTTCAGATCCTGTCTCTTCATGTCACTCTGCACGACATTTCAACATTCATATTTCTACCACTTCCATTTTTCTATCTTGGCCCTTCTAAATCACTAGTGTGTCAGTCCTCTCAATTCCATTGCAGGTCTATTTTCACTTTTATAAAACAGTGCAATAACCTTTGAACTGATCCCCTGGTCGCCTAGGATAAGTGACAACCACCTCCTACTCTACTGAGCACTTTGTTTTTAAATGTATAGTTAATTTCTTTGTCTATGTCTCCATTTGTTGATTTGATTCTAGATAAAAGATCCAACTTTCTTGATGTCATCTAAGCCCAGTTTCATTATACGTTGTCTTCCTTCTACCATCCATAGAAATTCTGTCTTTTTTTATGCTTATCTAATGCCTTGATCTTCAAGTTTTCCAATCTCTACTGTCTTGGTGCCTGTAACAATACCAAGTATCCTGTTGTTATTATTATTATTATTATTATTATTATTATTATTATTATTATTATTATTATTATTATTATTATTATTATCATTATTATTATTATTATTATTATTATTATTATTATTATTATTATTATTATTATAACATTCGATCTTATAATATTTCTTATATTTTCTACATTTATCATTCATGGTGTTTGGATTTTTTTCAATTCAATAATTTAAAAACTTACATTTTTATTATCCATTTGTATCATTAGTAAACACTAATGATGAAATTATAGCTTTAAATATTTCTGAATATTGTCTCTTGATTCCACCAGCCAATAGGACAAGCGCTTCCAAAGCCTCCTGGCAAATTGCGAAGTTTTTAGCCAATAAGAGCAGGAAATAGATTGTCGAGTAAAGTGGAGGCCTCTGATTGGCCAAAGCACTAATTCCAACTTTGAATTTCTCACTTTAGTTCTTTAGCTGAAGGAAGGTGGTTGTTAAGGTGAGCTAGAGGTAGAAAAATAAGATTTATTTGTGTTTTTTTTTTTTTATACTACGGCGATGTTCTTGTTTATAAATGTTAGAGGTTTGATTAACTATTTTGTAGTCAAGATGATAAGTGAAAAGATCGAAATGTTAGATATTTTCGACAGACTGGTAGCCGGTGATATTTCAAAAGTTTCAGTCGGCCATTTCTTGTTTAAAAATTTTTTCTTTTTAATTTTTGAGACCATTCCGAGTTGCCGAAAATGACCGTGGTTCGAGAATCGAAATCACAGTGCTAATGGATAAATTACATCTTGCAATTGGTTGATAATTATGAGAACGGGCTCGACATTGTTTTTTTCAAGTAGATAAGT
Source organism: Palaemon carinicauda (assembly GCF_036898095.1). NCBI lineage: Eukaryota > Metazoa > Arthropoda > Malacostraca > Decapoda > Palaemonidae > Palaemon > Palaemon carinicauda. Next base: position 113,507,647 of record NC_090730.1, on the reverse strand, counting down.
ACCAAGGATTGTTCAGACATGAGCCAGAGTTCTATATATACTATTTTTACGTTTGTTTTGAAAGTGAAGTTCTAAATAGTGCAAACCAAATGCCCTATCTATGAAGTATATACATACATATTTTACCTATTTTCTAGTCCAAGTAGACTATATAAATGTCACCGTATGAATACAAACGCGTTAACAAAGGGATTTTGAGTTTATACTACTATTTTATTATAGGAATAGTATGAAAATGTTGTAAATACCATAGCCGTCTCCATTAACAGGCTAAATATCAACCCCCCCCCCCCCACATTCTATTCAGTTATTTCTTGACCCTTAATATATCAGTTTTAGCTTTATTGAACAATCGGACTTAATTTTTTATCAAAATATTGATTTAAATTGTTACTCTATTAGTGTTATTTTTGTACTGAGCAATATTGTACCAAGCTTTTCACGTAAGGTTTAGGATGATGTTTTAAAAAATAATCAATTTGTCATTTTATTCAGATTTTTTTTTTTTTTATTAATGGAAGCTACGTTTTCCCGACGTCAATTAATGTGAATATCAGTGTCCATGACAACCATTAAGTGCCCACATTTTAGTTAGTGTCACTCGAGTAATTTAACAGGTGTAATGGTCTGTTCACCCCCCCCCCCCCCCACCCGTCCGAAATTCCCCCCTGGGAAATATGGCCCAGGATATATATCTCCAAGGGGGAACTTTGTCCCAGGATAATATTCCCCCCTCTGAGCCAGGATTCCCCCTTTGCTTGGTGGAGCTAACCATTATTTCGGACTGGGGGAAAAACAGACCATTACACCCGGTCATAAAAGTATGTCATTAATTTCTTTAATTTTCATGATTTTAGAGTGCGCAGTTCAACATTACCTCTTGCCAGTAGAAGTTTGTGACCTGGGAAGGGGGTCGGGATGTGACCTGGGAACTTCTAGGTTAGGTTAGGTGGGTTTGTTAGGTTCTGTACCCTACTGTACCTTTTTATATTCTGTGTAAAGGGTATATGGAAAAATGCTTTAAAATACACGTTAATATTATCGTAGCATTGCTAACGTTAGCAATGGCAGCGTAACGTTGGTAACGTTGCGTAACATTGTGTGTATATATATATATATATATATATATATATATATATATATATATATATATATATATATATATATATATATATATATTTTATATATATAATATATATATATATATATATATTTTATATATATATATATATATATATATATATATTATATATATATATTATATATATTATATATATTATATATATATATATTATATATATTATATATATTATATATATTATATATATATATATATATATATATATATATATATATATATATATATATATATATGTATATATATTGGCGTGCTACTGTCTTAAGCACACATTTGAGTATGAGTTGTTTTCAGACGTATTTAAATGGATTAACTGAATACATCTTAATAGTTTTTAAGTTTTATTCTATAAAACAACAGAGTTAAACATCTCCATCACTGGAGGAAGTTGGTCCAGATGACCAATTCTGGTGAAGTTTAGATATGAACTGAATAAATTATCATATCACAGATATCGTATGCTTGGTTTAATTTAGCCACGTGACGGAATCGGAAGACACCTGCATCCGGTGACGTCACAAACTTTCACACGAGGAGACAATGTGTTGACGTTAAGAAAGAATGTCAATTTGCCGAGGTTTGCATTATACGTCCTGTTTACAATTTGAATGACTACAGCAAATCCCAGGGTTAGCTCTTCCAACCAACATGACATATTATGTCATTTGTTTTAAACATGTAATATTAACTATTCTAATCATTACATTAGCTCGGCCAGCTATCTCAATTTTTTTTTTTTTTACAAAAATTTAACAACAAGCCGAAACATGGTTATTAGGTGTGACTGGACATACGCATTATTCTTTGTTTAACTTTAGCCATAATCAACTGAGGACGAATGTCCAAAATAGGCACATCAAAAAATAATAACAATAATGCGTACAAAAAAGATATTACCAAAGTAAAAAGAAAAATGCATGATAAAACCAAGATCATATATATGGTACATTGCTAGCAAATGATTACATGGTACCAAAAAACAAAATAAATTCTGACTTACATATGATTCGGTAACTTGATAAAGAATAATTGTTACCTTTGTTAGAAACAAGATACTCAATTTTTAGTGCACAAACACGAATTCCTGGTACGTACACGTACCACGGTTTCGTACATATATATATATATATATATATATATATATATATATATATATATATATATATATATATATATATATATATATATATTTTATATATAGGGCTGATATATTTTATTAGATGCCCATAGATTCTGTTATATATTTTATTATATTTTTTTTTTTTTTTTTCTCTTCTTTTTTAACATTCCGGCTTATATATTTTTATTAGATGCCGAGAGAAAAAAAATGATTTATATCCTTTTTTATTTTATTTATTTTTTAAATGTTGTTTTAAATGTATTTTTAACAATGCAAATGTAGAGAATTTCTTTAATTACATATTACTAGCGTACTAATCAGCTTTTCATACAAATATCTTCCCGACAAATTACTCCCTTAGCGAATGAGGTGGCCACTCAAACAGCTTTGAACTGGATTAAATAGGGGGTATTGTCAGGGCTATGCAACTCATTCCTTTTTAGCTGCTTGCTGTGCCGTAACCTACGCCAAACAAGGATGTTCACGGCGATAAATATCACCACCGTGAAACACAAACCAGCCAGTAGTATGGGGTGAAGAATTTCTTTATAAGTCGGTGACAGGTGGTCCTTTTCGGTAAGTTTCATCAACCGCTTTGCCACATTTCCGTTGTATGGGAGAGGAAGTGCTGGCATTGTAGAGGTCCACGTGAAGTTCGCGAAGTAGGCTCGTTCTCTGATGATTGTCCGTAGACCAGTCACCATGGAATTCGGGGAAGTCCCGATACAACCATCTGCTGCGACGAAGATGTATGTGAAGGATGTGGATCCGTCAGGGCATGATACATTGAAGCCGTCCTTGTCGTATCGTATCCACGAGCCATTATTCAGTCTGCAATTGAATTCTTTATTGTCAAAGGGATAAAGCTTATCCAGACAATTTTCACTTGTATGGGAGAGAGCACCGTCTAGCACTATACCTAACTCGCATGAATCCATTAAGTTTTTACGGAATTCAAATGAGTCAGCTGTACATATTTTTCTATCCATTGAGTCTGAACAGTGAGTTAATTGATTTAAGTCTTTAATGACCGTATATGTTTCCTTGTCTGGGGAAATCAATACGTGTCCTGTCAAACTGGATATTACTGGATTTGAGTGATTCGTCATGAAAGTCGGAAATGGTGATATCCTGTAAGATTGCCAGGCATCCTGTACTTCCATAATTTGAACGATATTATCTAAATGTTCATTTAACAAATCCATAATTTTATTGATTGAAGCTAACTGATCCCTTAGTTCTGACATAATCAATTCATCTTTATGAGTCAAGAACTCAATTTTCTTATTTTGATTACTAATTTTAAGACGATTGGAAATTCCTAAACCTAAACTTGCAACAGACCCAAAGATGCTTAATGCAGCATAAATGAACGGATTCCGTCTTTCTTTATGTTCGTGTCCTACAGTCCACATCAAAAGGTCATAAGCCAAAGATCCTGTCTCGCCAGTCTTATTTTTCAAGTCATCAGATAGCATTTCTGCAACTTTTAATGTTGATCCAAGCAAACTCTTAATAGTCAAATGAAAATGTCTTCTATGCAACTCATCCAATGATGCAGAAAACCTTGAAATGGCGGTTCTTAAGCTAGTGACATCATTCTCTTGAAGAAAAATTGCTTGCATATGCACTTCTACAATTACGTTAGTTGACGTAATAAAAATGTCTTCTTGTCTTTCAACTATATTGCCATATTTAAAATATATATTTTTAGTCTTAGAACTCATCCCATACGAGAAAAATGTCTGAGCGAACAATATCACTCCCAACAACAAAAAATTCATCTTGGAAACCTGTAACGAGAAAAAATATATGTAATTACTCCTGTATTAAAAAGAAAACTTTTAATCACATAAAACAGAACAGAATTTTCCCTCACTTCTTTTCCTCTCTTTTCTTTTTAATTTCTTATGTGAGACAATGGTACTATTCTCTCATCCGTGGGTTGGGCTACGTTTTGAATTCTAAACCTATTGGCCGTTAATGTTTCCAAAATGTTAAATGGGCCTTCAAACTTAGGTGTTAATTTATAGTTGAGCCCTTTTCTGACATTGATTTGAATATAGATGTTATCACCCACGGTATATGTTTTAGTTGGTTTCGCTATTTTATCATGATTCCTTTTCATTATGATTTGTGATTCTTCTAAATTCTTTCGAAGGATATCATATCGACTTATACTTGCATTTATACATTCTTTTAAAGGATTTGATAGATTAGTTGTAGGCGTTAATACATGGAAAGGTGTTCTAACTGGGGTACCATACAATGCTTCATGCGGTGACATTTTAATTGATATATGATATGAATGATTCAGAGTACTCAGTGCCGCCGGTATTGCAATATCCCAGTTGGGGTCTGATCCCCCTAGTGTTACCCTCAATATATTTAATATCTTCCTGTTTGCTCTTTCCACTAGCCCATTCGACTCTGGGTGATATATCATGGTATTAATCTTCTTTATGTTGAGGAATTCACACAATGAGGTAAGAAAGTGATTATTAAATTCACCACCCGAGTCTGAGATTATCATGTGTGGAATTCCATGTTTACAAATGTAACACTCGTAAAACTTCCTAGCGCATTCAATCGCAGTTTTAGTTTTAAGCGCTATTAGTTCTGTATATCGTGTTAAAGCATCTATAATTACTAAGAGGTGCTTATTTCCTCTGTCTGACTCGTAAGATCCTGTTAACAAATCTAAATGTATTCTTTCAAAGGGTTGATTGGGCACAGGATAAGCTCCTAGGCTGACAGGTGTTTTCGTATGCCCTTTGTTTTCTTGACATGTGCGACAATTAGCTATGTGTCTTTTTATATCTGTAAGCATTGTATGCCAATAAAACAATGATTTGGCTTTCTGTGACATTAATGAGAACCCAGGGTGTCCAATTAATGGATTTGAATGCAACCAATTCAGGACAGTGGAAATAAGTGAGTTTGGTACCACTACCTGGTCGTTAGTTACATGTGGTGTATTGCGGGTTTTCCTTGTCACAGTCCTACACAGAATATTATCTTTGATTATATAATTCTGCTGCTTATACTTTATATATTCCTTTTCTTTATGATTGCCTTTCAAAGCATTTATAATTGTTTCTATTTTCTGATCTTTTCTTTGCTCAGTCTGTAATAATTCAGCACTCCAGCCTAAATCTTCTTGTTCAGATATTGTTTTTACAATAGGCATGGATGTTGATATATCTATTAATTCAGCTAAAGGCTCCGTACAAGATGACACGGGGTTGCGTGATAATGCATCCGCAATGATATTTGCTTTCCCAGGTAAATACCCGATTCTTGCGCCAAAATCTTGAATGATCAAATGCCACCGAGTTCGTTTAGGGCTGTGATTGAAGCCTTTAAAGAACTCTGTTAGTGGTTTATGGTCAGTAAGAACCTTAACGGGATAACCGTAAATTATGAACTTAAAATGCACTAGCGAATTAACAATAGCTAGTCCTTCCTTGTCTATTACTGCATACTTACTTTCGGAAGTTCTCAATTTTCGAGAATAGAAAGCTATCGGGAAAAACTGTTTATCATATTGCTGAAGCAATACCCCTCCTACTCCTAAGTCTGAGGCGTCTGTTGCAATGAAGAATTCCTTACCGAAGTCAGGAAATTTTAAGATAGGAGAACTACACAGTTCATCTTTCAAAGTATTAAACGCCTGTTGATGTTGCTCAGACCATATGAAATCTACGCCCTTCTTCGTAAGATCAGTTAAAGGAGCGGCTATTATTGAATAGTTGCGTATAAAACGCCTGTAATATCCACTACAACCCAGAAATTGTTGTATTCCCTTGACATTAGTAGGTATGGGAAAATTACGTATAGCCGACACCTTATCATGGACTACTTTAAGACCTTGGCTTGACACCATGAAACCCAAATATATCAATTCTGTTTTGAAAAATTCACACTTACTAATCTTTACCCTTAAGTTATGTTGTCTTAATCTCTGTAGTACTAGTTCTAACTTACGTAGATGTTCTTCTAAGGTGTTTGGAAAAGATTACAAGATCATCCATATAGGCATGCAATATATCCCCTAACAAGTCTCCAAACACTACGTTAATCATTCTTGTAAATGTTATAGGAGCACAACGTAAACCAAAAGGCATCTGTAAAAATTCATAATGTCCCCTGGCTGTGCTGAAGGCTGTGTATGGGATACTATCTTCTTCTAATGATATCTGGTGAAAGCCTTTAAGTAAGTCCAAACTGGTAAAATATTTATTCTGACCTAACAAAGACAAAATATCGTCAGTACATGGCACTGGGAATCGATCAGGGATCGTTTCCTCGTTTAGACGACGAAAGTCGACGCTGATACGCCATGTTCGATCTTTTTTCGGTACAACTATTAAAGGAAAATTATAAGGGCTATTTGATTTTCTAATGACTCCTTCCTCTAACATTTTACCTACTTCATCATTTATTTCATTCTGGAATTTCATAGGGAGTCTGTACGAGGGTACATATATAATTTTTTTCTTGTCCTTTAACCTTATTTGATGCTCGATCACATCTGTTTTTCCTAAGGATCCATCCGTAGTGGAAAAGACATCTGTATATTTAGTTAAAAGTTCAAAAATTTTCTGCTGAACTTCTTCGTCTTGAATGTCCTTACTGATTTTATTTTTAATAGATCGCAAAAGGGATTCATCCGCAACTGATTGAGAGTGATTGATTTCAGCAACGGTAAGAATACGATGTTTATAAACTTCTACATCCAAGATATGTTGATTTTTGTGAATTACTAAAGTGTTATTTAAATGATTACAGACTTCGATATTACATTGCTGATGTGAGCCTACTGTATAAATAGCTTGTGTGACAGACAATTCGTTGGTTTTCAAAGTATCGGAAAGGATTAATATTTCAGATCCCGGTAGTGTTTTCTTTATTTGCACTATTAAATTCGAAGGTATGTTTGGTTCGATATATTGCGTGCAAGATGATATTACGGGTGAACGAGAATTTTGCTGGGTCGCGTATATTATTTCTTTATTAGTGAGACAAGTTATTGGTTCTTCAACGTACGTTACGGTTACATTTGTCGTCTCCTTTTTATCCAAAACTGACTTTAAGGTATTAGAAGACTTATAGAATTTCCCTTTGATATACACGCCGTGCTTGGCAGGAGCTAAGATAATGTTTTGATTTCCCATAGATGGGTATCCTATAATTACAGCTGGATACATATTAATGTTTTTTACAACAACAAATGTATCGCCAAACGTGCGATTACCGACTCTGAACTGAATATGAGTTATGCCTATGACGTTTAATTCATTATTTCCTATACCTGAAAGTCTAATTCCTGATTTTTCAATCGGAAAGTTCGAAAACAACAAATGATGCGTCTTCAAATCCATAATATTACGTGGACTACCAGAGTCAAAAAATAACGTAAAGGATTTGTGTTCTAAATTTACAGCATATAAGGTTGGCCGTAACTCATTTTGGCTTATTATTGTATGAATTCGTTGCAAATCTACGGGAGCATGCACTGTTTTACTTAATTCGGCCGTGTGTTTCATAGGAAAATCTATTGTCTCACAATTATCTGATAAAACATTAAATTGATTATTCAATACTATTGATGTTGACATGAACGACCTTGACCCAACATCACTCTATTCTCCTCTAGAGTTAACTATGTGGTATTTGCTTTGCTCTGCACATTCTGAAAATTAGACTGACTTTGCGAGGTCTGGTTTGACGGCCCAGGCTCAGCGATATTTGAAGAAGTGTTTGTTTGTTTCGGACTCTGAACTGCATTGACATTTTGTTGTTTCTTCTTATTGTTAAAATGAGGATATTTCTTTTTATTTCCATATGGAACTGACTGTGGAATTGACTGTGTATTTCTAGGATATTGTTGTGTCTTACGCGCGTAACATTGACTATAAGAATGTGATGCTGTGTTGTGAACTGAGCAAAATTTCGTTCTACAGTCTGCGCTTATGTGACCTTGACGTTTGCAGTTGTAACACGTCACTCCCGCTACTGGACTGTTAATTACGTTCACTGTTTGTGGTTTTGTTTCATTCTTAGCAAAAACTTGAGTTAACACGGGATCGAGATCTGGACACTTGGACATGTGTTTCTTTATCTGTTTATAGACATCCAATTCCGTACTTGCAGGCATTAACTTCTTATCAAAGCACCGCACTAAAGCTTCAGGCAACATAAGTGTCATGCAAGTTAAATACATTAATCGTAAAAAATCTTTCACGGAGATATTATCGTTAGTAACCCAAGTGGAATTACCTAAAATGTCCTGATATTCGTTAAGCCTATCAGCTATGAGAGCTGCTCTCTCAAAAACATTAAGCCGATTCATAGTGGCTTGATTAAGTGTATTTCGTAACGTTAACACCACATCCAAGGCTTCCTCACCCCCATAAATCGCATGTAACCTAACTTTGAAATCATCCCAAGTAACTGCTTCCTGAAATAAAACACCTCTTAAATACGCACTCGCATCCCCCTTAGAAAAATCTATAAAACTTTTAGCTTCTTGTAATTGTACAAAAGGATCTACGATTTGTTTGGCATTTAAATGGGCATCAACGGATGAAATCCATGACTCCACATTTTGTGGCAAGAACCCGTTGACCCGACCTTGAAAAGGAAGGATTGCTGACCTGGCATTTACAAGCGTCACAATTGGAGGAGGATTAGCCTGGCCTACACCACTAGGTCCAGGGGTAGGGCTGACAGGAGGAGCCATGACTGCTGTAATTTTTTTTTTCTATCTCTTTGACCCCTTTCAATTCTATCAAAATATCTATATGAGTACAGACGCCCACTGCGTAAACGCATATGTATAATAAAATTCCCCCAACAATGTTACTAATCCCAAAACATTTCCCCCCAAGAGTTTCTGAAAGAAAAAGGAATTAGCACAAAGAAAGAAAAATTCTAAATGAGAATTCGGAGTTTCTTATAACAAAGTTTAGGAATTCACTCACCCCAGTAATAATTGACTAACGACTTGTGATAACTGCACTTCACTGCCCAAACTGAAATGAATACAAAATATCTGTACTTAGCTTATATATGAAGTCGACACGTCCTCTCTCTCTCTCTCTCTCTCTCTTGATGTTTTGTTAGCGATGTCTCGTTCTAGTTTCTTGTTGAATGTAGTTCTTCCTGGATATGTCTTGCAATTGTTGAACGCCAGTCCTTGGGTTTCCTAGGATGTTGATTGAAGATTCAGGTTGTATACTAACATATGTTGATGTTAGCTTTTCCGTTGGACTTAGTCAAAATTGTAGATTCTTGTAGATAATGTTGAGTTCTTGAAGATCTTTCTCAGGTTTTACAGCTTTTATTTTGAAGTCTTGAAGATATTTCTCTGGTTTTACAGCTATTATTTTGAAGTCTTGAAGATATTTCTCTAATTCTTAGAGTTTAACCGCTGTCTTAGAGTTTAATCGCTGCCACCATTTATTGGCGTGCTACTGTCTTAAGCACACATTTGAGTATGAGTTGTTTTCAGATGTATTTAAATGGATTAACTGAATACATCTTAATAGTTTTTAAGTTTTATTCTATAAAACAACAGAGTTAAACATCTCCATCACTGGAGGAAGCTGTGTTGGTCCAGATGACCAATTCTGGTGAAGTTTAGATATGAACTGAATAAATTATCGATATCACAGATATCGTATGCTTGGTTTAATTTAGCCACGTGACGGAATCGGAAGACACCTGCATCCGGTGACGTCACAAACTTTCACACGAGGAGACAATGTGTTGACGTTAAGAAAGAATGTCAATTTGCCGAGGTTTGCATTATACGTCCTGTTTACAATTTGAATGACTACAGCAAATCCCAGGGTTAGCTCTTCCAACCAACATGACATATTACGTCATTTGTTCTAAACATGTAATATTAACTATTCTAATCATTACATATATATATATATATATATATATATATATATATATATATTATATATATTATATATATATATTATATATGTGTATATATATATATATATATATATATATATATATATATATATATATATATATATATATATATATGTATGTATGTATGTATGTATGTATGTATGTATGTATGTATGTATGTATGTATGTATGTATGTATATATATATATATATATATATATATATATTTCTAATATTTTGTCAAACTTACCGTTGATTATTTAATTCATCAAAATAGTTTCTCTGTAAGGGAGGGCGGGGGAGAAATGGCCAAGGGGGGAAAAATATCTTAGGGCTGAAATTCCCCCTGGGGGAATAACCGTCCGGGCTGCTTTTCCCGGGGGGAAATCGATCCTAGGCTAATTTTCCCTGGGGGAATTTCAGTCAAGGGGGAAAAATTTCTTGCTACACCGATATGATTTTGCTGGACATGAATCATTTTGAGTATGGCAATTTTTCAGTGTGATCAATAAGTTTACGCTTTCATAGAGCTTTCATACCATGTGTTATTGAATATAAAGCACTACCAATGAAGCCGTTTATTGTCCACTGCAGGACAAAGGCCTCAGACATGTCTTTATTCATGTTTTGGGTTTGCCAATCTAAATCACCGCTCTGGCCAGGGCAGATTCATGGTAGTGGGAGATTTTCGTTTGATTATTCACAGCAAACCAACCCAGTATGTGTGGCCCTGACTAAGTACGGCTTTGCTGATCATAGCGGTATACAAACACTTTCACCATGTTTAAGTTATCCCCTCTAAGAAAAGGTTGTACTATTCGTCTCTGTGATGTGCTGTTTATGGCAAATAACTTTGAATGTATGGCTAATAACTTTAAATGTATGGCATAACTTTGAATTTATGGCAAATAACTTTAAATGTATGGCATAACTTCGAATCTATGGCAAATGAATTTAAATTTATGGCAAATAACTGTAAATTTATGACATCTTTGAATTTATGGCAAATACCTTTGAATTTATGACAAATAACTTTGAATTTATGGCAAATAACTTGAATTTATGGCAAATAACTTTAAATTTTGCGTCGTTTTCAATTAATTGAACTACTTCTTTGGTTTAGTGGATAACTTCTACTTTAAGGGTTACTGCTTTCCTGGTCCTATCACGAAGGGAGACCCTATACTCACCACAGGCTATACAAGATTAGTTTATAGGATATATAATTAGGTATTTTGCATATCATTGCATAACGTGTTTACATTTAAAACCACATTATCAAAACTCTTAGAGAATGAGAGAGTCTTCGGTTGTTTCTTGAACGAAATATTTCTCGTTTATCAATTCGATCGCTGTATTATTATTATTATTATTGTTATTATTATTATTATTTTTATTATTATTACCACTAGCTAAGCTACAACCCTATTTGGAAAAGCAGTATGCTATAAACCCAAGGGCTCCAACGGGAAAATAGCTTAGTGAAGAGAGGAAATAAGGAAATAAATAAATTACAAGAGAAGTAATTTTGTTACCAACCGATTGACAATTTACAAAGTCGCAATTTATGACATCCTTAGTATCCATGGTCCATATTTACTGCTTATGTCTTCATTTCCAAATCATAAACTTTGCAATTTTTTTTTTTTTTTTTTTTTTAACTTAAAAAGTCCAAACTTGCGAGGAATATTTTTTTTGAATGGGTTAACAGAAGTCTATCTTCCTACCTTATATATGGCAAATCTATTTTAACGTTGTTACTGATCTTAAAATACATATGAATTATTAATTACTTTTCATGTAGTTTACTTCATCATTTCCTTTCCTAACTGGGCTATTTCACGGAACATTTAGTATGTTTAAAAAAGTAGTCAAATGTCTTTTTATTCGGAATATTTGCCAATTTTTAGTATGTATGTTTCTTAGTTTCCTGACGGTAATTTACGTTTTTTTGTGATCTACAGTGGCGTACCGTATGCTGTTTATTAGTAAAGCATAGAGACCATTTAGTTTGTTTTACTTGGCCAGTTTGGAGATAAATGGTTTTGTCCAGTTTTGCTGGAAACTGACATGACGGACGAGTGTTGTCCGGTTGTGAGCTTTGGAAGGAAGGATTTGACTTCGGTATCAAGAAGCATTTTGGTTGTAGGAAGTTAATTGTTTACGCATTAGGAGAAATGATATCAAATGTTACGGAAATGTGTTTGTCTTATCACCTGGTGTCATATCATTTCGCGTAGAATAAATATCTTTCGGTATGCTCAGTCAGCCTACTCAATGTGTTTCTTTTATGGAAAGTGAGTAGAATCTGTGGAAACTATGCTGGTGATTACAAAACGTAAGAATGTACTTCAGATTTCGTCAAATATATTACTTACTTACTTACTTACCTACTTACTTATTTCCTTACTTATAGTGCTGTTTTCCTGGTCCTTTCACGTAATTTAATCCTACGTACTACAGGACATACAAAATCAGTTTATCGTGTCTTACGTATTTCATGTATCGCACAGCCTAATGGATGTTTATTGTTTACCATAATTGTGTTAAAAGATAAAAAAAACCTACTTAATCGAAATGCTGAGAGAATTGTTAAGTTTTAAATTCAATAGGAAACTGAAAGCATCGAGTTAGAATTTTTGAATGGGAATTATTTTGTTATAAATAATCTTCTTTTTCGTGGTCGGGATAACTTAGAATAGTGTGTCATTAGATGAAAACCTTTCGTTTAGTTTTTATCGTTTAATTGGTTTTGACATCTCAGATTAATTACGTTTCGTGAAATAGTGAACACCGTTTACAATTATATATTCATAATCATATCAGGGTCTTACAAGGTAAAAAAAAAAAAAAAAAACGTAGTTAGCAATCCATTGTTTGATTTGGATATTAAACTTAAACTTTTAGGGCTGGTTTCGTGGTTCTATCACACAGAGGAACCTTACTCACTACAGGACCCCCCCCCCCCTTCTCTCTCTCTCTCTCTCTCTCTCTCTCTCTCTCTCTCTCTCTCTCTCTCTCTCTGAATATTAAAGAAAGCATGTGTATGATGGTCATTTCACCAATCTTGGCCTTGTCAAAGTCATTTAAATATGTTTCAGATAAAGCTACGTCGAAATATTTCTCATTTATCACTTCTCGAATTTGAATAGTTTTATCTTCAACCGATTGTGTAGTAACTCCAAATTTATATTAATAATCTTGGTGATTCTTACGTTTGCTAATGTTTTTCCGATTACCTTTATTCTATACTTAGGAATATTAATGCAATTAATTCCAAATATCAAAGTTAAAGAAATCCAATATAAACCGTATTTATCCTACCGTATCAAAGCGTTGTTAGTGCAAAGGACTAAAGAAATCATAAACAATTGAAAAATCTAGCGACGCGAATTCATTTTCGTTAATGGTGGTATTTCTGGTAATTGGCTTGGTTAATTGCTCAATTGAATAATTTGGCAATTGTTGCGAATTAATGAGGACCGTATATGGTAACACAGGATCCTGTCCATACACTAAAAAGAAAGGCGTGTCCCTGAGCGAAGCATTATATGCAATGTTCAAAGCTAGCTCAGCTGTAGGAAGCATGGCGTGCCAATGAAGGGGGTCATCAGCCACTAAGTAACGTAAATTTCGGACTACTTCCCTATTATGCGATTCCACTAAGCCATTAGCTGAAGGCCTATATGCAGTCACTGAAAAGTGTTCAATTTTCATCAAGTCATCATGTTGGTCCTTGCCTGGCGCATTTTTCTGGGGCTAGAATTATGTAAAGCATGTCTTTTAACGCGCATCCCATGTTTTTTTTTATTCTAACCGATGATAGAATGAGGGTACACTCAGGCACACTATTTTTTTTTTTTTATATGTGAAAGATTTATTTCATTGTTGTTACTGTTCTTGAAATATTTTACTTTAATTGTTAATTACTTGTCTTTTAGTTTGCTTATTTCCTTTCCTCACTTGGGTATTTTTCCCTGTTGGAGCCCTAGGGTTTATAACATCATGCTTTTTCAACTAGGGTTGTAGCTTTGCAAATAACAATAACAACCAAAACAATAATAATTCGTTCAAAGCTTATCACAAAAAACAGCCAACCAATGAGGCGTTTTCTCACTGACAATATCTTAAGTCAGAGTTGTCCAGATTATGAGATACCGGTTGCCCAAAAGTATTTCTGTTTGGTGTTTGAAATAGAGAGACTCGACTGGTTTTATTATCATTATCCGAACTTGCATCATGTAAAGTTTTATTTGATTTTGTATCAAAGTATTTGAATAACAAAGTATTTTCTAATCGGTAGAAAATTGTAAAACTGATATGAAGGTTTTCAGAGTATACTCAAATGTTTAATAAGGAGTTTTCCCATCTCCTTTTTTTTTTTTTTTGAGAGCCTACTACGTTTAGAATTTCCGTCATATGTTTGAGCAATTAGCTTATAGTTAGGCAACTCGTAAATTCCTTGAGAAAATTGGGGGAAGTTGTGTAGTGTAGACATAAACTTTTATAACATTAATGCTTTCTTTGGTGAGATTTGCTTTCATCTTGAGCTTTTTTCAAATTTTAAGAAGTTTCAGATTTTCTATAGTTCAATTTTCTCTTCCAGGTGTGTATAGCGATTTACATGCAAACTGCAATGGCGGAGAAGATATGGCGGGTCAAACATTTGATTTGCTTTACTTTGAACTGCAGGAAATAAAATATATGAACGATTTTCTACAGTTGAACTTGAGGCAAAAGTAGAGCTTAACAGGAGTGGATTTTGAAACACACTTTGAAGGTGAGTTGAGACCCAAGTCATTCTTTAAACATTAACACCAGTTAGGGTAAAGAAAGAGAGTAAAATATAGAGGCACTCAGTAGAGCGCAGAGCTCTGCCATGGCAGCTTATTATTTTGTGTTTTTAGAAGTTGGTGGTCCATTCAGTGAGATTTATTTTTTTTCTTAATTTGAAACTGAAGTAATAGGCCTCTTAAGATTCACTTAAGCATTATTTGATCAAAATATAAATTGGTTTTGATTCATGATTTCTTTTTTACTAATTTCGGGTAGTTGGTAAGCTTTGATTGAATTAAAGCAGTGTTTTAAAAAGAAAAATTTAATTGCAAGTATAGTTTAATTCTAGATGTCCATGTAGACATTAAATAATAGTCACCTACTTTTCCTATTTTTGGCAAAATAATCTTGAGAATAATTAGTTAGGTACAGTAGACAAAAGTAGATACTTTAAACTTCGTTTGGATGGTAAATTTAGTTTGAAAGTTGTGTGCATTTTAGAAGATGGAGTATTAGACTAGACTGAGTCAATATCTGCTATTTGTAGATATTGATTTTTGTTTAGCAAAGGTCTTTCTGCTTGTCTTTGTGTGAATTCAATGTTTTAAACTTGACCTAGGAACTCGAGCACATCTTTTTATTAGTTCCTAAGATATCCTGATTTTGTTGTTGTCCTGAAATATCCTGATTTCTCTTCTTGAAATGTCATAATTTTGGGGTCTTTAAATATCATAGTTTTGGGGGCTTAAATTATCTTAATAGTTTAGGGGCTTAAAATATCTTACTTTTGGAGAGTTCAAACATTTTTTTTTGGGGGGAGGGCTTAAAATATCTTACATGTTTGGTCTTTAAATATCATAATTTTGGGACTAGACATATCTTACTTTTGGGAGCTTCAAATATCTTACTTTTGTGGCTTGAGATATCTTACTTTTGGAGGATTGAAATATCTTACTTTCGGGGCTTAGATATCTTACTTTCGGGGCTTAGATATCTTACTTTCGGGGCTTAGATATCTTACTTTCGGTGCTTAGATATCTTACTTTCGGGGCTTAAATGTCTTACTTTCTTGGCTTAAATATCTTACTTTCGGGGCTTAAATGTCTTACTTTCGATGGCTTAAATGTCTTACTTTCTGGGACTTAAGATATCTTAACATCTTACTTTTGATGACTTAAAATATCTTACTTTTGGGGACTTAAGATATCTTATTTTTGGTGACTTAAAATATCTTACTTTTGGTGACTTAAAATATCTTACTTTTGGGGACTTAAAATATCTTTCTTTTGGGGACTTAAAATATCTTTCTTTTGGGGGGTTAAAATATATTACTTTTGGAGCTGAAAATATCCCACTATTGGTGGCTTAAAATATCTTACTTTTGAGGCTTAGAATATCCTACTTTTGGAGGATTAAAATATATTACTTATGGAGGATTAAAATATCTTACTTTTGGAGGATTAAAATATCTTACTTTCTGGGGCTTAAAATATCTAACTTTCGGGGGCTTAAATGTCTTACTTTCGGGGCTTGAATGTCTTACTTTCGGGGGCTTTAGAATATCTTACTTTTGAGGACTTAAAATATCTTAACATCGTTCTTTTGATGACTTAAAATCTCTTACTTTTGGGGACTTAAAATATCTTACTTTTGGGGACCTAAAATATCTTACTTTTGGGCCTTAAAATATCTTACTTTTACTTTTGGGGGCTTAAAATATCTTGCTTCTACTTTTGGTAGCTTAAAATATATTTCTTTTACTTTTAGGGGCTTAAGATACATTTCTTTTACTTTTGGGGGCCTAATTTGTTTTCGATTGAACTGATTAATTGAACATATGTTATTGCTTAAAAATTACTGAAAACAGTACTAAATTTGTACTTTAAAAATCTTAATTAGTAATTTTCTGTAAGTTCCTATTAACCCTTTTTGATTTTCAGGTCAATGGTGCCTTCTGCTTGGATGTTTAAAATCCTTTAACCAAAAGGATGATGCACATTAAGGACCATCTGGATTAGTCCTGTGGGATCCGTGGAACTTCTAGAACATCATGTTGGGACATTGGCTTATGTTGTAGGAAGTTGGCCCTATTTAAATTAGTTTTTCACAATGAGGATTTAAGTTGTAGGAAGTTGCCCCTATTTAAATTAGTTTTTCACAATGAGGATTTAAGTTGTAGGAAGTTGCACCTATTTAAATGAGTTTTTCGCAATGAGGATTTAAGTTGCAGGTAGCTGACCCTATTTAAATTAGTTTTTCACAATGAGGATTTAAATATCTAGTTCGGTTCAAGTCTTGTATAGTGTGCTAAGTTATATTGCTAGCTGACTAATTTATGTAAAATCTTTCATTTCTAGTTTCATGAATTTGATTTTTATAGATTAAATTCCCATTAGAAATATATTTAATTTATAGTTGATGACTAAAGTCTAGTTATAAATCAATTTGGGCCTATCTAAATCCATGTCAATAACTAAGATTGAAATCTTGCGTAAGCTAACCAGAAGTTTTTTAGAGCTAAATTAGTTCTCATTTTCATCAACCTGGTGACATCTGTAAAAAAAATCTTATTGTGGAAATCCTAGTTGTTAAATTTCTGGTAGTCGTGATTGAAGATATTTCAGGTAGGAGTTATTTAGAAATTCTTGCAGGTAGGGGTTCTTTCAGATAGAAGGTGGGCTATTTGAAGTAGGAGTCATTTCAGGTAAGAGTTCTTCCAGTAGAGGACAGTCTATTTCGGGTAGAAGCTGGGATATTTCAGGGTGGAGTTCTTTCAGGGAGTTCTTTCAGGTAGAGGCTTGGATATGTCAAGTAGGAGTTATTTCAGGTAGAGGGTAGGCGACTTTACATAGAGGCTGGGCTGCTTAGGTAGGAGTTATTCCAGGTAAAGGCTGGGCTATTTCAGGTAGGAGTTATTTCAGGTAAAGGCTGGATTATTTAAGGTAGAGGCTGGGTTGTTTCAGGTAGATATTATTTCAGGTAGAGGCTGGGCTATTTCAGGTAGGAGTTATTTCTCGTAGAGGCTGGGCTGTTTCTCGTAGAGGCTGGGCTATTTCAGGTAGAGGCTGGGCTATTTCAGGTAGAGGGTGGGCTATATCAGGTAGAGTTTGGGTTATTTCAGGTAGAGGCTGGGTTGTTTCAGGTAGGAGTTATTTCAGGTAGAGGCTGGGCTATTTCAGGTAGGAGTTATTTCAGGTAGAGGCTGGGCTATTTCATGTAGGAGTTATTTCAGGTAGAGGCTGGGCCATTTCAGGTAGAGGCTGGGCCATTTCAGGTAGAGGCTGGGCTATTTCAGATAGAGGCTGGGCTATTTCAGATAGAGGCTGGGCTATTTCAGATAGAGGCTGGGCTATTTCCATTAAATTTTAGTCTAGTGATATCTTCAGGCTTTATTTATTTAATCCAGTGGGATTGGGCATTCAAATCATGACATCGTAGAAGCAAAGTTTTCCTATTTTTTTTTATTTGTCTATTTTGACTTTCAAGAATTACAGTTTTTAGTTTGTAATCTATATAATTTTTAAAGTTCAGGAAAAAAGGAACGATGTTAGTAAATTAGTTAGGAAAATTTTAATATGGAACGTTATTGTATTAAGAATTAATGCTTATATAGGAATACTGAATTATCCTGTGCCAAAACTTTTCGTTGATGGAAATAAGGTTTTAGTTGTTAAGTGTACATAATTTTTTTTTCTTTTTGTGGCATTTGAATTGAGCTGCTTTAAATGCACGTTTCAAGGTGTGTTCTTGTTTAGCCTTTCAATTTTTTTTTCTTGTCATAAAAGTTCAAGATTCCCTAACACAAAACCCTCTCAAGTTTCAATAATATACCTTGGATAGTTGATCCCTCCTTTCGTATTTTAAATTTCATAATGGTTAATAAATAGCTAATGTCTTTGGAGCAATCTAAACTTTAAATAAATTATTGATTCTATGTCTGAAAATCTAGAGTAAATATTTTGTTTGTAATTGGTATAAAAACTTATCCCACCTTTTATTCTTAATTTTGTAAGATTTAGTATTTGATGAAATGTCCTTCCTTCGTCCCAAAGTTAAAAATCCTACCCCCCTTCTCTCTCTCTCTCTCTCTCTCTCTCTCTCTCTCTCTCTCTCTCTCTCTCTCTCTCTCTCTCTCTCTCTCTCTCTCTCAATATATAAGTTAGTGACTAGTAGTTAACAAAAGATTCTAGGAGTATACTTTGAATGAAATAAAAAGGTATATAATACAGGTAAATGAGAAAGTTACTGTACATGTCATTCATATTAAAGTTTTATATTGTTAGAGAAGCTTAAATTTAAGTTTAGAAAAGATAGTTCTAAAACTTAGCGCTTTTGGGAAGGTCGAAAGGCTGATATGTTGATTGCTATAAATTTAAACATTAAGAATTAAAGTAGGACTTGAACATTGCTGGATAATACAGAATAGTGAATCATTTTATGCGATCGTTGACAGACGAGATGGTTAGGAGGGCTTTGGTGTGAAGTGGTGAGGAGTGCTTTGGTGTGAAATGGCTAGGAGTGCTTTGGTGTGATATGCTTTGGTGTGAAATGGCTAGGAGTGCTTTGGTGTGAAATGGCTAGGAGGGCTATGATGTAAAATCGCTAGGGGGGCTGGGGTGCCCTTTGGTGTGAAATCGCTTTGGTGTGAAATGGTTAGGAAGACTTTAGAGCGAAATGGTTAGGAGGGCTTTGGTGTGAAATGGTGAGGAAGGTTTTGGTGGGATATGGCTAGGAAGACTTTGGTATGAAATGGCTAGGAGGGCTATGGTGTGAAATCACTAGGGTGAGGGTTTTGGTGTGAAATCGCTATGGGGGCTTTGGAGCGAAATGGCTAGGAGGGCTTTGGTGTGAAATGGTGAGGAAGGTTTTGGTGGGATATGGCTTGAAAGATTTTCGTATGAAATGGTTAGGAGGGCTGTGGTGTGAAATGGTGAAGGTTTTGGTGTGAAATGGCTAGGAGGGCTATGGTGTGAAATTGCTAGGGGGCTTTGGTGTGAAATGGCGAGGACGGCTTTGATGTGAAATGGCTAGGGGGCTTTGGTATGAATTGGCTAGGAAGGCTTTAGTGTGAAAAGGCTAGGATGGTTTGGTTTGAAATGGCTAGTAGGGCTTTGGTGTTAAATGGTGAGGAAGGTTATGGTGCGAAATGGCTAGGAATTCTTTGGTGTGAAACTGCTAGGGAGATTTTGGTGTGAATTGGCTAAGAGGGCTTAGGTGTGAAATGGCTAAGAGGGCTTTGGTGTGAAATGGCTAAGAGGGCTTTGGTGTGAAATGGCTAAGAGGGCTTTGGTGTGAAATGGCTAATAGGGCTTTGGTGTGAAATGGCTGAGAGGGCTTTGGTGTGAAATGGCGGAGGGCTTTGGTGTGGCTAGGAAGTCTTTGATGAGAAATGGCCAGGAAGTGGGAGCGCGAAATGGTAGGGCTTTCACTAGTATTAGTGTCATTCCTCATCTCTTTAGCTACATGAACATACCTTGAAATTAACTTGAATTGTGAAATTTGAGGCAGGGGAGTATTTTGGGAAATCTTGCAAACGGGTTCGAATCAGATTGTTGGTCCTTCTAATACATAACTAAATTTTCAGAGGTCCCATTCCCACTCCTTTATCCTTCCTCCCCCCAATTTGGAAAGATTTTAGAAAGAATTAAAGGGAACGTTCATATGACTGAGCCTCCCTCCCCATCTGCCCCCCTCCCTCTTCTGGTATCAGTATTTGCCATATTCCTCACCACTGAAAGGCCAGAGGACCCATGAAGTATATTTTGCTTTTGACTAGAACCACTGTTCATTTAGGCTGTTTATGAGCTTCCCATGTACGGAACTCGTTCATTCTATAGCTGGTTTAATGAGAAGAAGAAGACTGTTAACTTGGTTATGTTGTATTGTCAAAATGCTAGACTTGGTGCTATGGTGAACATGTTCAGTCCAATTTGATTTCCATGAAGTCATGTCAGAGTAGAATCTGTCTTGTCAATTCTAGTTATGATTAATAATTCAGTAAGGTTGAAGGATCTTTAAAGCCTCAAAAGATTTTAAATTTTTGATGTTTCATACTTTTATATATTTTCGAAATTTAGTTTAAAATTAATTTTTAAGATTTTTATTCTTGAATTGTAGGAGATTGTAATGTCAAATTGAACAGGTTTCTGTTATGTGTATACTATAATTTCAGTATCAAACTATATCAAATTTGTCATGTATTGTGTAAATTGACTTGTGAAAAAACTTGTCAAGATAGTGAGTTAAAATGTGTCCAAGAATATATAAGTTTTCAATGTTAATGTGAAATTAGTAACTGTATTGCTAAATTTTTTAATTTTATCAGTCAATGAAAATCATAAGGTTGGAAAGATGAATCAGTTTACTTTTAAACTTATAGATAATTTTCTTAAAGTGTTGACATTGTCAGTCTTGCATTCCAATGCTTTCCATTACACTGAGATACCCGGGCTCTCTGAAAAGGGGTCCAGCTGGGATTATAAATGTCCCAAGATATCTGATTTCTACTGTTTCTGTTCATGACATAAAGGAGGGACAAAGAACTGCTGTAGTTATCTTAGAAGAAATGTGTAATACATTCTTGAATATGTTGTTGGTATAGTTTTAGTTGTTAATGTTTGTGGTTGGGAGTTATTGCCAATGTTAATTAGGGGTATTAAGGCATTATTGCAGTCATTGTGTAATTAAAGATCAGGTAACCTAGTTTAGGTCGTATATAAGGGTTAAATTATAATGGCTCAATTTAATTTAGTTCAATCTGCTCTGGGTTTATGTATTTCTAAAATTTATGCATGATTAGGCAAAGGGGTCCAAACTGAAGTTTGACTTTTTGAGATTAGGTTTTATATACGTACTGTTATACTGATGTACAGGAATGTATCTTGTGTAGTAATTTACAAAAAGTACCTGGTCTGAAGTTATATTCTGTTTGTGCAAGGAAACTTTGCAATTCAGAAATGTTAGGCGTAATCTGATAAGCCTCTGAAGCTTGTACAAAATATCAAGTCAGAGCATTGGTGTTATATTGTAATAAACTATATAACCCGCCAATTTCTTTTGATTTTACTAACACTTGGTATTTGAATTTACAATTTAGGTTGTTTACGTGTAACAAGATTATAATTTCTATGCTAATCTTTCTTGACAACTAAAGAAAAAAACTGTTACATTAACTGAAAGCTTGATACTCTCTGATTTGCTTATGCTAAAGTCCCTTACGTTTAAATGTTAATATATTCAAGATTAACGTCGTAAAATATTGATGAAAACTGTTTAAAACTTTAGTTAACTTAGCGTCTATGTTGAGTAAACGTATAGTAACTTAAGGTAATCTGAAACTAAAGTTAGTGCATTAGTCTTCAAAACATTTTATCATAATTTATGTAAGTACTATAATAAAAATCCTGAAAAATCAGTTTTTAGCGATTTTAATGTCTCGAATATCTAATGTACCCGCAGTTTCAGTTACATACAAATTAGCCACTAATTCTTTATTTGAAACATGCAATTTTTCGAGTTATGTTGAGCGTTTCAGTATAATCATATTGATGTGAAATACAATTGATTGCTTCAGGTTTTGTTAATAATTGGAGGAATTGTCTTTAACAAAAATGTAGCAAAGATTATTTAAGACGAATTATATATTAATAGGGTACAGTACACTTTTCAGATGTCTGCACGTGCATTGATTTAAATATAGACATTACCGTAATCTTTAAGTCACGTGCGAGGACAAGAAAAAAGTAAGTTTGTCACTATGTAACTATGAAAATCTTTTAAATGTAATTATGATGGTTTCATGACAGTAAGCTCTGAGAGTGCACCACTTGTGTTGTTGCTCAACCACTTAAAATTAAACCTTTGACTTGAATTTAGGAATTAATTGATGCAGGACAATGCATTCCTTGTACATCAGTAAATTTGTAACGAGCAATGAACGAGTGGTTGGATGATGTGTTGTGTAAGTGTTACGAGGAGGATCTAGTCTACTAAATGGTGATATAGTTTCGTACTATTGTTGTCTTTAGTGAAAATTAGTTTAACTGGGTGCTGATTTTACTAGAGCTATGTAAAGGTTATCTTGTTGAGGCACTTAGATTAGTTTTTCTCTGGTTAAATCAAGGTTGGCATGTATGTATACCCCAGATTAACACAAAAAATTCAATCTAGATTTATACTAAATCATGAGAGACCGAGTTTAAGTTTAGAGATTAGGTTAAACTTTGTTCAGTAGGCAGCTCTAACAATTTATTTTATTTCATGAAGGACAGCATTAGTTTGTTCCTTGCATAACTAGCCAAAAGGGAGTTTCAAATCAAAGGGTTTTGAGAATAATGTGAATAATTTTGGTGCCTAAATTTATTTCATACTTGAATCGAAGATTTTAAAGATTTTCTTTAGGAGTAATTGAAAGCATATATGAAAAAGCAAATTCACCGGTTAATCAATATAAAGTAATTTCACTTGTATTTGTATTAATTCTTTTTGGAGCGTCAGTACCTCCAAAGGAAACTCTTTTTGCAATGCTTAATCAGTTGCTCAATTTATTATATCGCTATATCCTAATATCTTTAATCGATTTGTGACGTATAGGCAATTCTCCCCTCGCCCGTAAAAAAAGTCTTGGTCCACATAGATTGTCACAATTATATCATGTTGTTTTATGAATCTTTTAATGATATTTTATAACTTTTTACGTGGCCCCATTAAGATTAGGTGATAGGCAAGGTGGTGAGAGTTAAATATGCAGATATAAGAATATTCTTTATTAATGAAGGACAAGCTTAAGGTTTTTTCACAATTCGTTTTTAAGGGACAAGTTTCAGGCTTGTGATTTTACCATAAGCAATTAGATTTACAAATGATACCTAACGTATAAGATACTTTATAATTCTGATTTTTTTCAAATTTTCTTCTAATGGAATTATTTTCTTTAAGAAGGAATAAAGCCTTTAGCACATCCCATTGAAATATAGGCACTTTGCAAGTCTTGGAATTGATTCTTTTCAAATTAAATGTCAATCATCTTCAGTATTCATTATAGTCCAAATGCAAATATTTTGGTTAGGAGCCAACTATTTGGGTCACATTTAGGATAACTGGAGGTCGTCCACTATCCCAGTACTAAGAATTTAACTGTAAGATGAATATTATCATACCTATAGATGTTTTTACATTGTTGATAACCTTTTCAATCCATATAATGGCCTAATATAATTCCATTCCCTAAGTACTTTGACATTAATTTTATGATGAATTTCTGATAAACTCAAATCGAAATCATATTTATTTCACATGATATGTTTTAATAACTCATTTTCCAAATCATAATTGTTTCCAATGTAATTCAATTCCCTAAGTTTTAACTTTGACATAAATTTCATAATGAATTTCTGATAAACTCAAATTGAAATTATATATATATCACATAATACGTTGTAAGTTAACTAATTTTACAAATCATAATTCAGTTTCCTAAGTTTTAACTTTGACATTAATCTTATGGTGAATTTCTGATAGTCAAATTGAAATTATATTTATTTCACATAATACTTTTTAAGGTAACTTTATTTTCCAAATTATTGAAAAAAAAAATTGATTATTAAGATCGTAAATACAAAGTTTATAATGCCAAAGATATTTCGTTAAAGGTAGACAAGGTTTCATAAGAGCTGTTCAGGCGCAATTAATACCGGTAGAATTTATTCAGGACTGAGGTGGGTGTGTGTGTGCGTGTTTCATAATGTAGACATATTTTCATCAAGTAGGGCTACTGTTCGATTAGTAGTTGTGCCTGTATGATAGGAATGAGTACAAGGCAATGTGACAGGTAAAATCTCGGTTTGGTCATCAGCAACAGCTTTGTAGGTAGCTTTACTGTTAGTTTAAAAGGCATTAAGTTTTGTTGGTAGGCCTACTGTTAGTTTAAAGAGTGTTAAGCTTTGCAGGTAGGCTTCCTGTTAGTTTAAAGGGTGTTAAGCCTTGTAGGTAGACCTACTGTTAGTTTAAAGGGTGTTGAGCTTTGTAGGTAGGCTTACTGTTAGTTTAAGGGTTGTTCAGCTTTCAACGTAGGCTTATTGTTATTTTAAGGGTTGTTCAGCTTTGTAGGTAGGCCTACTGTTAGTTTAAGGGGGTTTCAGCTTTGTAGGTAAGCCCAGTGTTAGGTTAAGGGCTGTTTATCATTGGGGAAAATCTTAAATTAGACTCTCTCCATGTAGCTTTCAAAAGGGGTCTTATTTGAGAATGTATTACACATGGAACTAAATTGACTTTTGTTGTCCACGTGCAAGGTTAATGTGTACTTCGGTCCGATCTGCCTATCTGCTGGGAGGAGCAGCAAGGATAGTCAGGGCAGTGTTTTGCACGTGTCTTCTCCTTTACCCGACTCAATCATGCACATGAAATGGGACGGATGAGAGATGCCTTTGGCCAGTTGTGTTTCTTGTCTGCTTTTGATAGAGCAAAAGGTTTCTGGAGTAATTGATCGTGGTGGAATTGCACTATAAGACTGATGAGGTCTCCACTCCCTCCATGTTTTCAGTTAATGGCCGTTTCTAAACGAAACTTTAGACTTAAAAAAGATATCCCCTTGTTCTGTAATTGATTAATGGTTTATTATTTAGAATGTAAAAATTTTAAATTCATTAAGCATTAACTAAAGTATCAACTAATTAGAATACTATAACATTATCTTGTAAAGACACTGTAATATTCTTGGCGTATTTAATTCGCAATCATTGCATTAATGTCTGTAAGGTTTTCAATAAAAGATTTCAAAAAAAGAAGGAAATGGAAAGCATTCAAGGGCCTGGTGACTTTGTTCTTTCAAAAGCAAAATGCCTAATCAATCATTAGTTACCAGGTGGGAAGGGGCGGGCCTTGGTGGGCTTTCAATTTCCTTCTTTTTTTTTATTGAAAACAATACTAATTTACACAATCATGACACTTGTAACCTCAAATGTTTAACTTCAAACTTATTTTAATGCTCAGAAAAATCAAAGAAAATAAATTACTTCAGTATCCCATGGCATGATATCTGAAATGTTCGTTTTCTATGACTTTCTGTCGTTGGTCGAGTTCGTTGTTAGAAAACGGGGTTAAATAATTTGATATTGTTTGTCTTTGAGTTTGTAGTGCATTCATATTTATATACTCAATATTGCTATTGAGAGTATTGAAACCTGTCCTATGTATGGCAACCAATCTTCTATAATAAAAGACTTGATCGAAATCTATTTGTTTTTCTTAATTCTTTATAACTTAAAAACTATCACAAAATTATAGTCGACTCATATAGTCAACTATGCTTAAAACCAGATTAAAGTCACTTGGATATATAATTTAAAGATAACTGAATTTGAGGCTATGAATTATTATCACAAGACTTGAGTTGTTAGGAATGAAATTACTTAGGGAACTGGACTGAACATGAATGCTGCTTTAGTGCATAGTCAATCTTATTTTGATAATACTAACATACCAAGAGACAGATATTTCTCTCATATCACCAGTGAAAGAGTGGACTAGCTCTGTACGTGGGAAGGGAATAAACCAGTCTTATAATGAACACTTGTGGTTTATGATAGTTAAAAGCGAGGTTTATACTTCATGAGCTCTCTGGTCTTTGAGAGGAGAGAGAATGCAGGCATTTACTGGTACCAGAAGAGTGAGGGGGGCGACTGGGGAGAACACTCAGTCATATGAACGTTAGAGTAAGGAGAATACTCCAGGTTACTGAATTTTCTATTTTTTTTTTGTTCATTATATTAATTATGCTCAAATATGGATGTCATGTTTTATTTTGTTCAATATATGTTTAATATTAGGAATGTAATGAAATCGAATAAATTTTTAAGTTATTTTATTTATTTTATTCACACAATTTTAGTTCTATAGATAATATACATTGTAACCAATTTCACAAAATTAGTCAGTTTTACTGCATTATACACCTTACTACAGTAAATTCTATTTACATTACAATACTTTCTATTTATACATTACTACTGTATCTTCTATTCATACATTACTACTGTATCTTCTATTCATACATTACTACTGTATCTTCTATTCATACATAATTACTGTATATTCTATCTATAAATTGTTAGTGTATTTTATAATTTTGATCTGAAAATACAGCCGTTTTAACAATTTAGAACGCAGAAAAGACATTAACCATATAAAGTGCACGAGACTTGTAATCGTAAAGTGAAATACATATACAGTAGAAGACACCTTGACGCATTCAAGGCTAAGCTGTGCATGTTTTTTTATGTCTTCTATAATGTATTTCACATTACGATTACAAGTCTCCTGCACTTTAATTGGTTAATGTCTTTTCTAAGTTTTTCATTGTTAAAGAAGAATTTTCAGATCAAAATGACAAAATACACTAGCAATTTATAAACAAGATACAGTAATCATGTATAAATATTAGATACAGTAGTTGTATAAATAGAAGATACAATAATAATGTATGAATAGAAGATACAGTAATAATACATAAGTAGAAGATACAATAATAAAAGTATAAATAGAAGAAACAGTAGCAATGTATAAACAGACAATACAATTGCAATATAAAAACAATCAATAGCAATTTACACAAGTTGAAATATTCAAAATTGATATGCAACTTATCTACAATTATTATCATTATTATTACTTGCTATGCTACAACCCTAGTTGGAAAAGCCGGATGCTATAAGCCCAAGGGCCCCAACAGCCCAGTGAGGAAAGGAAAAGAGGAAAAAATATTTTAAGAAGAGTAACCACATTAAAATAAATATCTCCTCTATAAACAATAAAAAAAACTTAACAAAACAAGAGGAAGAGAAATAAGATAGAATAGTGTGCTCAAGTGTACCCACAAGCAATTGAACTCTAACCCAAGACAGTGAAGACCATGTTACAGAGGTTATTGCCATAAAACAACCACTCGCCTGACAATGAGTCTAAACCATATTAGAATGGTAAAGTTCAAATGGAAACAATTTTGATCATGTTGATTCTAAGCAATGTCTGTACAATTTGGTTCCCATCATAGGGGAAATAGAAGTTTTTTTCTTCATTGTAATTCTAGGTTAATCAATGATGTTTCGAGCAGATTTTTTTTTAATTTACCTAATAGTGATATACTTAAGACTAACAAGAAACAAACTCATCCCCCTCACTTCCTACGCTTGAAGATCTTATTCAATATTTCCTTTAACTTTGAAAATTTCTTTGTTATTATTGTCCACCTAAGGAAACATTTTGAAAGCTACCCTATCCAATAATATGAAATTTAAATTATTTCCTAAAAATTTCCTCTATCTAAATCTAAACTACTCGATCACTGAAATAATCTCTCTAGAATTTCTCAAAGACTACCAAGAGGCAGGCCTTCTCTAGACTGCCTTTCTAGAATGAATCTAATCGTATAAACAACCCCCTTTAGTCTCATTAAAAGTTATACCTATGTAAATCACTATTACTTTCGTTATAAAAGAACAAATTAATCATAAGTCATTATCAATACATATTCCATAAACTTGTCCAACTATTCCTCTTAAAATTCTGTCCTGATAAACATCTGCATTTGCTTTTCGATAATTCATATGGAGTCCCATTTAAATAATAAGCTTAACTTCACTTAAATAATTTACCAAATTCATCATACTAAAATTTATTAAGTGTCTTAACTATTTTACTTTAAACTAAACAATTTGTGTCCTTTACCTTTTTTAATGCTTCATTAACGACATGACATTTATCTATTCCTTTTAACATTTTTTAAATAGATGTTTAGTTTAATAGCTACTCTTTCCTTCAACCTTTCAATCAATGTTCTTTGAGATTTTAGAACTAACTGAGCTATTACATACATATTCTTTCCTAGATTTTAAATACAACAACTTTTCTTAAAAATCTAATCAATCTGATAATAGTTCATTTTCCATCTAATCTTTATCCTGTTAACTTTAACTCTACCATTTATTTATAAATAAGCCCTAACTTCAAACCTTTTAAAAACTAAAGTCTTGCCCAATTTATTCCCAGATACTTAAACTGAGGCTTTAATCTTCCTTATGTCCTTGAGTCTTTTCATCAAGTCACTTGACCTACATTACGTATTTAGTGATGTGAGACAAATCGCATGGCTAAGGTCATTAAATTTTTATCGAGAATGAAAACATTGCTTAAAATCAGTTATTTTTGAGCAAAACAGTTTAGTCATTCTAAGGCTTACTATCCAAAACTAACAACTCCAAGAACATCAAGTTTAGGACAATTTATCAGTTACTTTGAACAAGGATCTTACGTGTGACTGCAGTAATGTTCCACTAAAAATTTTTCTTTTTACAAATCTACTTGAATTTGTATTAAAAATAATTTCTGAGAAGAGAGCAACTGGGGAATGATGAGCAAAAATACCATCTTCAATTTATTTAAATCAAAATACATTACAAATTTTTTTCTTCAACAGAACGGGAACTAAATGAAAAACTGAATTGTATACGAGAGAGAGAGAGAGAGAGAGAGAGAGAGAGAGAGAGAGAGAGAGAGAGAGAGAGAGAGAGAGAGAGAGAGAGAGAGAGAGAGAGTTTTATTGAGCAATTTCTATCAGGTACTATCAGTAATTTAACAGATCTTCATCAGATACCATTATGTATACAGGATTTTAAAATTGCTATGATAATTTAGAATAACCTAAATTCTCAATGCCCTATGGTATTGCATAATTATCAAAACTTCTCAAAATAGGAACTCGCTCTATGTTAAGGTTTCCAACTATAAAATTATGAATGAAAACCCTACAGACAAATATTCATGCATAAAAATAAGTCAATTTCTTAAAGAATTAGATAGATGGATTTGACAAGATTCTCTTTAGCCATCATTTCAATAAAGATAGCTATGGGATCAATTCTTGTACTACAGCACAGGGATAGAGATGTTTCAAGTTAAAACTAAGTAAGATTTTAGCCTATTTTAAATGTATTTCAACATGAAAACCAACTTCGACATCACGAACTCTCCAGAGTTAGACCAACTAAAAGATATAGAATAGAAGTTATAAAAGTAATATAACAGAAATAAGCTAATCTCAAAATGAAACTAAATCCATTTAAACTTAAAAAAAAAAAAAAAAAAAAAACTATAAGCCAAGTCTAAATGGAAGGAGCTATGAGAGCATAAGAATAATCAACGAATGGTTTTAAGTTACAGTTCCAAGAATTTTAAACAATACATATAGGTTTTTATATGTTAGAGCGTGAAATACAAAGCTAATAACCCAGCAGTCACACGTACTGATAACTTGTTTAAAGTAGTTACATAAATTCACAGATAATAATACTTATTGGCAAGCCTAGAACAGCAATATCAAACTCTAATTCTTTCCAGGGCCAATTATGCACATGACTATGGTCTCGAGGACCATCAAAGATTAAGTAATTATTCATTGACAAGACTGGAGATTTAAGAGTTTTTTGCAGGTCATCCTACTTTACAAAAAATACATTTGGGTTCATCTTAACAGTTTAGTTATATTCTTCCCGGTTATATCAATTATAGTGAGTTGAAAAATCTAGTAATCTCAATGGCCACATCTGGCCCACAGGCCTCTAGTTTGATATTTCTGGTCTAGACTTTTAGACTTTTTATTGATAAAAAAAAGCTATGGGGGAACAGTTTCAATGATCTTTATATTTTTTCCCTGATGTGAAAGTCCGTAGGCGTAATGTGTTTTCCTACTCACAGGACACTTTCAAAGATTACCTTTAGTGATCAAATTCATTTTTATCACTACTCGGTTTTAAATTATTTCACGTCTTTCTGCTTAGCTAATTACTAACCTTATATTATACAAACAATTTCTGTCAATTACTAAAGCTTATATCAATCTTGTTCCTTGTAGGTTTGAACAAACTTAAAACCTAAAACTATTTCCTTGTTCTAAGGCTAGTTTAACTTAAGACTTATTGGAATATTCAGATGGTCTTAAATGATTGGAAAGCTTGAATATTAAAACTTCAAACTCTTTCAGAGCTTAAAACGCATAACACTTCATATTCTGGTTACTAGACTCAAGTTCATGCCTTAAAAACCAATTCTAAAAATGTTGTCCATATAAAGCACTAAGATCGGACTTGATAATGCTTAAATTAATTAATTAAATCTTTAAGACTAAAATATGACTGGTTAAAAGTAAATGTTCGGAGTGGAAATTCAATTCTTAAATGAAAAGCTTTAACATCTCGCCATCTAAGACCTTTAAAATGAAGTTGAAGATTCGGCTTGTTGACAGCAGTTGTAGAGGGTCCAGTAGGATTTCTAATTTTTTTGAATTCCTCTCTTTTTGCCATGGGTTCCTTAATCCTGTGAAAAGAAAACTGAAATATCAGTTTAACATCTGGATGGATATTTTAAAAAAAAAAAAAAAAAAAAAAAAAAAAAAAAAAAAAAAAAAAAAAAAAAAAAAACACACACACACACTAACGCAGCTCGAGATTTATAGCATGGTGACTGGCCAGACAGTACTACATTGGAACCTTCTTACTAGTTACGGTTCATTTTCCCTTTGCTTACATATACACCGAATAGTCTGGCCTATTCTTTGCATACTCTCCTCTGTCCTCATACAACTGACAACACTGCGATTATCAAACAACAATTCTACACTCAAGGGTTAACAACTGCAGCTCTTCTAGGAGAATGTACCATGGTCTTCCACTGTCTTGGGTCAGAGGTCTCTTGCTTGAGGGTAACTATCTTATTTCTCTTCCTCTCTCTCATTTTTTAAAGAAATTTTTATTTCAATGTTGTTACTATTCTTAAGATATTTTATTTTTCCTTGTTTCCTTTCCTCACTGGGCTATTTTCCCTGTTGGAGCCCCTGGGCTTATAGTATCCTGCTTTTCCAACTAAGGTTGCAGCTTAGAAAGTAATAATAATAATAATAATAATTGCCCACTTATTCCAATAAAATAATCATTTGCATTGTGAAGAATTTTCTTCACTCTTCTTTCAATCATATTTTTAAATCTCTTCTACTAATACTATAGCTACCCCTTAAACGTTCTCTCCTATATCAAGTTTTCTTTAAGAAACCATCGGGAGGACTATTCTAAACTGAAACTTGTTGACAGTGGCGCACGCCATACTCGTGACGTCACAGCGTAGATACGCACACAACAAAGGGCCTTAGTAACCCCGCCGTATGTTGGTTCTTTCCTTAAACTACTTGGGTCGAATTGAATTGAATTGAATATAGGATTTAGGCATTAAGCCAAGCACTGGGGCATCAAAGGCCATTCAGCGCTATATAACGAAAATCATTCAATCATATCTGTACACTCGCACCATTTAGTATCATTTTAACCTTTAATACAAATCGTAACACTTTCATACAATAAAATCTAGATGTGAAATAAACAGGGATTAAAAGGGTGAAATAAATAAATAAATTAATAAAATCAATTATAGCTCGTTATATAACCCAATACTTTGTATAAATTTTCTCAAGTTCAGGGAATTACAGTTTTACCCCAGTATATCTCTTAAAGGTTTGTCCTGGAGTAAATGTGTCCTCCTCTGAAGATTAAAAACATGACAATCGACTAAAATATGTTTAACATCCATTGTCACTTGACAGGTATTACAAAGAGGGGCCTGTCTCGCTTCCCCACTCTTCATTAAATAATTGTGCGTTGCATGTGTATGGCCAATACGCAGCCTAGTTAAAATAATGGTATCCCTTCTACTTGTAGAATTACAAGATGACCATTTATCCACCAATGGGTGGATTTGTTTCAATTTTGTATTGGTGGTCAGTTCAGACCATCGAGCTTGCCACTTATTTTTACAGTAAAGATGAATCTCACTTTTAAGATCTTTGTAAGGAATACTCAAGGGGGATGGATTACTTAGCCCTGAAGCTTCCTTTGCTGCCTTATCTACTTGTTCATTTCCATCCACCCCAACTCTACTTGGGTCGAGATTAAATTTCTAAACTGAATTTTGATATAAATTTCAATATTGCTGAATTAATGCATTTTTTTTATTTCTCAATACCAATTAAGGTTTGTTAATTTTAAGATGTATTGCCCATCGCACCAGTCCATTGCTGATTAATCATTTAAACTATTAATTTTTAGCAAGCCAGAATAGGCAGGATTGTTGTATATATAAACTCCCTTAGAGCAGCAAGATTTCTCTAAAGTATTTAGTACAAAATCCTGCCTCCTCTGCACTCCTTGCAACAATATATTGCCCTGTCCTGAAGTCCCGATATGGCACCCCCAATAGATTAACGTGCGCAACATGGCCGTCAACTGTCTGGAAAGGTGAAGCCAGGTGATGCCCCTCGCCTCGACCTTAGTGTCACCCCATTCGTTCTGAAGCCGCCCTGGCCGACTGACCTGCCTGGTCAGTGAATCCGTGCACCTCTGGCTCACCCCCTCTCCCAAAACGTGACTCACCAAGGAGTCCTGTGGCTGCCGGCTGGAGACAGTGAAGGAGTGGAACCTGGGAACCATATTACCACAAACAAGGATTCTTGGGGTGGGCCAGAAAAGAGTGCGAAGTGCAACTAGGTCAACAGCCATCACGGGCATAGGACTATCTTCAAAGGAGTGCAGGTACTACTACAAATGGCCATAGTTATTCCCCCATTTTTTAGCTTAGACTAATTTTAACTTGATAGGGAACCTGGCTAATTACAACATTCGGACTGTGTGCGGTGGGATTGTGTGCAAATATTTTTCCGTTATTATTTCTTGCTTGGAGACTAGCACAGTCTCTGGATCACATGGGCCACATGTCCGACCCCATTTTGATTATTAATCATTTGCAGACCACGTGTCTAACTAATCATTTTCATTATTTTAAATTGCTTTCAATTTGCATTTCTTTTATGATATTTTTGTGTTGTTAAGATGTCCGTTTTGTTTTGATGTAAATTTGTGAAATAAATCAATATTAGGTTAATTAAACCTCTTTCGTATTTTTGCTCCCTCATTTATTTCAATATGCACATGAATATTTGATCACGGGACAGAATGTCCAATATTTGAAGAGTAAGCCTAAGTAAGTCTATAGGTGGTAACAGCGAGAGACTTTGCATTAATATATTTGCTTCGAAGGTAAAGATCCTTATCTTTAAACTTTTAAACTACTTTACATC
Organism: Palaemon carinicauda; assembly: GCF_036898095.1. NCBI lineage: Eukaryota > Metazoa > Arthropoda > Malacostraca > Decapoda > Palaemonidae > Palaemon > Palaemon carinicauda. The sequence continues at coordinate 113,473,510 of NC_090730.1, read as the reverse complement.
ACTGCTCCCATTTTTTATTTTGTCTAATTACATTAACGTAAAATACCTGTCCAGCATCTCGCTAGGGTAGCTGGGACGGAGTCGGAACAGAGCCTAAGAGAGAGATGACTATAGACCTGACAAAGCTAGAGTAGGCCATAAATTACCTTAATTTCACGTGTGGAGTTCTCCGGCCTCTGGACAGTAAAATTTCCCCCTTTTGTATTTAAGAGTGACGGTTAGTGAACTGTGGTAGTAAAGTCATTAACAGGGTGTTTGTGCTAGAGAGTAAGTGTCATTTTCCTCCCCTGTTGATCTTTGAGTAACGACCATTAGGGAGACTTTCCCGGACTAAGTTCCCACTCAGAACATAAAAATTCTCCACACGAGTGGTCCTTCGAACCGGATCTTTTACCTTTGACTTGTGAAGCATTAACGTAATTATTCAGCTTGATTAAGCATACAGTAACTTGCTATATCACTAACCCACACGCACACAGCCAGTTTGTCGAATGTGTAATGCCCAGACTTTAATTGGGAAGAGAAATTTGTAATCATGATCTTTTTGTATCAACCACGTGTTTAAGGAAAGAGCTACGTAGCCAGGTTAATTTGTTGCTAGAATGTTCTCTACAGAATGACTAGAATTTGTCGTAGGAACTTCGCTTTGTCTTGGATCTGTTCACCCACATGTTGTGGCGGAATCCACTTATACCAGAAAGTTCTAAGCTACTTGAACTAAGGTTTTTGTTGTTCAGACGCCCGTGTTTACTGCTCAACTAGAGTGCCGGTGTACTCGTTTTGCTAATTTAGCATCTAATTTGTAACATTTTGTACCTTGGTCTACCTTCCTTTGTGTCGTTCACCTTCCCTAACCAACCTTAACTTTTCTAACTAACGTTCCCAGTATACCTAACATGTGTCCTTGTCCTAAAGAGCGAATTGGCGTAACATAATTTTAAGTCTTCTTACAAGTAACGTAGAAACTTAATTTCACCAAGTCCGTTTCATTCCACGTGTTTGTTCCGAGATGGCGGATCTTGTTTACAGCCCAAACTAAGGGTACGTAATTGTTTGCTACCGTAAGTAAATTACTGCGTGTAGTTCATTTAATTTCCTTTAGCGAGGAGATATTGATTTTGTCCTTTAGCGAGGATATTTTTATTTTACCTCCGCGTGAGGGAAATCTCATTTTTGTTTAGCGTCCACGTGAGTGAACTTTAATAATTAAGTTGTTGCCCCATTTATTTTTTGAAATTCGCGGCTGCCCCAGTGCGCCCGTAATTGTGAAATCGTCACAACAGTGTCAGCCTTGACCTGTTATTTCAACTTTTAACTTAATTTTTTGCATTCATAAGCCCATGTGCTTTCTAATGTTTTACTTTCAAGTAACTTAGTTCAATCATTCATCGCCAAGTGCTTATATAATTCATTTTAGTAAAGTGTTTAACGTCACTATTTACCTTTGTGTTGTCATTTAACCATTTTTTCTCAACATGAGTAAATTTAAATGTTCAATTACCATGCTATTAAATTTGTAAAGTTTCATTATCACGATCTTTTGAAATTCAGTTACCCCTCGTTTGCCTTTACGAATCCGTTCATCAAACGTGGTCATTCCAAGATGGCAGACTTCCCCTGTAACGTAAACATCCCTCCACCGCCCAAGGCGGAAACGCTCAGCCCCGAGGAGATTAACGCTAGGCTTAAGGAACAGGAGATGACATTCACCTTTGTTTGTGAGGACGCAGACCTAGCACTTCATGCTTCTGTAGATTTTCCCAGCATGGGACCTGAAGCCGTAAATCATTTTAAAACTGAAATTCGTAACGTAAGAGACGAGCTTTGTAATAACAAGAGTTTTTGGAGACGTCATTATGACCATCCCATTGATAAATTAAATTATCCTGTGCTTGCTGCCTACTCGAGTAAAGTTGAAATTGCCTTTAATAGCCTCATGGCTCATCCCAATTTAACTATCAACCCTAATCAATCTTGTTCTTCTTCGAGGGTGACACCTTCAGTGACACATCTTGTTGTAAACGCTATTAATAGTCCCCTAATTGTTACTTCTAATATATCAGCAGTCAAGCACAATGTTCATAATTTTGTCTCAATGCCCCAACCTGTTCAATCACCACCTTTCAATATTAAGTTGCCAACACGGCATACGATTAGTAATTTTGTGTCAGTCCCATGTGCTCCGTCCTCATTTCCAAACCTTAAGCCGCCAGCGTTTGATCGCCCTCAACCCCCTTTGTCTTTGCTGCCGGTGACAGTTCGTCCCGGGGAGAAACCATTCATTGTCTTAACATGGACCCCCCAAGTGGTAGCACGAATACCACCCAACCTAACCGTGTGCTTGAATGCCAGCATTGGCCTGTACCGGTAAACTCAATCACCAAACTCGTACCATCCCACGGACCAGTGCCCACGTTGCCTGATTGTCCTATCTTTAAGCCAGTAACTTCCGCTCCAACCCGTGTTGACGCTAAAATATCTACATCAGGATTTGAAACCCGCCCTCAGAACGAGCTGCGTAAACACAACCTTAAGACTTTAACAATTAGAAAGGAACCTTTTGCACTGACGCCGGATTTAGCGGTCACACATGTAGACCTAGCACCGGAGCTTAGAGCCTGTTTACAAATCAATTTGCTTAAGGATAACGGTACCATGAACATCATTGATTGTTTTCATTCACTTTTATATGACGCAATTGTAAGCCTTTATTATTTTTGCCAAGTCGTACAGCAGCATTTTCCAGGGCAATCCCTTGCTTTAACCTCCAAGCGTAAATTTAATTTTTGCCTTGATACTTTGTCACGTTATTGCTATAATCCCCCTGACATCCTTCACTTCATGCTGAATATAACTTTTACTTTTAATGCTCCCCTTGCAAACCTTTTTCTTAAAACCGACATCCAAGACTTTCACAGTCAGAAATACGATGTCCCCATAGACCTAATTTGTCTCGGGTTGTCTTTCAAGCTAGTGTCGAATAACGTTTCACCTTTTAACGCCGAGAAGGAAGTAACTTTTCTCATTTTGTCAGGCGACGAGTACAAAGTTTTCATCACGCCAGTCACTTTATATGTAAAATCATTTCATGTAAAACGTTGGGTGTCAGACCGGGATTGGGATTCACCCCCATAATTTCTAATTTGTCATTGGCCGGACTTGTTGCTGACCTCGACCGATATTGGCTCACGTTTTGTTTACTCTATCCGTACCCCTAGGGTGGGAAGAATTGATTGTTTTTAATCATTTATTTACTATTGCATCGTACGCTTAAAGTTAAAACTGATCCTATGCTTAACTTAACGGTTCTGTGAAGCATTGCCTGCGTGGTTCAATATTCCCCAAATTCACGTTCAAGCATAACTTTTAACTCGATTGATTTCAATTAACGCTAACAGCGTTTTGTTAACTTTAAACGGACGTTGATGTGAAGAACGACTTCACTCTTCATTCAGCCAATAAGCTTATCTCGCTCATACTAACAAGTAGTTGAATCACATTTGCCGGAACTAACCCCTCTCCCTTTTTTCTCCTCTTTATCCCCAGGGGGTGAAGAATTTTCTTCACTCTTCTTCTTTCAATCGTATTTTTAACTCTCTTCTACTAATACTATAGCTACCCCTTAAACGTTCTCTCCTATATCAAGTTTTCTTTAACAAACCATCGGGAGGACTATTCTAAAGTAAAACTTGTTGACAGTGGCGCACGCCATGCTCGTGACGTCACAGCGTAGATACGCACACAACAAAGGGCCTTAGTAACCCCGCCGTATGTTGGTTCTTTCCTTAAACTACTTGGGTCGAGATTAAATTCCTAAACTGAATTTTGATATAAATTTCAATACTGCTGAATTAATGCATCTTTTATTTCTCTATACCAATTAAGGTTTGTTAATTTTAAGATGTATTGCCCATCGCACCAGTTCATTGCTGATTAATCATTTAAACTATTAATTTTTAGCAAGCCTGAATAGGCAGGATTGTTGTATATATAAACTCCCTTAGAGCAGCAAGATTTCTCTAAAGTATTTAGTACAAAATCCTGCCTCCTCTGCACTCCTTGCAACAATATATTGCCCTGTCCTGAAGTCCTGATATGGCACCCCCCAATGGATTAACGTGCGCATCATGGCCGTCAACTGTCTGGAAAGGTGAAGCCAGGTGATGCCCCTCACCTCGACCTTAGTGTCACCCCATTCATTCTGAAGCCGCCCTGGCCGACTGACCTGCCTGGTCAGTGAATCCGTGCACCTCTGGCTCACCCCCTCTCCCAAAACGTGACTCACCAAGGAGTCCTGTGGCTGCCGGCTGGAGACAGTGAAGGAGTGGAACCTGGGAACCATATTACCACAAACAAGGATTCTTGGGGTGGGCCAGAAAAGAGTGCGAAGTGCAACTAGGTCAACAGCCATCACGGGCATAGGACTATCTTCAAAGGAGGGCAGGTACTACCACAAATGGCCATAGTTATTCCCCCATTTTTTAGCTTAGACTAATTTTAACTTGATAGGGAACCTGGCTAATTACATCATTCGGACTGTGTGCGGTGGGATTGTGTGCAAATATTTTTCCGTTATTATTTCTTGCTTGGAGACTAGCACAGTCTCTGGATCACATGGGCCACGTGTCCGACCCCATTTTGATTATTAATTATTTGCAGACCACGTGTCTAACTAATAATTTTCATTATTTTAAATTGTTTTCAATTTGCATTTTTTTTTATGATATTTTTGTGTTGTTAAGATGTCCGTTTTGTTTTGATGTAAATTTGTGAAATAAATCAATATTAGGTTAATTAAACCTCTTTCGTATTTTTGCTCCCTCATTTATTTCAATATGCATATGAATATTTGATCACGGGACAGAATACCCAATATTTGAAGAGTAAGCCTAAGTAAGTCTATAGGGGGTAACAGCGAGAGACTTTGCATTAATATATTTGCTTCGAAGGTAAAGATCCTTATCTTTAAACTTTTAAACTACTTTACATCACTGCTCCCATTTTTTATTTTGTCTAATTACATTAACGTAAAATACCTGTCCAGCATCTCGCTAGGGTAGCTGGGACGGAGTCGGAACAGAGCCTAAGAGAGAGATGACTATAGACCTGACAAAGCTAGAGTAGGCCATAAATTACCTTAATTTCACGTGTGGAGTTCTCCGGCCTCTGGACAGTAAAATTTCCCCCTTTTGTATTTAAGAGTGATGGTTAGTGAACTGTGGTAGTAAAGTCATTAACAGGGTGTTTGTGCTAGAGAGTAAGTGCTCATTTTCCTCCCCTGTTGATCTTTGAGTAACGACCATTAGGGAGACTTTCCCGGACTAAGTTCCCACTCAGAACATAAAAATTCTCCACATGCATGAAGCACCCAACAAATACCCAAGAAAGTCTTGAATACAGTCTCAAATTTTCCACCTAACCACAGAATTACTCCAATGACCTTAACAACAAAATTCTTCAAACCTATACGCTGATTCCCTCTACATATTCACCGGCCAAATCCACTAAATTACATTCTAAGATGTAAATATGTTCAGCTTAATTGTATGGTTAAACTATGGATTAGAATCTCTTGCCTAATCGTAATATTAATACTTTTGCAAATCTATCCTACATCAAGCCTAAACCTTTTCCCATATAACCAAGGGTGATCTATAATCTAAATCCATTGAACCTACAGCTACTCGATGTTAACTTTTATATTTATCCAATGAATATCTACCATACTTATGACATTGACTAAAGTGTCACACCTTAAACAGATGGTTATTATAACAGAGCCAAATGAATAAAAATACTGATTTATTGGATAACCCGTGCAGCATCAAAATAATCAACCTATCATGTCATTATGCCTACACGAAGTTACTCTATTAACAACAAACCTTCCTATATTATTATTATTATTATTATTATTATTATTATTATTATTATTATTATTATTATTATTATTACTACTTGCTGAGCTTTAACCATAGTTGGGAAAGCGGGATGTTATAAGCCCGAGGGCTCCAACAGGGAAAATAGCCCAGTCAGGAAAGGAAACAAAGAAACTAAAGAGAAGTTACTAACAAGCACAAAATATTTTAAGAACGGCAACACCACCAATATAAATAATTCATAAATAGACTAAAAAAAAAAATTAAAAACAAACAAGAGGAAGAGATATTAGATAGAATAATGTGCCAGAGTGTACCCTCAAGCAAGAGAACTCTAACCCAAGACAGTAAAAGACCATGGCACAGAGACTATGGCAATACCCAACAACAACTTGAGACTCCTCTACAGTAATGAAAACTTCTGGGTAATTTACATAACATATTTAAATACTTAATTATAATCAATGAATGTTCATGAAAAAATAAAATTTGATGTATAACTAATGGTAGAACAAGACAACCATCTTCAGAGAAAAAAAAATTACAAATTAATATCAAAGAAAGCTAAGTTTAGTGAAAGTCACCATGTACACAGTAATTATAATAAAGTTATTTAATTCGGATCAAATACCAAAGACATTATATAAATGCACAAATCTCTGTAAAAATATGCACCAGAACTACAATAGTCCTAACACTACACTGTTTAAAAAAAAAAAAGGGTAATTTTAATCGGAAATTCTCCGTGAAAAAATCTATTGTTCTCAGCCATATTTCAGTAAAATACAAGTGACCGTAATTTTAACCCTACTTTGTTATTATCTTTTACCTGTTGGTGACCGTAATATCACTAGTTTACGTCAATATACTTGACTTTAAAACGGCAAATGCCTGGCAACATCTATTTTAGGATTTTTCAGTTTTTAATGCAATCTTTTAACAGTGTATAGTCAGCTCACAAGCCAAATCCTACCTCGCACTTATGATCAAACAAACACTTGGGGATCATGAATTAAATATTCAATTTATTCTCCATTGTCAATGGCTATAGCAATTTACTACTGGCTTTGTTCTCATCTTAAATATTACTCATGATTATACTTTACATTACTCCATTATCTTTTGAAGTAAAAAGTATCGTGTTACTCTCACCTTGAGTGAAGTCACTGCAACTAGATGGTTTAGTTTGATCTTCAATGGTGCAGTAAGAAGCTCTTCGTCCGTAACTTCCAGGTTAAAATAGCACCTGTAAAATTCAAAATTAAAATCACTAAAGATTGAGACATTTTCGACACATTCCTACATCTTACATGCAATGAAAAGGAAAATTCAGCATTATCGTTTGAGCTACCCTGGAAAATCCCTTATAGAATTCCTCCTATCCATGTACATCTATCCTATGTACACCGTATCTTATGTACATCGTAGACTATGTACAGGACCCACTTAAGCTCTCCTGTTTATGTACATCGTAGAATACAGTATGTACATCGTAGACTAATTTTAACTTTATTGGAGCAATGTGCATAACAAAATGAATTTTTAAATTTAAAATTAATTTTCAAACACTTACCTGCATAATTTAATTCATCCGATCACATCTGTGTCGGCTCCAAACAGATATAACTAATTAGGCGACTAACTTACCCTCATTGATTGTGACCAACCGACAACTGGTCCAAAAAGTCATTATCATCGAGTTAATAAAATTAAGGAAATCTCGATAAAGAATGGAACTAAAGCACAATACCTGTAGACTTTTTGGAACGAACGGTCGTCAAAATCTTAAGCCCTGTCGGCTTTAACTGTTTAACAGATAACTGCTTGTCAAATTAGAAAACTGACAGTAGGTCACGTGATCCTCTTTCCCTTCCCCACCAATGGTGGGGGGGTCTCTCCACCAACCGGTTACTGAGCCATTCTTTAAGAATACGTTGTCGTAAACCTGCTTATGTATAATGTGGGGAGGTGGGAAGGGTCTTCCATTAAGTTTTACAGGTAAGTGTTCGAAAATTAATTTTAAATTTAAAAATTAATTTGTCTCACACTTATCCTGTATAACTTAATTCAGCCGATTACCAGCATTTATCCTGGATGGAGGGCATAAGTAGAAATATTAACAGATGATATAATTAAGTAATCTTTAAAGAATACACACAGACCTGAAGGACCTCTGAGTAGTTACCTTGACTGATATAGGGCATCTCCATGTGTTGCACTGAACTGGATCACCATCAGTCAAGTTCAGTCATGGCTGGGTCAGTCTTAACGCCTAGTCGACTAACTACCCTATTCTGAACTAAGTTCCTAACCTTGTATCAACAACTTGCATACGTCGGTTAAGTCCGTTAGCTAGTCATATGTCTCTGATAAGGTAGGTGTAGGCCCCCTTTGGGCCGTCACCACCTTACTTCCTCTTATGCATTTATACAACCTGCCTACGCGAGGTTTTCATTCGCACGGAGTGAGCTCCTATTCATATCCCATCTCATTCATGCCTTTCATTCTTCCTTACATACACTAAGTATTTAGGGTGGAAGGCCAAGTAGATGTTAACCAACAATTTCTCCACCTACGACAATTGGACCGAGAGATCGTAAGTTATCATACACCAACTCAACGTCCTTGAGGTAGTGGGAAGCAAAAATTGTAATCCATTCCATAAAGCAGCATTCAGGACTGACTTCAATGAAGAGTTCTTCCAAAAAAGAAAGAGATGTGGAATAACCCCTCAGACTGTGGGTACCTCTTCCCTTCTTGGATGCACTGTCTGATAAAGATTGGGGAGAGGCCTTTGCTAGGAGTCTCCTGATAAAGAAAGAAAAAGCATTTTTCGTCATGGCCTTCGACTGTCGTTTAGGAGAGACGAAGAGAGTCGGGGGTCTGTGAGGGAAAGCCTTGGTTCTGGCTAGATAATAGTGCAAGGTTCTCACTCGGCAGTACAGTCTCTCCTCTTCCAGATGCCCAACTGTTTCACTTAAAAGAAACTCTCTGGGAAGAGGGATGGACTGATTCTGTCTTGGCTCTGAATTATGCAAGGTATGTAAGGACCATGTCCTTTCCTCTTGTACCTACAGAAGGAGAGATGGCTTGTATCTCTCCCAGTCTCTTGGCTGTAGCTAAAGTAGCCAAGATAATTGTCTTGGTAGTCAAGTCTTGTAGAGAAGCTAGCCCGAGAGGTTCAAATGGAGCCCCTGCTAGAAGCTTGAGAACCACATTCAAGTCCCACTTGGGAGGACTAATGGAAATCTTGGGAACCTCAATCTCAAAAGATCTGATCAGGTCAGAGAGAATAGCGTCCTCAAAAACCTCACCAAAAGACAGCCTAAACAGAGGCTAGTGCCAACTTATAAGCTTTAATGGCTGACACTAAAAGCTTTCTCTCCTTCTGTAGGTAAAGGAGGAAATCTGCAATCTTTGGAAGGTCTAGAAGAAGTGTGTGTGGTTCCTCTTACACCAACCTCTATAAACTACCCCCTTACGCTGGTGTTTAAATTGGTAGTGTGTCTTCGTGCCTTGGTGAGCTGTTCAGCCACTGCTGAAGATACTTCCCTCGCTCTAGCGATACGCTTGACAGTCTCCAGGCGGTTAGAAGTAACGAGGACAGTCGAAGGTGGAACCTGTGGAAGCGTGGTTGGCGAAAGAGGTCGTACCTGATAGGCAACCTCCTTGGAATGTCTATGGAAAGATCTAGGAGTCTTGCAAACCATTCTTTCTGAGGCCAGAACAGGGCTACCAGGGTCATTGTGCACCTCTGCGATGACTGAAATTTGTGTAAGACCTTGTCTATCATCCCTAATGGTGGAAAGGCGTAAGTCTGTAGGTTCCTCCAGTCTTGAAGCATAGCATCGACCCCTGCAGATTGAGGATCTTTCTGAGGGCTGAAATATGCTGGAAGACGGAAACTTAAAGCTGCTGCAAACAGGTCTATGTTTGCTGACCAAAGGTGAACAAGGTGATCTACTACCTCCTGGCAAAGGGTCCATTCGGAACCTATCACCTGATCCCCCCTGCTCAGAGCATCCACAATGACATTCTTCTTTCCTGGAATGAATTGGGGTCGGAGAATAACGTTGCGATCCTCTGCCCACTGTAGGATCTCCTGAGCAAGAAGGTTGAGAGGTTGAGACTTTGTTCCCGCTTCCTTCTTCAAATAGGAGATCGCAGTGGAGTTGTCTGCATACACTACGACTACTTCGGATTACACAGAGGAGTGAAGTGGAGAAGAACCTCCCTGATTGCCTTGAGCTCTATCAGTTTATGGACCTGGAGCTCTGGGAAGGAGTCCATAAACTAGGACTTTGAGTGATAGTCCTGCATTCAAGTGCATCTCCTGGGACCACCAAAGAAGATCCTCCTGACTGCGTTCTGGCTACTGATTTTGTTTGGTGTTGTCCTGCCAGTCACAATGTTGTCTCAATGGGAATTGAAGATCCCTCATACGACATCTTCCATTGGGAACTAGTAACGTGAGAAGCAAGGTGGCCTAGAAGGCTCATCCATAGAGAAACTCTTGGGGTTGGATGTAACAAAAACACTATAATTCTCCTGAGGTTGTCTTTCCTCTCGAGATGGAAAGACCCTTAAAAGAGGATACAATTTTCATTCCCAAATAAGTCGTCTTTTGAGATGGTGCGAGAGAAAACTTCTTGTGGTTTATCTCTATTCCAAGTGTCCTGCAAAGATCCTGGACCAATTCCTTCACACGAAGAGCTTCCTGAAGGGAAGGATATAGGAAGAGCCAGTCGTCCAGATAGTGGCACATCCGAATACCCATCCGGTGGAGTTTGGCTGCAACTGGGGCCATGAGAAGGCCTTGCCAGTCCGAATCAGAGACACCTGAACTCCGAAGCAGAGACACTTGAACTGCCAAGTCTCCTCTCCCCAGCGGAAGTGCAGAAGATGGCGAGAGTCCTGATGAACTGGGACTTGGAGATAAGCATCCTGGAGGTCGATGGTAAAGAGCCAGTCGCCTTCCCTTATAGCTAGAAGAACCCTCTTTGGAGTCTCCATCTTGAACTTCGTAATCTCTACGAAGGAGTTGAGGATAGAGAGATCGATGATGGGTCTCCAACCTCCTGAAGCTTTCATCACCACAAACATGTGGCTATGAAAACTCCAAGAGTTGGGAAGGGCTGGCTCTATGGCCCCCTTGTACTTCAGCTGTAGCATCTCCTCCCCGAGCGCTTTTTGCTTTACAGACCTGCCGAAGTAGCTGATGGATGGTGGCGAATGACTGGTCAGGGGTGGTTGAGACTTGAGAGGTATCCTGTACCCTTCCCTTAATACGATGGTCACCCAAGGGTCCGAGTTCAGGGCCTCCCAAGCCTGCCAATGATGTTGTAAGCAGCAACCCACTTGTACGTGTTCGTGTGAAGGAACTGGCCCCTATTTCTCAAAACTCTTTGGGACAGGGTTCTGTGAGGACCTAAGTCCCTTTTCTTGTCCTGCTTCCTGGCTTGGAAGTTTGATGAGGCAGCAACTGTGGACTTCTGCTTCTTCCCATATCGATTATCATTTCCTCGACCTCCTTGCTGAAGAACAGGGCGTTTGCCAGAATCCCTCTGAGGGTAGGACTGTTTCTGTTGCAGCTTAGATGAAAGAGATTTCTTTAACAAATCATTTAGCATATCTTCCTTCCGCATCTTGGAAGACAGTTGGGCCCGAGAGAGAACATCCTCCAGAATACCAGGTTCAAAAAGGTGATATCCAAACATCTGGGATTCCCTCAGTAGGTCTTTATGACGTATGGAGAGAGAAGCAGGGGCTCTGTCGAGATAATGGTTCCTTCTTTTGCCAGGCAGGTAAGCCTCGTGGTAAGTAGCCTCTTTCATTTGGTCCTCAAGGCAGTGTCCAATAGACCTGGCTATCTGTAGGTAGAGGGGTAGGTGCGTTATGAGGAAAGAAGGTTTCATAAGAAAAGCTGACAATACATACCACAGCCAGGCCAGCATGTTCCCAACCTCCTGTATTCTACTAATGGAGGATTCCAGTCTCTTGCACTCTTCTATTGTGATACCATGACACGTTCCCCTTTCACTCGTGAGGGTAACACGTCCTCAAAGGAGGGGTTGAGAGGTGTGGGAGCTGGACCATAAGAATCTTCTTCCAGCTGCAGGTATCTCTTGGTCTTGCCTAAAGCAATGGTGGTGCGTCTGGCCTTTGCTCATTTCCTGACTCCCTGGCAAGCTAATTCTAAGGGTTCTGATGGAGTCCATTTGGGTAATCTGTCAAACTTCTGCTTCTCTAGACCCTGAACAAAGCGATTCAGGGGGGCTTAGAGGATGCCAAAACCTTCTTCCCTTGCCGAACACTCCCTGAGAAGGCATTCTCAGAAAGACTCGTCAATTCCCTGAGGAATTAGGGATCAAAGTTTCAAGAGCTATGCCATCCATCTCGTCGTCCTGAGGAACTCTAAATTTCTTCGCTGCCGCCCAAAGTCTCCTAGAGAATTCTTCATCTCCATTGCTGGATGATGAACCTGTAGAAGGAGACCTGTGATCATGCCGGGACCTCGGCTGAGAATGTTGCGAAGATCTGGGGCTTCTGGTAGACGAAAGATGTCTACTCCTGGAAGGGGAATGGCTTCGGGAGTGACGTCTCCCAGTACTACTGGATAAAGAACGACGAGAATGTTTGGAGAACCTGCAGGATCTTGCAGGAGGTCGAAGGAGACCTATGGTGGGATCTAACAGATGAACGGCTAGGTATCTTGACCTCCCAATGAGTCCTGGAATAAGGAGAAAGGTGGTCTGGGGAGTGATGGAACCAACTCCGGTTGCTTCTCCTTGAAGACTGGCTTCTGGACCTTCGGTCAGAGGAAACACTATAGAGTCCCTCGAGGACCTGAGGGATGAGAGTACGGGTGCGTGGCTTAAAGAGTGATGAGATAGGTCTTTATGATAGGGTCTCGATGTGGATCTACCCTTGGGAGACATGCTTGAGTTGGACTGTTGAGAGGTATGCCTCCTACTGCGAGACTAGCTCCTAAAAGGATAATTCCTGCAACTGGAACGCGGAGAAGACTTCCCTGGGTATGAAGGTTCATGATCCTGCAAAGGCGCAGGGGAGCTCCCTGGTCGACAACGAGGAGAACGAAGTCTTGATCTTCCTGGGTCTGAAGATAAAGGAGCCTGCGACGGTGTAGGGGTGTTCCTTCAACCGACGATAGGGAAAACGAAGTAGCGATGGGGTTTCTTCGTCCAAGTTGCTCATACACCAATCAGGGGTGATGGTGAACTGGACCTGCGACCTGCCCTGCTTTGGGGAGGGGATTACCTCCCGGTGTCCGCTCGCCTCAGTGACTGGTGTACCAGGGGCAGAGTTGGAAGGCAATACAGGAACATTTAAAGCATTAAAGTAATTCACTAAAGAGGAAATGTCCTCACTCACCTTTGAGAGCTTAGCCTCCCAAACTGCTTGCACTTTCTCAAAACTTATAATAGCATAAGAACTCTCGGCGGTAACCGTTGTAGCAGGAGAAACGGATCAGGCAACATCTACCTAGGAGCTAAAACTACTTATCCTTCCTTCCGGGAACTTGTCCTTCGGAGATTCTACCCCCTCCCCTAAGGCTGAGCTAATCTCCTGGGAAGGTGAAGATCTAACCTCGCCCTCCGGAAGACCACTCTTTGTGGTCCTACTCGACTTATAATTAATACGTTTCTTGGCTAAAGAGTCCATATGCTTGACATATAACTTACGGTCTTCTTTAGACCAACCCTTACACTCGTTACAAGTAACAATGTCACACTTAATACCCCTACCTGACTGACAAAGAGAATGAGTAAATATTTAAATGAAAAATCTATGGCCATACTCATTAATCACCATATATTTTCAAGAATTGATTACTGCAACTCACTGTTCTATGGCTTACCAAATTATCAGCTGAAGAAAATTCAGAGTACAAAACAGAGCCGCTAGATTAATAAAAGGATTACACAATAGGGATAGAGTTACCCCTGCACTAATTAAATTACACTGGCTGCCGGTAAAGGTGAGAATTGAATACAAACTACTTTTACTAACGTTTAAGGGTGCTACTATAGCGTGAGGTCTACCACACTATAGCATGAGATCTACCTCCCGTTACTACTATAGCGTGAGGTCTACTGCTGAATTATTCGTCCCTCATAGATAAAACACATTTCATACATTTGTTTTAGCAATAAACACTTAATTTAAACATATCTTAGAAATGACTAATAGATCATTGGATTTCTAATTACATTAAAAAAAAGGAATAAAGGTAAAAATAAACATGTTATCATATATTTCCATACATTTATTCTAGCGCTACACTCTTCGTACATCAAACATGTTATATATTTCCATACTTTTATTCTAGCGATACACACTTCGTGCATCAAACAGGTTATCATATATTTCCATACATTTATTCTAGCGATACATTCTTCATACATCAAACAGGTTTTCATATATTTCCATACATTTATTCTAGCGATACACACTTCGTACATCTTCTAAGAATGACACAAATAGATCTGCTTCTTGAACTGTATCCAAGAGATTGTGCTCTCTTAAAAAGGCGAGTGCTGCTGCTTCTGTCAGAATGACTCTTCTATAAAACTCCTTCAGCAACATTTTTAGTACCCTCAATCGATGATATCTCTTTCAGGCCGAGGGAAAAACTGATTTAGGAGCTGTGGGACGCTGGTCACGCGGTAGACCTCACCCTCAACCTGGGTAGGCGACATATGGCGGTAGACCTCACACTATAGTAGCACCCGTTTAAGATACTGAACCAAAATGAACCAAAATATCTAAAAGAATGCCTGAACAAACTAGAACTAGAAACAAATGTTAACATAAGACACATGAGTCACAAACAGACTATCTGAACCAAGAACAAATAATAAATTTGGTGAAAGGGCTTTTAGCTACTGTGCGCCTAGACATTATAATAAACTGCCAATTGAAATGAAGGACCTAAAGGGAGCAATTGAATTTAAGAAAAAACTAAAGACATTACTTTTCACAAGATCATATGATTTGGAAGATGCTACAATCAAAGAATTGTATAAGTTATAATGAAAATGTTTCGTTAGATGATTGATATGGACCCGCCCGAGTAGTAGTTCACTCGACTTCAGTGGAGGGTTGGATTTAAACCCAAAACAAGCAAGCAAAGGCAAACTTTCTACTTATCATAGTGAACAATTAGTGCACGACGTTCGGGTCTCAGAGTCAGACGGCATACTCATAGATCACTAACACCATCAAAGGATCCAAATCACTTGGAGACGACAAATCCAAGATGTAGTTGTTAACAAAAACCAAAAGGAATTTTAAATAAATTCAATTATATCAGAATGTTGGAGCGACAGCACAAACGTGCTTCTGTGACAACAGATGATTAAAGAATGGCTCAGTACAGTGTTGCCAACCCTGCAGGCAGTCATGTCCCTATAACTAACAAAAAGTCCCTACGTGTCCCTACGCCTGCAGCAAATGTCCCTCTGTGGGATTGAATGTTCAATGTCTCTACAGTGGTATGAAATCTTTGAGCAATTGCGATATGATCATAAATTTCTTTTTTATCAGTAAGTCCAATGGCCGCAAACTATATACTAGGTTATATACTGCAATAAAAGGAAAACATGAGTACAGTATTACACAAAATTTATTTTCTTGATAAACAAAAATACATATACATGAAATAATACTGAAAAATATAGCATGATATAAGCTGGTAGGCTTACAATAACCTCTACTAAATCAAAATAATTTCGCTTTTTTATTATTTCAAATTCAAATTAATAGTTCAAAATATTGTTTGTTGCTTTACATGTATGCAATGGTTAACTACTCTCAGACTGTTTGAAATCATACATTTGTACATAACGAAAACTGAGGTATCTTCATTAATGCCCTTGGCTAGATTCAAACAATTTTCACCTTTTGATTTCATGTTTGAATTGATAAATAATATGGAGTCTAACAGTTCAGGTCCCATCTTATTTCTCTTTTTTGTTTTAGCATCACCCATCATCGAAAATATTTGTTCTGTTTCAGCATTCGAGTGAGGCAATGTTAAAACAAGTTTAGCCAAATATGCCAAATTCTTGAAAACAAATTTATCTGAATAATTCTTTAATTGAGAGAGATACACCCAAAATTCTAAATTGTTTTTCTTTTTTAGCATTTCAACTCATCTGAATTGAAATATATAGGCAAATCATTCCACTCTTTTTGAATTTCATTAACAGAGCCTACAAGATGCTCATACCTTTTGGCTAAAGTCTCCAAATTTGGCAATTTTTTCCTGACCTCGATATCTAATGCTACCTTGAAGATTGCAAATTTCATTTCTGAGTACAGAGGATCAAAGAGAGGTAACCGTTTCACAAGTTCCGTGAATGCTGTTTGATAAAAGGAAAGGCACCTTTGTCTGAAATGCTTATTATCTTCCAAATTCTTAGTAGTAGTTAGCAGTGCCTCACATTCGTATCCTAACTATTTCACAAAGCGGAATAAGCTGTGCTTCATTATTGGGATCAATTCTGGACAAATCGAATAGATATTGGGGTTTGATAAAGTTCTTACAAATAAGTCTTTTCCTTCTTATGCTCTAATCTTGTAAGATACCAATCAAATTGCTTTTACTTTGAAAAAGAGCATTTAGTTTATTAAAATATCCAAGCACATATTTAAAATATGTCAGGTAAGCTTTTGTATGATTGTTAAATTCTTTCATTATAAGTTCTGCTGAAATAACCTTATCTTCTATCTGGGCCTGAAAGAATAAGAGCTTTACAACTTCCCACTGATTCAGTATTCGTTCAATGCAGTGCTGCATTGCAAGCCATCTTGTATCAGCAAGTCTAAGCATTCTGAGTCTTTCAACAGCAAGATATTCCTGCAATTCTGCTAGCTCTGCCTGCCTTTTTGAGCTGTGACTACATACCACCCGGTAACGGTTATTATTTACATGTGCAAGACATGTTCATTTTTAACGTTTGCATTATCGGAAAATGATTTAAAAAAAAAAGTGGGTATGGTAGTTTATCATATGGATTTGATAGTGGTGTAGCACTGAAGGTAAAGGGCAGTTAGACAAAAATATATATTTTCATAAAAATGTTTAAAAGTCCCTACGTTTAGGGACATGTCCCTACGGTTGGCAACACTGGCTCAGTAACCGGTTGGTGGAGACCCCCCCACCATTGGTGGGAGAGGGAAAGAGGACCACGTGACCAACTGTCAATTTTCTAATTGACAAGCAGTTACCTGTTAAACAGTTAAAGCCGACAGGGCTAAAGATTTTGACGACCGTTCGTTCCAAAAAGTCTACAGGTATTGTGCTTTAGTTTCATTCTTTATCGAGATTTCCTTAATTTTATCAACTCGATGATAATGAGACTTTTTGGACCAGTTGACGGTTGGTCACAATCAATGAGGGTAAGATAATTAGTCACCTAATTAGTTATATCTGTTTGGAACCGACACAGATGTGATCGGCTGAATTAAGTTATACAGAATAAATGTGAGACAAATTATATTTTACCTTTCTACTTCTTACTCATGTTCACGATCATGTCCATGATGTCAACATCTAAATTCAATATGTTTATTTCTCTTATGTAAATTCTCATAAATAAACCAATTCTGTTTACGATCAATAAATTGATCAGTATACAACTTAAAGATTAAATGGTAACCATTACCTAATTATTATTATTATCATCAACTGCTCAGCTACAACCCTAGTTGGAAAAGCAGCATGCTATAAGCCCAGGGGCCCCAACAGGGAAAACAGCTCAGTGAGGATAGGAAAAAAATATTTTAAGAACAGTAACAACATTAAAACAAATATTTCCTATATAAACTATAAAAACTTTAACAAAACAAGAGGAAGAGAAATTAGATAGAATTGTGTGCCTGAGTGTACCCTCAAACAAGAGAAATGTAACCCAAGACAGTGGAAGACCATGGTACAGAGGCTATGGCACTACCCAAGACTAGAGAACAATGGTCTCATTTTGGAGTGTCCTCCTTGCTTACCATAGCTAAAGTGTCTCTTTTACCCTTACCAAGAGGAAAGTAGCCACGGAACAATTACAGTGCTGTAGTTAACCCTTTGGGTGAAGAAGAATTGTTTGGTAATCTCAGTGCTGTCTAGTATGAGGACAGAGGAGAATGTGTAAAGAATAGGCCAGACTATTCGGTTTGTGTAGGCAAAGGGAAAGAACCGTAACCAGAGAGAAGGATCCACTGTAGTACCGTCTGACCAGTCAAAGGACCCCATAACTCTCTAGCGGTAGTATCTCAACGGGCGGCTTTAAAACAAGGGAAATTTAGATCTTCTATCACCAGCATGTTACCATACTACAAAAACACTAAACTTTTATGCCTTCATATTTGTTCGTTCACAATTGATGAGCTGTCCAACTCTAAAGCCTCTAGGTTGTAATAGGGGGAATATATGGGAGAGTTAATATATAACAAACATATGCCAAATAACTACATTTTCACAATTAAAACTTAACAAATAATTCAACAATACCCTTTCATCTTTATTATTGTTGTTGTTGTTGTTGTTATTATTATTATTATCATTATTATTATTGTTATTATTAGCCAAGCTACAACCCTAGTTGGGAAAGCAAGATGCTATAAGCTCAAGGGTTCCAACAAGGGAAAAATAGCCCAGTGAGGAAAGGAAACAAGGAAATAAATAAGCGATATAAGTAATGAAAAATTTAAATAAAATGTTTAAAAAAACATTAACATTAAAAGAGAGAATTCATATATAACTACAAAAAGATTTAAGTCAGCCTGTTCAACATAAAAAAACATTTGCTGCACCTTTCAGTCAATCGCAATATAGTAAAAGGACAGGCAATTTATATAACTTTTGTTAAACTAAGGGTTCTAGATTCTTTCAAATACAAATTAAATTCCATTATAAGTTTTTTTTTTTTTTTTTTTTTTTTTGCGTGGAATGTTAGTTTGGGCCTTTAAACTATTGATTGGGCAATTGGGTTATTGGGAACTATTTCTCGCATTGACAACTATACAAAAGATCGCAGGTAGAAATTTCTTTCTCAAACTTCAAATATTCCCCTTATTTGCTTCATTATGCTAATCTAAATTTGATTACCTTATTAATAGTTCACTCTAAACCAGCCTTTACTTAAAACACTATTGACAAACAATCTTATCCAGTTATTTATAGGTATTAGGTTGGCCAGGGTACCAGCCACCCATTGCGATACTACCGCTAGAGAGTTATGGGGTCCCTTTGACTGGCCAGACAGTATTGCATTGGATCCTTCTCTCTGGTTACGGTTCATTTTCCCTCTGCCTACACATACACCGAATAGTCTGGCCTATTCTTTACATATTCTCTTCTGTCCTCATACACCAGACAGCATTGGCATTACCTAACAATTCTTCTTCACCCAAGAGGTTACTGCACTATAATTGTTCAGTGGCCACTTTCCTTTTAGTAAGGGTAGAAGGGACTCTTTAGCTATGGTAAGCAGCTCTTCTGGGAGAAGGGCACTCCAAAATCAAACCGTTATTCTCTAGTTTTGGAAAGTGCCATAGCCTCTACCATTTCCCTTGCTTGAGGGCACACTCAGGCACACTATCCTATCTCATTTCTCTTCCTCTTGTTTTGTTAAAGTTTTTATAGTTTATATAGGAGATATTTATCTTAAACTTACTGTTCTGAAAATATTTTGTTTTTCCTTAATTCCTTTCCTCACTGGGCTATTTTCCCTGTTGGAGCACTTGAGCTTATAGCATGCTGCTTTTCCAACTAGGGTTGTAGCTTAGCAATTAATAATAATAATAATAATAATAATAATAATAAATAATAATAATAATCAGCGCTTGGGCTCGCTTTCAAGATAATAACGTCGAAAATAAACTTTTATTTCTCAACAAAAGTTTCCTTTGATACTTTTTAGCTAAATTAAAAATGCTATCAATATCGCTGAAATTTTTCCTGTCATGAAAATCAGAATGTCACTTAGTGGTAGCAAACGAAACGTCCGGGCACTTGACATCCACATTCGTTAAATCAAGGGAAATACTCAACAGAAAACCTGTCTACTTCTCCAGTAAAATACTGAAAGATGCTGCACATTCCCATACAAAATGTGTGCCTAAATGTTTTGCCATTTAGACATCTAAGAAGTTACCAATACATAATATAATGTATACACTTCAAGGACAATCAATGTATTAATGGCTACACATTACGCCATTCAAATAAAACTATAAAAATCACAGACGTAAGTGCAACTGAACTTAATATCCTTGGCCTTCATAAAGTTCAATACTGCACAGTATGGACCCCGTAAGGCACAATACTACACAGTATGGCCACCACAAGGTACAATAGTACACAGTATGGCCACCATAAGCACAATACTACACAGTATGGCCACCATAATACACAATACTACAC
Source organism: Palaemon carinicauda (assembly GCF_036898095.1). Lineage (NCBI taxonomy): Eukaryota > Metazoa > Arthropoda > Malacostraca > Decapoda > Palaemonidae > Palaemon > Palaemon carinicauda. The sequence goes on along the minus strand of NC_090730.1, from coordinate 113,453,188 downwards.
AGTATGGCCACCATAATACAGAATACTACACAGTATGGCCACCATAAGGCACAATATTTCACAGTATGGCCACCATAAGACACTACACAGTATGGTCACCATAAGGCACAATACTACACAGTATGGCCACCATAAGGCACAATACTGCACAGTATGGCCACCATAAGGCACAATATTTCGCAGTATGGCCACCATAATGCACAATACTATACAGTATGGCCACAATAAGGCACAATACTACACATTATGGCCACCATAAGGCACTATTTCACAGTATGGCGACCATAAGGCACAATACTGTACTTTTGACCTACTTAAGCATTGGAATTACCCAAAACAAATGTAAATTTCTTCTACGTTACCTGCAAGATTTTTATTAATACGAAAACCCACTCCATTTTCTTTCTTCTTTTTATGTCCTCTGAAACAAAATATGTGACTATGTTTCAACTCTATATAAGATTCCCCAGTTCTTCTAATTTCACTCAATTGTAATATAACCCAAATTTATTAATTTCAGCTCTTCCAGTAACACAGCAAGATCTTTCCTAGACAGGGCCCTGACACTCTGCGTTACGAGGTTCAGTTTCCAAAGGTCGCCTGTTTAGTCTAGAGAATTTAGCCCCCTGAAGCGGGACATATCTACCCGCCAATCTTGGGCAGTTGTTCCACTGCCGCTGGGGACTGGGACCCCGAGATGGGGTTGTTGTATTCGTGTCTGGGGTTTGATCTGTTTTCATCACTATGCTCTCCACTGCAGATTGGAGATGGAAGATATTGGTCTGACAGCTCACAGCAAACCAACCTAGTATGGATGGCCCTGACCCTGACAAGTAACAGCTTTGCTGATCATGGAGGTACTCCCGGTTATTTTAGCAAGCAACTGAGAAGTACCATCAAGAAATACAACAAACATTGCTATGTACTGGAGCTATAAATGTTATATCGTAGTTGTTGCTATAACTCATGGTGCAAATGAAAAACAGCTTTATATGCTGCAATCTGTAACAAAAAGATAAAAGGATAGTGACAATGACATTAAATAAACAAATGTAAATTCAATTAGCAGGAAATAAATTTCTTTAGGTGAGGTTTGTCTGATAGAGACATCGGTCGTAAACAAGAAAAATTCTGTGTAGTAATGAAAGCATGTGAGCCGACAGATTCTCAAGAATGATCAGATGTAAATGAAATAACCTCTATATTGAACAGTGATCCCGAAAAAAATTACCCCCTGGTCTTCACAGACTCCTGGATTAGTTCAGCCCAAATGCGAGTACTATTAATTTGGTTTACCTAAATATCACGGTAGTCTGTAGGATATTGAAAATGGATGTTATCTAAAACTAGTCAGTCTCCTAAAGGTTAAGGATTTTTTCTCTGTTCAACATTGTGATATGTCATACTCTGCTTATCCTTCTTTGTTGAGAGCTTAAGTGCTGTTTAAAAGTACATGCGCTCGTCGTGTTAACTTAAAAAAACTTGAATTACAAAAGATTTGTGATGAATTTTCCTTTTCCCGATATTAAATAATAAAATAAAAAATAAGCACAAGAGATTCTAGATTGATCATTGAAAATAATGAAATAGATGATTTTCCACACTTTTAATCAATATATGATAATTACGTCTCCATTGGGATTCACTTAACAAAAGCCAAGTTTTTATAAGCTCAAAGGTGCGTAAAATCTATTATGATACGAGGAACTATATGTAGAGAAGATAATGAAATATATAAAAAATATCAAATTTTCCATTTGGAAGTGTTGGTACCATTTCAAATTTTGAAATTGTGAATGAATTATATATGCACTAGATATTTAGTTGACGAATGAAAGAGAAAATGTGCACTAGATATTTAGTAGATGGCGAATGAAAGAGAAAATGTGACAGGGTACAATGAGAAAATTGCGCAGAGTCATAAAACACCTCTTGGCTTTATTCTTCAAGGGGTTATTCACGCTAGCCTATGTTTAAATATGATTCTTTGGAGAGAGAGAGAGAGAGAGAGAGAGAGAGAGAGAGAGAGAGAGAGAGAGAGAGAGAGAGAGAGAGAGAGAGAGAGAGAGATTTTACTCGACTGCAAACGGGAATCAGTTTTATGCTGTATAGCACTCACTGAAGTTGGTTGAATTTGTACTAGTGAACAGCTACTGTGATAGTGAATCTTATAAGCAGCGCGTGATTTTAAATGTTGTTTTAGCTATATTTCTAACACTTCATAAAAATATTTGAAGCGATTGCATAGTGGAGGGATAGCTAAGTATTAATGTTAAATTACATTGGATCTCCTCAGCTAAACTGCTCTTTTTCGAGATAATCATCTTTGCTGAACTGAGAGAGGGAGAGAGAGCGTTTCGCCTTCGAATCTCAAAACCGGTAGGTTGGTTACTACCACCCAGACGGGATATGATGAGGACTCTATATAGGCCTGTCTAGTAGGAATGGGTATTAAGTTTCAAGACGTGAATTATGCGAACTCCCATTTCATCTCTAAAGCCGAGTCTCTTTCATTTTTGTAGACATTCCAAACTTACGGTATTTTTTTTTTTTTTATTAATTGGAGGCTTGGAGTATATAATTGAATTTGTTTGTTTCACGAGATGCAAAAATATTGCTGTTTATTGTGTAATAGTTAAAAGTATCGTACATAACGCTTTTTCACGAGGATTTCTTTTTTATTGTGTTAAATGTTTTGAGTTAATGAATATTCTAGTTCACTAAGGCATTAGAACGATCTAGTACAATATATTTGTTATTGATATCAGCTCTGGCTTTGTATATCTAGCCAATGCACGTCATCATTTCAAGTAGTTAAGAACTTTTCAGAGGATTTCTGTAAGAATGACGACTAACATTCTGCAAACTTATTCAAGTATTTACTTATTAGAAGTGATCAGATGCGTTAAGCAAGTATACAAGACTAATCGTGAAAAGTAGAAATCTAGGGAATGAATTCCTCTTATTTAATACATTGCTTTTCAAGTACAAAACATTTTTATCTGTATTTTATGCATGTTGTTATATACAGTGTATATATGCATATCTATCTACCTATCAATCTTTCTATCTAACTATATGCATGCATATATGCATATAAATGTAAGTATATATATATATATATATATATATATATATATACATATACATATGTATATATATATATTATATATACATATATACATCTGTATATATATATATACATACATACATATACATATATATATACATACACATATATCATATCATATATATATATGCATATAAATGTGTATATATATATATATATATATATATATATATATATATATATATATATATATATACATATACATATATATATATACACACAC